>NC_141934.1:4338440-4658177 GCF_057802395.1 Ceratotherium simum simum
TCCTTCCTCCAGGGTTGCCAGTGGGGAGGGAGCTGCTGAGCAGGGCTGAGAGCCAAAGACAGAGAAGGGAGGGTGTGATTGAGGGTGGAGCTGGTCCACGAGGACCACTGTGCCAACAGCATGTGCTCAGAGGACAGAACCACCAGCTCCAGGGGATCCAGCCCTGCCTGGCCCTCAGTTCCCTCAACTGGCAGAGGAGCCCCCTACAGCACCCCCATCTCCAGCCTGAGGCTCACACCTCTCCTGCCCTTGGCTGCAACACATATTCTCTCTTAACCTCTGGATCCCCATTTCCAGCCCCCTGGCAGACAGTCCCCCAGATGGCCCATAGGCACATCGGATTCTGAGGGTCCGACCTGAAGGCATTGTCTCCCTCTAAGGGCTGCCTCTTGGCCAGGGGACTCCTTCCCTTCAGAAGCTGGGGCCCAGTGCTCGCCCCTCCCTCTCTTTCCCACATCTTCCTTCCTCCATCTCACCTCCTGCAGCGTGCCCGGGCTGCCTGCTCCCCCTTCTCACTTCCCCTCCCCCAGTCCTATGGTCCTGCTGCTTTCTCCTCTTGGGCTTTCCTTCCCACCTGCTCCCAGGTGATCTTTCTAAATCAGAAACCCGCCCCTGCGCTCCCTCTTCTAAGCCCATCAGCAGCTTCCTTCTGGATAAATCCAAGCTTAGTAGTGTGTCATTCACAGCATTTCCTCAGGATCCGGGTTCTGCCAACCGCCCTCTTCTCTCCCGCTTTGAAACCCATCCTCTGACTCCCAGCTGCCTGGGATTCTCCGTGCACACGGGGCGGGTTCTCACCTCTGCTTTGCTCCTGCTGCTCCTCTTGCTGAAATGCCGGGCTCCGCCCACCTCACCTGTGGAGCTCAGCTCGGGGGCTCTGTCCCCATCCGACCTTTACTCCAGGAGAGCTGGGGCACACTCTCTATTGCACTTATGACACTGCATTTTTATGATGTTCCTTTTCCTCTCCTCCCCCACTGGGTGATCTCTTTATGGGCATGGGTGTGTCTCGTGTGTCTGTACCTTTGTCCCCAGCACAGCTGGCACTGGGTGGGCACTCAGCCAGCACTCACTCCCCTCCGCTCTCCCTGGCCCTGCAGCCTCACCCAGGGCATTGTGTCCATGGAGATTCCTTCTGAGCAGAGACAGTGGGGCCGTCCTCGGCCATGTCACCAGAGATGAGGAATCCCTCCTTCCTCTCACACTGCTCTCCTGGCCTCCCTCCCGGGGCTGAGCAGTTCTCAGTGTGCACGTGTGTGTTTCTTAGGTGTCCAGGAATCCCAGGCGAAGTGCAGGCTGCTTTGGTGTTCTCAGGTCTGTCCAGGAGAGCCCAGTGTCTGCCCTGGAACTGCTGGATTTCTCTGTAGGAGATTTTCATAAGCCCCACCTTGGATTCTCTCAACAGCCCCGTGAGGGACCATTTAAAGGGAGAAAGTGGGAATTAGAGAATTAGAGTGCCCTGCCCAGATCCATGGCGTAGCCAAGTCCACGTTCCAGCCCAGGCCTGAATGTGGGTCATGATGCCCCCCAGCTCCAATCCTGCTCCTGACTGGGGTACCGCCCTGGTCTCACCTCAGACCCCTGCCTGGCTCTTCATTGGCTGAGAGAGAACAGCTGACTCAGGGGCACGGTGCTCACTGTTCTCTGATGTTTGGATTTGCAGTTTCAGCCCTTGCAAGGCGGCCCCTCCCCCCGGCCTGTCCTGCCTGCAGGTGGATTGTGGGGCTGGAAGACTCCCTTGTGTGGCTGTGAGGGAGATCAGGACCCCTTTTCACTCTTTTTTGCCTTTTTAATGTAGAAAAAATGTTATTTTTTAAGGCAGTTAAACGTCAAGCAGAGAATCCCCAAATACAAATTATTAAAAGAAAGTCTAGCCCCGTATCACTGCTTATTCTCACCCTGATTTATTTCCAACCAGACTTGAGTCAAAGCCTCTCCAGAGATGTGTTTTCACAGTTCAGCCCTCAGGCTTGGGACACCTGGTGCTGAAGGTCCTTGTTTCCTTCTACCTGCCTCGTCTCTACGGCTCCACAGGCAGAGGTGAGCTTGCCTTGACCGTGTTCCCTCTGCTCTGAGAATGCCTGTCAGCATGGACTCTATCATTCTAAAACCAATGGAGTGACGTATGAAATTGTCCTGCAACAATACATACTGATTCAATATGATGTGTGGTTATTATCAGAAGCTTTAGTGTAATGGAAATCCCGTGGGGTTTGGAGTCAGACAGGCCTGGGACCAAATCCTGATCCATCAATGTTGGGTCTTGAATTCTGAATCAGAGATCAGCACTAGTCTAGGCACAATGTTCTATTTCCTGTTCCTTCACTGCTATCATTAGTCTAATCTGCTGAGCCCGGATTGTATCCTCAGCTTTAAGGAGAATACGTCTGAATCCTTGCAGTCCATGTAAATCCCTTCCCAGGACTCAGCCTTGTGTTTGTGTGAAACGGGGCTCGTACCTACCAGACAGGGTCACTGTGAGACCGGATGAGATGACAGACCCCACGGAAAGGGCCTGTGCAGAGAAAGACTCAGTGCTAGTTCTCGTCCCCCAACCTCTCTGGTTTCCATTTTTAGTTGAGGAACAACATTTATGCTGAAAAGTGCACCTGGATTAAGGACAGGTCCTGGTGAATTTTCACAAACAGCATAGACCTATGTAACCAGCCCCCAGATCAAGAAATAGAGCAGACCCCCAGAAGCCCCTTGAGCCCCTCTCCTTCTCTATTGTAATAGTTTGGGGAGTAATGACATCATCATCCAGAGGAGAGAAGCTGTCCTGAGGAGCTTCTTCGAGACCCTGTGTGTGTAAGTAAAAGAAGTCAAGTTCTCAGAAAGTGACAATGTGCTGCCTTGTGCTGGGTTTCTCCTCAGGATTCCAGGTGAGCAGAGAGTTTGATGACCTCACCAGCTCAGTGAAGGTCATTATCCCAGGGCTTTGCATGAAGACTGCTGCCTGCAGAGTGGAGTACAAAACAGAGTTGCTGCCCGTCTTCAGACCGTCCTCACCAGTGTCTGCCCCTAAATGACTGTGGAGTGGCTTCCTTACCTGCCATTGGCCACTTCAACTTCCACATGGAGGGTTCTGGGCATCGCCATGCCTTGTTAGCACCTGAGTCTGCACTGAGTCCACATGTCAACCAGGGAGTAAGTCCTACAGAGCCAGCCTTCATGATGACTCCGACACCTGTACCCTCCTCGGCTCCCACGGTCCCTGCACTGCCTTCCTCTGCTCTCACTCATTTGTGTAACACGAACTCGTATAATGTGCTACACATTGAGGTGAGCACGGGGTCAAAGATGCCCAAAGTGCCTGCCCTGGTGACCTCAGGAGACAATGAAAATATAAGGTGGTGTGCAACTGGCATTCCCAAACTCAACGTGTGAGAATGCAAACTGATGCAACGCTTTCTTAAGGTAATGTATCATTATGCACCAAGAGCCTTAAAACTGCCTGTTCCCTTTGACCCAATGGTCTATTTTGCTCTACAGAAATAACCAGAGAGGCAGAAAAAGATTGATGTCCAAAGATGTTCACTGAAATGCTGTTTATAATCTGAAAATTAGAAATAATCTAAAAGCTGGATAACAAGGGATTAGTTAACTAAGATTTGGAACTCTGCAAACATTAAAGCCAAATGTTCAAAGAACATTTAAGAATTTGTGAAAATGCACATGATTAATAAAGTGATAAAATCCAGATAAAAAATTCACGTGGTTTGCCTGGCAGGTCCTCAGAAGGGTAAACATGGAGGTGACCATATGACCCACAGTTCCACTCCTGGAGAAGTGAAAACATACGTCCACACCAACACTTGTACACAGATGCTCATAGCAACATTCTTCATAATGTCCACAAGGTGCAGATGTCCACCAGCTGATGAGTGGATGAATGCTGTGGTGCACCCATACAATGGAACACGATAGGAGTGAAATTTGGGGTGACGAAAACGTTCTAAAATTGATTATGGTAATGGTTGCACAAATCCATGAATGTAGTAAAAGAAATCGAATTATCTACTTTAAATAGGTGAATTGTATGGCATGTGAATTGTCTCTCAATATGGCTGTTTAATAGAGAAAAGAAAGGAGTAGCAGGCTGCTGCAGGAATGGATCATGTAGCGGGAGGAATGTGTCCCATACAACACGGGTGAACCTGGAAACAGTCTGCTGAGTGAAAGACGTCAGTCATGAAAGACCACATTGTAGGATTCTGTTTATACAAAATGTCCAAGACAGGCAAATCCACAAAGACAGAAAGTTAGATTACATGTTGCCTAGGGCTGGGGAGAGGGGAGGGATTGGAGGTTGACAGCTAAAGGGCACGGGTTTCTTTTGGGGAGGATAAAAATGTTCTAAAATTGATTGTGGTGATGGTTGCACAACTCTGTGAATACACTAAACACCATTGGGTTCTCCACCACTTTAAATGGGTGAATTGTATGGTATGTGAGTTATGTCTCAAGAAAGCTGTTACCAAAAAGAAAAGCATGTTATTTGATCCAAATCGTGTAAAAAAACATGTCTGAATGTATATACTCAGAAGAAAAAGACTAAAAAACCACTGGCATATTAATAATGTTTATCTCTGGGATTTGGGTTTATGTATTTTTATTTTGTTTATGTTTTTCTGCATTTTCCACATTTCCTACTCTAAATATGTGTTACTTTTAGAATCAGAAAAATAAATAGTACTTAAAAACACAATGTGATAACAGCCTACAATTCAGTTTTATGCATGGTGTGCCTGGAGCCCTGAGGAAGGAGGGTGCTATTGACCGATTTTCCCCCCCCCAAAACATCATATGTTGAAGCCCTAACCCCAATGTGACTGTATTTGGAGATAGGAAGTAATTAAGGTTTAATGACATCATAAGGGTGGCACCCTGATCTGATAGGATTAGTATCCTTATAAGAAGAAGCACCAGAAAGCTTGCCCTCTCCCCCTCCCCCCATGTGAGGACACAGCAAGAAGGCAGCCCTCTGCAAGCCAGGAAGAGAGGCCTCACCAGAAATCAACCCTCCCACACCTTGACCTGGGACTCATGGCCTCTAGAACTATGAGATGGCCATTAAGGAAAAATTCACTACAATTCACATAGCAGATATTTGTTTGGGCAATTAGAATTGCAACTCACAAGACACAGATTCAGGCAGAAACCCAAAATGTGTTCTGAGGAGGACAGGGAGGCAAGGGTTTATAAAGGCAAGAAGAAATAAATTACACAGGTCGTTTTGCGAGATTTGTGATTGGTGCTGGAAACAAAGGTTAATTTTAGGCTATAAGTGATTGGTTGCTAAGGCCATCTCTAAGGCAGAAAGTTGTTTTCTATGAGAGTAAGCATATTTCTTGAGAGAGGGTCCAGATGACAACAGAGGAGCACAGTTCAAAAGCTACATTCCCTCTGGGTAGAGACGTGGTGTGCGTGCATGAGCCCCATTTCTTTAATGGCCTCCCAGCTCCGTTTTAGAAGTCTTGATAATGTTACTCCATTTTGTTATCTCTGTCCACATTTCCCCTTTTGATCAAGATCTTTCAGCAGAAAGCATCACAGAACAACTGTTCAATATATTGATATTTCCCTCATTGCCAGGAAGTCTCTGACCTGGGAGTTCGTGCCCCTCGCGGCGGGGAATAGAGGTGCTCAATCATCAGTAGGAGTAACGCAGTCAGAGGCTCTGGCCCCATCTGATCAAGAAGACGGCAGTCAGGAAATGAGTCTTAGGCACAGTCTCTATCTGGAAAAGTATCAAGTCCTTTGCAATTTCAAAATTGGACAGTCATCTCAAGTCGCTGAGCAATCATTGTTCTGCAGGTAAACAGACACACAGCATTGAGAAATGCAAATCTTTAGGAACTTGAAGGCGACAAGGATTGCACAAATCAGAACAATAATCATTTGTATAACCTGGAGCAGATCTGAATGAGTAGTAGCATAAGAAGCTTAAATATAAGTAGACACAGCAAAATTCTAATAATAATCATAAACGATATTTGAAGTACTCATCTCACACAAGCACCTATACCCGAAGGAAGCCAGGTGAAAACATCAATAGGGATCCAGAGGGTGTAATTAAAAGACATTGGATCAGAGACATCTTATGCTGTTTTTATGATTTTTCTGAGTTCTAACTCAACTTCACCAGAAGAGTTGATCCACATACAGCAGGAGGTGTTGGCTATGACACAGATGCCACCTGATTCTGCAAGGAGATAGTGGGCTGCCGTTCAATTATCTAATATAACCCTTGCTAGGGAATCAGGGATTCTTGTTGAGCTAAGGCTTGAGCGGTAGAATTTGCCACTTGAGCTATGGTTAGGGATACATTTTTTATCAACAGCTCATCATGGACAATGTCAATCCAAGAGACAAAGCCCTCAGCGATGGCAATCAAGGAGAGTAGATGGGGTGTAAAAAGGGAGTCTTCAAGACTTGCCTAGACCTCTGAGATGGCGGTTGGGTTTCTTCTTTAACAAGAACCTGAAATGGAATACTATGGTATCCTAAAAGGCATTGTCCTGCCATATGCCAGCTGTCTAGACATTCATGAGCCCATGGTTCCCCATAGTAACCCCGCACAAAAGTGTACCAAATGGGGATACACAGGATACAATGCCTTCTAGCTCTGTAGCAGTGTCAGTGGTCAGGAGCACTTGGTATGGGCTCAAGGGCTGCCTTCCTCTGATGATGCTTCCAGAAGATCCAGTGACCAGCCTCTAGACTGTGACCAACATGATACTTGAAACTGGAATCTCGGAAGGTGTCTTTAACCTGTTGATGATGGGCTTGAGCATAAGACTGTAGAGACTCACCTTAGCTGGTCAGTCTCACGTAAGACAACACGGGATCAGCAGAAGGTTGTGTACCAACAGACACTGATGTGCTGGTGACTGTCTCATGTGGAGCTGGTTCATGTTTTCCAAAGAGGGGACTGTGAGCAGTCAGCAAGACCAAAGGCAATACCTTAGGCCAGTGGTGTCCAGTCCACAGTATATAACAAACCTCAAAGACAATTAACAGGACTATAATCTAATATCTACAAAGGTGCAAACAGAATTTTTCTCTCTATAATTACCCTTGATTTTTTTTGCCAAAGATAATCACAGCAAAACTAATTTGTTTATATTAAAAACTTGGCCTTATTATTTAACCAAGTGAAAATAAGAATATTTACTGAGACTTTCTGAATTTTGGAGGGATCAGGTAGAGAGAAAAAGTCAAAGTTTCATCTTTGTTCACAAAGGTATGTCTTACCAAATTGTCAATTGTTTAAGAGAAAAGATTTCTTTAAATCTGGGAAAAACAAAACATTAGAACATCTTTCTTGGCTCATGTGGTCCTGTGTAATTTAATATTTCTTCTGCTTGAATCCAGTTTTTCCATTAGTTTTCTTGACTTTGCCAGATGATTGAGGGTGATAGGGACACTGAGAATCCTAAGAAGTTCACAAAATTTTCATTAAGGTTTGTATGATTTGCCCAGTGAAGTGGGTGCCTTGGTCACTGGAGACTGTGGAAGGTACATCCCAAGAGGGAAGCACGTGTTCTAACAGTTTCTTTGCCATTACAAGGGCATCAGCTTTGTGGCAGGAGAAAGGCTTTCTCTCATCCAGAAAACACAGATAATAACAAGAACATATGTATGAGCCATAGGAAGTGGCAGTTGAATGAAATCCAGCTGTAGGTGCTCAGAGGACCCAGAGGGAGGAGTTCTGAGGCCTCTGGAGACAGAAATAGTCTTTCCTATAGTGAGTGAAGGAACGTAAAAACTGAAAAATAGGATGTGCCAGAGAGCCAGGAAGAGGCCAGTGGCTGTCTTGGGTCTCCCATAGCCCTGACCATTTGTTGAATTTACAGCCATTGTTTACCCACCTTAATTTCTCTGCTTCGGGAGCAGACTGTTGTCATGTCATAAGGACATCAGGATGGCAAAAGTCTGGCAGTGAGGGACTGTTCTTTGCAGAGGCAGAATGGACCTCATCCACATTTGCCAATCTCTATAGATTCTGTTATTGCTGCCTTTACATAAAAATCAGTCAAGACACAGTCCTGATATTTAGTGTGAGCCTCAAATTTTATGACAGACAACATTTTATACCAGGACGTCTTAGACTCCCAGGAATTTCACATAATTTCTGGAACTCTTATAACATACACTTTTAAAGACATAACATAAAGAAGGCCTAATATTATTCCTTATTTGACAATGCTTCCCATGTAATTTTACATATCAGATATGCCTAATTAGTTAAATATCTTACTTTTTAAAAGGAGAGAAAAGCAATCTTTTGAGATGTTTCAAGTATAGGGGAGGAAGACATATCCTCTATCCACTCTGGGTCCTTCTGGCTGGGCTATGAATTAAAATGACATGAGATAGAATAACAGGAGAAAATCAAACAAAGCTTTATAACATGTATACATGGGAGAGACCCAACTGAGAAACTCACCAAAATGGCAGAGGCTGTCATCTTAAATACCATCTTCATCTAAAGACAAAGGAGGATGTTGGGGGTCGGGGAGTCAGTTATGGGAGATTACCGGAAAAGGACAGTAAACAAGAGTGAGGTTATTATGCAGATTTAAGTCCTTCACCTTCCACTTTGATAAGAGTTTCTAGAGATAAGGTCATTCCCCCTTTCTTCCTGGTACAGAGAGGCAGATACCTTTGCAGATGGAGATTTCTCTTGCAAAGGTAAATGTCTCTTACAAAGGGTAAATTCTACTTTTCAGAGCTTCTCCTGTGTCTGCAGTTTTTAAAGGTAACCAGCCCCAAATAATCTTCATGCCAAAGAGACACACTTTGGGGTGGCCAATTCTGATCCCCCACACAAGGATCCTCTGGAAAATCCCAATGTTAGCTAGAGGTCAAAAAAGACTTCATTTAGAATCTGATTTGGGGAAGTTTGCCAAAAAACATCAAAGAAGGTCTTAAAATACTTGCCTAAATAGGATCACAGATCACTATGAAACTTAATGTTTACTGATCTATTTAACCAAGATGACAAAAGATTTCAAAGATTGGTATAGAAGGTAGCATAGCTGCAAAACCTTCGCTCTTTGTAATAGGAATGGATCAGCTTTTAACATAAAGCACAGGAAATTGTTTTGATAAAACATAACATCCAGGCCTTTTAGGCAGAGCACTCAAAGGTAAAGGAAAGCTTTCATAATCTCTTTGTCAGGAGTAGGTTAAAAGCCCAAGAAACCTTGTCCCTATAACAAAAGCAGAGGAAACCAAACACTACTGTTGCAGCAGCTTATTTTCTATGTTAAAACTCATTCACTTAATGAAATTCATTCCAATCTTCGCCAGCTCGACCACGCATAAGACTCTTTTCTCAGGGTTCCCCTTCCACAAACTTTCTTTTTCACATTCAAAATTTGTCCCTTCTTCTTTCCGAAAACCAGTTTTACTATAGGACAAATTTACTTTCTTAACAAAAATGTCTCCATTCCTTATACCTTCTTTTACTGGAAACATATAGTTTGTCAGCATAGTTTTTAATGTGGCACAAGATGAGTTTACCAATAGACCCCAACATCTTTTAGTTTTTCTGTAATAAGAAGCCAAGAATAAATAAACTCTTGTTCAGTAATTAACATTTTTCTCTTTTATCTTATCTGGAGATCTGTTTTATCTTTTCTAGATGTTCAATGAATTCTCCACCATTTACTTTCATTTAGCAAAACTCTAAGGTTTCAAGTCACCAAAAGATTTGGGGAAGCTGTTTTAAACTTCACATACTATAAAACATAATTATTGCACTTAAAATTCCTACTTCATTAACATCTATATAATTCATTAAGTCTTAACAATCATACTCTGATTATTCATGAAAATTTCAAATTTCATGAGACATTAAAGCAGTTAGCCTTCACATGTTAAGTTGATTTATTCTTCCTGACAAATTTCATAACAGTGATACCATGAGCTTATTTGATTAATAACCCAGGTAGAATAAAAGTGGTATGTTTCCATTATCTCCAGTGCTGAGTACTCTGAAGACATGCCTATTTTAATTAAACCAACAAACTTAAGCAAGCTTTTATTGACCACAGATTATTTTATAGCATGTTAACTTGAAAAACATCTTGGTTAGTTTCTATTATATTTAGAAATAATTTATATAAGCTCTTACTTTAAGTTCATTAAATAGAACTCTTTTTAGAAATTAATTTGTTGATACCATCTGGAGGTATAAAAATATCACACATGTATAATGTATATACATATATAGAGACTGACACAGACAGAGATCATATAGCTCTTATTTAAAAAATTTTAGCCATGGATTAGGTACTGAAGGAAGTAAATTATATTAAAAATTTAAAAGTTACTACCTTACAAACAGGCACCTCCACGCCCTAAGGATTCCTGGTATAGGAGGGAACGTTTATCAATCCTGACTGACTCTATTCATGAAAGACCCACCCTAAACTGTTCGGGGAAAATTGAGAACAAGAGAGTGCTCCAGAGGGATAAGTTTGGGAAGGACGGGGTGGAGGGGGTCCAGATGGGGACGCATGTGTGTAACCTGATAATCGCTTCGCGCCATAGTAATTCGCGCCATAAAATGTAACTGTTTAAATGTTTTAAATTAGCCAATCATGTAAGACCGCGCCAACCTTTTCCCGCTTTATGCTTCCGAATCCTATAAAAGAGCTTGCCCTTTAAGGTTCGGGGTCGACTCCTCTGTCTCCTGCGAGAGATACGTGTCGACCCGGAGCTCCGCTTAATACCCGGAGCTCCGCTTAATAAACCTCATGCATTTGCATCAAGCTCGGTCTTCTGTGTCTGTGGGTCCGCGCCTTCCCGAGACTGGAGGTGGGGTTTCCTTTTTGGGATCCTACATTTGGGGGCTCGTCCGGGATCTGCGTGGTCACCCCAGACTCCGAAGACCCCTTGGAGGTAAGCCTGAGTGACTGGGTGTATGAGTGTGTGCGGTGCCGCGAAGCATTGTTTTGATTCGGTATCTGGGCAGCCACCGCTTCGGCCGTGAAGACCGAGCGGCTGCAGTGGCAGACGTGCTGGGAACTGCAGGCTGCAACCCTGGGTGACGCCCCAAGGGACAAGGAGAGTCAGGAAAGCCTGACCACCCCCCCTTCAGGTGGAAAAAGAAACGGCACTCTTTTTCCCAGGGAGGACACGAAAACCCCTGCTGTCTGAAGCCGCCTTCGGTTGGCTTGTAGAGACGCCAACTGGGCACGATTGTTTATGTTTTGGTGTTCGTTGTTCTGTTTTTGTTCGTCACGTGGACCTCATTTGACGAGATGAGATCCTACAGCTGGAAGACCTGCCTTCTCCCTGGACTACTGCAGATGGTGAGATACAGGAACGCCTGACAAAAGTCGGCAAAAAGGTAAGATTTCTTACCACGTCAGCCTCCCGGAATCTCTATCTGCGGAGTCCGGTGGAAGGAAATGGTGAGAATTTTTTCTCTTTCTAAATTTAGATTGGCAGGAGAAAATATTTGGGAAACTAGTTTCTTGGGCTTTTAGTGACTCTTGGTTTAAACTTGGTAGAGTACTCTTGGTTTTTGATCTTGATCCCTTTTCCTCCCAAAGGTAGTCTCTGTTTTTCTCTTTTGTCTGTGTCTTTTGTCATAAAAAGGAAATACCATAGGGTAGGACGCAGGCATAGGCCCTATTAGCCTGTTGTCCGGGCGGCCCCACAGACTGGTGAGTTTGCAGGTCTCACCAGACCGGCGTCTACAAACTTTGCTGTGGGTTATTATGCACATGAAGTGAAGGTCATTGCCGAGGGCATCTTGGAAGCCAAAAAGGCCGCAAATTTAAGTGGGCGCGGGTCGAGCAGTTAAGAGCCATTAGGGCGCTCGCCACTTTCAGAAGACTCCCGTGACAGGATAAGTTGGGTCACGGAACGGGGTAGATGACACAGGTCCCCCGCCAACTGCAAGAAAATGTCCGTGCAACGACGAGGTACTCTGTAAAAGCACACAGTCCCCGACCCCGCGGCACCTCCCCCCCAGGTATTATTCTGGCTCCAAGAGACCTAAGGCGTGGCTAAAGCTGTCATTGTGCACGTAAAAAAAAAAAAAAACCGGATGAAGTTTTTCCTTCTGTCTTGTTCTGTGTCCTGAGAAAACTTGGCTTTGTTCTCCTTGGTCTCCACCATACGGAAGGTGCATTTACCGGGGTGCACCTTGGTGGCCAGTCGAGTACACTGGGGTTCCGAACTGTCTCTGTCCGGCTGGGCCAAGCTCTCAGGGGAGTCTGAATATCTTTGGGAATGAATTCTGTGGATCATGGGGGCTACATCATCTGCGCCCTCACCAGGGACGCCTCTTGCGTCCATGGGAAAGATTTATTCTAAGCGTGAAAAGTTACCTCCGGGTCTTTCCTTAAAAAGGCTTATTGGTTCGAGTCACTATTAGAATAAATATACAAGTGAAGATCCTACTCGTCAATGGCCAGACGATGGATCCTTTGAATTGGAAAAACTTCTAAATTGGGAAAAAAAAAAAAATGTTTTGAGAGCTCTCACATAATTGCTTAATTGGTACCTAAGAATTAAGGCTAGAAAAAGGAAGGGAAAGATTTGACTAGTCTTAAGACCTTGACTCAGGTTACAATTGAATTGAGAACATGTAAAAGTATAAGTGTTGATAAGATTATAAAGGTTGGAATGTTTGAGCTGATTTTATATAAAGAGGTTACATCAACCTTGCCTGAGTATGTTTTAAAATATCTGACTGGGAATGCTCCCCTGGTCCAAGATTATACGACCAAGACCTATTGATAAAAATCTTAGTGATAACTATGTTTAAAGGTATAAAAAGTGATAAAAACTGCATGAAATTTTGTAGGAAAAAACTGATGTTATTTCTATTACAGAACTTACAGAACTGGTTAACAAAAATAGTAATTTAAATGATGGCTAATTTTATCTGAAGTCTTATAAAGTCTTATAGGCAATCTAAATAATTATTGGGAATAAGTAACTAAATAGTTATGAAAAAGATGAACGTTGGATGAACTTTACACAATAATTATATGTTATGGTGGTTACAGCTTCCAAACTCTTTCTGGTAACTTAAAACTTTAGAGTTTTGCTAAATTTTATGATGGAAATTCTCTGAATGTCATCATTTCCAAATAAGATAAAATGTTGGACATTGATTGCTGAATGTACATTTGTCTACTTTTGGCTTTTCATTACAGGAAAACTAAAAGGTGTTTTAGGTCTATTGGTAAACATGTGTTTTATTAAAAGATTGTACTATAAAGTAACATATTTCTAGAAGTTATGAAGTGTTCATAAATTTTCCAATCCACAAAATGCTAATGTAAAAAAAGTTTATAACTGCTTACTTAGTTTTTACTTAGAAGTCAAAGTCTATAAGGGTTAAAAGTTCTAATTAATATATGTGATTGAAGCTAGTAAAAAATTAAGACAAATATGTCTGTGTACAAGAAAAGTAAAATATATAAAAAAGGAACAAAGAATGGAAATGTTTTGTTTGGTCGATTAAAAAGATAAATTTGTCCTCAAGTACTAGAAGGAAAAAAAAGACATGAGACAAATTCTGAATGTAAAAAAAAAAAAAAAAGTTATAAGTTTGTAAAAGAAGAATTCTAAAAAAAGAGTTTTTACATGGTCAAGTTGGCTAAGATTAAAATAAATTTAATTAAATAAATGAGTTTTAATATCAAAAGTAAGCTGGTGCAAAATTATAATTTGGTCTTATTTCTCTTAAAAAGATAATTTTCTTAAACTTGATAAAGAGGTTACAAAAGATTTTTCTTTACCTTTGAGTAAGTCTACCTAAAGGACAAAAATCTATGTTTTGTTAAAATAATTTCCTGTGTTCAAAAGACTGAGGTCTCTCTATTAAGGCTTTTTAGACTGTTAATGCTCTCTTTGCTTTGACTTTTTATATTTTTGACAAGCTCCCCAAAATTCATATCTTAAAGTCTTTTTTTTTCTTTGAGAATTTTCAAAGGGCCCTGAAACTTCTCAAAGAAATTTGCTCTCCTCCTATAAGGGGAAAGATACTAAACTTATTAGGCTGATTCAGTATGTTAAATTACATGGAAAGGATTGTCAGACAAGTGATGATAAGTCTGCTTAGGTGCTATTACGTGGGTAAATGTTATTGATATAGGTGTTTTAAAATTGTACAACATTACTGAAATGCTGATCTGTCCTGATTATCAGTCATAATTCTGGTTATTATTATTTTAAAGTATTGTATGTCACAAAATTAACCAAATTTCTCTGTCAATTGCCATTTTGAGGTCTTGTTCTTTACAGACTTATTTCTTTGCTCTAATGCTTTTGCAAAATGTTTCAACTTCAGAAAAATTCATAGAAAGGACTCTGACATTTACACTGAAGTACAGGCTTCTGATGAACTTTCTGATCATAAAACTGAACTTGGTAAGAAATTACAGAAATCTGTTGGAGAGACTGATAACTTCATGAAGCTGCTAACAAAAAGATTGGGATCAAGAATAGATTACACAGGACTGAATGAACTGATTATAATTTTTATGATTTTTCATTTGAAGTATTGCTGAATTTTTAATGTTTTGTTTTTTCAGATTTAAGGAAAACTTTTTCTCTTTTCTCCTGAGCTAGCTATGACTTATAGCAATTTGGTAAATAATACTTTTGTAAGTAAAATTGAAATATTTATCTTTTTCTCTCTATCTGATCCCTCGAATTTGGAAACTCTTAGTGAGTATTGTTGTTTTCATGGCAATATAGTTATTTGCATAAG
Source organism: Ceratotherium simum simum (assembly GCF_057802395.1). NCBI lineage: Eukaryota > Metazoa > Chordata > Mammalia > Perissodactyla > Rhinocerotidae > Ceratotherium > Ceratotherium simum. Next base: position 4,353,190 of record NC_141934.1, read on the forward strand.
TTCAATAAGAATCTGTTCTCCTTGTAACAGGATACAATTGGAAACACTGGTTATATTACCAAGGTTATGACTGGAACATCATATTTACGATATAACCATACAGCTTTTGAGGAATAAAGATTGGACTTTATGGAATAAAGCCACGTGGAAATATTGGCCTGGTACCTTGTGTTCCAAGCAGCACTTACCAGGATAAGTAAAGAATGTCACTTATCTGGCAGGTACAAGGAACCTTGAAATATTTTGGGGAAACCTCAGAATAGAGGAATTCACCCAAATTTATAGGTATTGCAGGCAAAGTCTGGTGACAAAATCCTTGGCTTGGCTTTCATGGCCTCGAGAGGCCTTTAAAGTTCAATATGAGATTCCTTATAAAAAGTTCCAGCAAAGCAGATTTAAAAGAGCCTATGTGATCAACTGCTATTCTTGCTGTACTTATGTTAATAATTGGGCCAACTCTATCTTAATAAAAATGAGGGTGATTTTAGAGAGAAAAATTATATTTCAGTAAAAACTATAGTATACATTTGCAGATATTAGATCCTAGTTTTGTTAATTGTCTTTTGAGGTTTTTATTTTTTATATCTGTTGACTAGACTGGATCCTGATTTCTTCCAGTCTCCTGAAATATCTGGCTACAGATCTCCAAACTAACGTTTTGGATTTTTTCCATCATTTTCATTTGGAATCACTGAGAACTGAACCTGCCCTTTTTCCTGAAGCCTTGCAAACTGAAGCTGATGGACTTGATACAAATTTAAGAGATTACCCGATGACATCATCAGAGCAATTGAACTGATCTATCATCAGGACTATGAAATGTGTTCAGTGAGATGAAACAATCTACCAACTCAGCTTCTGGACTATGAAACTTCTTTAAGTTTCAAGAGGACTATGAAACTTTTAGTTTCAAAGGCGGGACTGTGAGAGATCAAGATTTGGCCACCCTGAAATATATCTCTTTACCTTGATTGTTTTCTCTGAAAGACATTTGACCTCCCGCAGTACCTACTGGGCAAAGATGGCACAGACTGTTTAACTTAGTACGGGGAGCTTACTACGCCTTAAATGGCTCCAACCCTGAAATGACTGAAGCATGCCTAGCGGTCAGCCCCCCCTTATTATGAAGGAATTGCCACCATGGGGGTCTATAATAACACCACGGACCACACGATTTGTCTTTGGGGCAAAGAAGGGCGGATAACCCTAACGGATGTATCGGGGACCGGTTCAGGACTATGCTTAAGAAAAATTCCCCCGGGCTACCAGGCTCTATGTAATAAGACTGAAGTCAGCCTTCCGACCACTCCTGGTTATTTTTTGATACCAGGGCCAATAGGTGATAGGCTTGCTCCGCAGGCCTGACCCCCTGCATCTCAACTGGCGTATTCAATTCGTCACAAGATTTTTGTGTGCTTGTGCAGTTGGTGCCTAGAATTTACTATCATACTGCCAATAGTTTCGAGAATGAATTTGACCAGAGATCCAGATTATGGAAAAGAGAACCAGTATCCCTCACCCTGGCTGTACTCCTGGGACTGGGAGTTACCGCGGGCATAAGGACTGACACTACGGCCTTAGTCACAGGAGAAAGGGGATTAACTGCCTTGAGCAATGCTATAGATAAAGACCTCAGGACTTTAAAACAGTCCATCTCGAAATTAGAGGAGTCCCTCACCTCCCTGTCTGAAGTAGTGCTCCAGAATAGAAAAAGATTAGACCTGCTGTTTTTAAGAGAGAGGGAAAACTTTGTGCGGCCCTTAAAGAAGACTGCTGTTTCTATGCAGATCACACAGGGGTAGTCCGAGATTCAATGCAAAGATTAAAGAAAAGATTAGACATGAGGCAGCGAAGCAGGGAGGCGCAACAAAGCTGGTTTGAATCCTGGTTCACTAAGTCCCCCTGGATGACGACCTTACTATCCTCCCTAGCAGGACCCTTGCTGATTTTTTTCTACTTTTGGTCTTCGGACCGTGTGTTTTCAATAGAATTACTGCTTTCATAAGAAAAAGGGTCAATGTAGTGCATGCTATGATGCTCCAACGCCATTACCAAGCTCTCCCACGCAATGAGCCACTAATAGTAGACACCGAAAACTAAGTTCTAAGATTAGAACTAGGGACAAAAGAAGAAGTGGGGAATGAAGGAAGTAAATTATATTAAAAATTTAAAAGTTACTACCTGAGAGACAGGCACCTCCACACCCTAAGGATTCCTGGTATAGGAGGGAACGTTTATCAATCCTGACTGACTCTATTCATGAAAGACCCACCCTAAACTGTTCGGGGAAAATTGAGAACAAGAGAGTGCTCCAGAGGGATAAGTTTGGGAGGGACGGGGTGGAGGGGGTCCAGATGGGGACGCGTGTGTGTAACCTGATAATCGCTTCGCGCCATAGTAATTCGTGCCATAAAATGTAACTGTTTAAATGTTTTAAATTAGCCAATCATGTAAGACCGCGCCAACCTTTTCCCGCTTTATGCTTCCGAATCCTATAAAAGAGCTTGCCCTTTAAGGTTCGGGGTCGACTCCTCTGTCTCCTGCGAGAGATACGTGTCGACCCGGAGCTCCGCTTAATACCCGGAGCTCCGCTTAATAAACCTCGTGCATTTGCATCAAGCTCGGTCTTCTGTGTCTGTGGGTCCGCGCCTTCCCGAGACTGGAGGTGGGGTTTCCTTTTTGGGATCCTACAGTACAATACAAAACTCAGTGGTTTACAAATAATTGTGTCTCTAGCAGATAGAAAAAATTAAGATGCCTGCTTAAAGTTGTTTTGTTGTTGTTGTTAATATTGGTGGAGAAGACTTTTAAGATTTATCTTTGCTGTAGATAAGGAGGCTGTGCATTAGATTTGGGGCAAGAGAGCCTCTCTAGCAGCCTGCATTTAAAATGAAATTTTTTTCCTTTGTTTCTTTCAACTCAGGCTTTACTGATTGAGCTACTAGGCTTAGTCTCAGGTGACTGTGGGCTGTTATCTCCTGGGGTGTGTACATTCTAAAGATATGGACAAATTTACCACTTCAAAGGACAGAGAGAAAAAATGCAAGTTTTTCCTAGGAGATTCAAGGTAATTGTGATTTTACATTTTCTTGAGTCTTAGGAATTGGGGATGGTCTAAATAAGAGTTCCTGGAGAGGTTACCAGGCTTTGACTCAGATTGGGAGCTTTTAGGATTAGTGAAAGGAAATGGGAGGAATCTGAACTGACTTTAGAGCTGCATTTTCAGTTTTGAAAATATATATGAGATAAGGACACTTGCTCTCAATGCCTCAGAAATTGGGTTGTAACTTTTTACATTATCCCTAATCTGCGTCATCTCTGGGTATATAGTTTTATTTTAACTTATGTAACTGTGGGCCCTCCAGGACCAGTTCTCTGACCCCGTCTCTTATCAACAGAGTGATTAATAATTACCTTTCAGAAAATGTGCAAAGTCACGTAGCCAGAGCATGTGCAGAGGAAGAAATCTTGACCTGAGATGATGGAGAAACCAAATATTCTCATTTCTGTGGATCCCAAAGGACCAGGGGGACACGACCAGAGCGTGAAGTTGGACTCTTATCAGAAGTGAGGGGTCCCTCATTCAGGAAGATCTGGTGTTAAAATTCCTTCCCCACCACATCATAGATGTTTATAGACCTATCATAAAAGTTTAGAACCTCATCATAAATGTTTAAAGCCTTACCATAAATGCTTGAAGCCTACCAATCAAAACCTGTACCACGAGCATTTCCTCAAGCCACCCTGTTCTCCCTAACCTCTTAAATTTTGCCCCAAATCCTGAATCAGGGAGATAGATCTGAGGGCACATGTCTCCTACCTCCCTGCAGATCGATCTTGCAGAATAAAGCTGATTTCTCCCCCAAAGGCTGATTCCATAATTAATTCACTGTTTATGCACATCAGGCAAGACAACTCCAATTTTGTGCAGTAACTATTGGCGACCATGAAGAGACAAAGTCCTGTGACTGCCTGCCCAGGGCTCTGGAACCCCCAATGGGGTGTGGGGTCTTTTCATGGACCCTAAGTGGCTTCCCAGACAATTTTGTCTAGAGGCTCACCTGTTTGGATTCCCATTTCCCACTGTGGTGCTCCAAATCCCAAGGGTATTTTTTTTTTCTCTTTGGGAGAAGACACAGCTTCTGGATCAAGAGGTTTCTGGGCTCTGGGTGAGTAACTTTAAGAAAGCAACTGTCTCTTACCTCATCTCTCTGGTTGATTTCCTGGAAATGTAAGTTAGGCTTGTATTCTGGGGAATCCTGCTGGGCTGAGACCTGAACCTTGGGCCTGAACCCCCCAAGGTAATTAGAGGCAGGATAAAAGGTTCACTCGTGAAGTTGCTTCTGGATCTGGGCAATTCTTGGGACTGGTTGTGAGCTGCTCCTGGCAATCTGGTTTTGAGTAGCTCCTGGCAGTGGTTCTGAGCTACCCCTGGAAAACTAGCTAGCATTCTGGTCTGTGTTATATGTAGAACTGTATTGTGTGTTAATGTTTGTCTGAATTGAATAGGCTGTTTGGGGACTGAGTTTCTCAGCGATCATAACAAACTCTCTTTAGAAATTACATTGTTTGCTGTGGCCACTTAGGAAAAAGCCCCCTAAAATGAGGATAACCATAAAAAGCTGGCAAGGTAACCTGGGATAACTTAAAATTACCGTGGCCATATTGGGTGGGGCTCCATTTATAGAGCCAGGTAATAGAGAAATTTCTTTAAAGAGTTGAGCTTACCACCTTCCAGCATCTAAAGGTTCCAGAAGCTGTAAATGTTTACAAAGAACTGCAGAATCTTACCAAGCTTGTTTAGTGTCCTGAGGGCTTGGCTTAATAACCATCAGGTTGGAGATCCCAAACTACAGTTGAGCAAAACTGAAGTTGCCCTCCATTTTGTGGCTAGGGTCCTACCAAACTGCCATAAGCCTCAGGGGAATTACATTGGCCATTACAAGGAAGCCTTGGTTTGGCCTTCATTGTGATGGTCTTGGTTTCAGGGATGCTTGAAATTTTCGTGATCTGGTTCTAGCTGCAGCATAAATATACTTTTGACCAGCTGTCTCTAAATTCTGAAACAATGGGAAACCCTAATTCAATCCCACATGTAGCCCATTAGGCTTCATTATCCCAAACTGGGCAACTTTTAGTTACAAGAACATGAAACAGGAAAAGGTGATATTCTTTTATGACACCATATGACCACAATGCTCTTTAAACTCCAGAGAAAATGGCCAGATGATGGATCATTCTGCAACTCTTAGGAATTTGGTCTGAGTACTCATCGGTTTATTGATCCTTATCCTCCCAGAGATGGTCACTATTTTTCCTTGTCTCTGTCTTTTGTGTCATTTGTCATAAAAAGGAAAATACCATAGGGCAAGATGCAGGCATCTCCACAAGCCTGTTGTCTGGGCAGGCCCAAAGTACCTTTGCTGTAGGTTAAGAATGTGCATAAGGTGAAAGGTATTGCTAAGTGGCCTCTTCGAAGCCAAAAAAGGCCATAAAATTGATGGGCACAGGTTGAGCAGTTAAGAGCCATTAGGATGCTACATTTCAGTTTGTGAGTATTGTGGTATGTGAATAAAGGTGTTACCAAAATAAAAGATAAAGCACCAAACTGTTTCACTACAAGTTAAGGTGTATAAGGGTTAAAAATTTTAATTAATATATGTTAATTAAAGTTACTAAATGTTAATAATGAAAACATCTTTGTATTCAAGTAAGATATATATTTTCAGTAAACAAGGTATAAATAATGGAAATATTTATGTTTGTTTTGTTAAGAAAGATAAATTTGTCCTGAAATACTAGAAGGGAAGAAAGAAGGCATGGGACAAATTCTGAATGTAAAAAAGAAAGATACAGAGGATTTGTGAAAGAGGAACTGTGATGAAAGAATGTTGTGCAGTAACACTTAGGGAGGAAAGCCTATCAAAAAAAGTCCTATCAGGCTCTGAATATCAGCTTTTAATTTGGCCAATTTTTGACCAGAGAGCTAATTACAAAAAAAAAATCCTCCTAAATATATTGTCAGTTTTCAGCCAGAACAATGAGTAAGTATTTCTGGCAGTATTACATAACCCCATCAATTCTACTTTTACTTCCACTGACCTGTTTAGGGAATAACATAGCAGTTTACCAGGAAAACCCTCAGAGTCTCATCAACTCTGGAAGGGGCCCATCTGGGGCCCCTCCTACAAGAGTGGATATGAGGGTGTCAGTGAGGCCACTAACTTGGTGGACTTCTGTTACAGTTGTGTGGTCTTTTCTTTTAGGTATCTTTCTAGGTATAGCTTTAATATTTCATTAGCTTTTTGCAACAAAACTTTCAATGAAACCATTTTAGAATTTTGAAGGCTTTGCTTTCAAGTGCACTTTTTAAATGATCCTATTTAATTAGAATGTTCCCCCTACTGGCCACTGTGACTTTAAATCATCCTTAGTAATTTTGGACTGTTGAGATAGAAATTTACAACAGAAGGGACCATAGTTCTCAAACATAAAACCAACTGGAGCTCCTGATAGCGAAACCCCTCGGAAACTTTAGAAAATGAAAGTCTCATGTGAATGAAAAGCACACAGACAAGAATGACAATAGAGAAATCCCTCAATTTAGTGAGAGTACTCACAGACCAAAGACAAAACCCTGCTGAGGGAATCCCGTCCTGCGACAATGGTGGCCACAGCCGACTGAGACAATCATCTCCTGGGCGGTCATCCCTGATCCCAAAAAAAGGGCGCTTACCTTGACCAAATGGAGGGAGGTTAGAACCTGAGAGGACCCACAACTGGAAGTGTCTGTGATCCACGGAAATGGAGAGCCCAAGGAGGCTCATGTAGCTACCATACCCAGTTCCAGGGGAGGCTAGTCCACAAAGGTGAGATCACCTCAGGCCCTGCTTTCTGACACTATATTTGTTAACCTAGAAATAAAGAGAGAAAATGAGAGGCAGAGAGGTCTTTATTTGGAGATCACAGAATTGCAATTCTGGGAGCACAGATTCAGGTAGAAACCCAAATAGTGTCCCACTAGAGAGTAAAATTCAGGGGATTTTAAAGGCACAGAAGGGAGGTTTGCATTACAAAGAATGTTAACTGGAGTTGGGGGCAGAAAGCTAATCTTGGCTAAAAATAATTGATTACTGAGGCTTGCTAGAGGGAGGTAAAAGTCCATCACTCTGATAGTTGCTGGTTTCTTGCAGCGTTACTCAGTTCAAAAGTTCATGTTCTGCCCGATGAGGACGTGCATAAGACCCATTTCCTTCATGGCTTCCAAGCTCCATTTTAAAGCCCTTAGACATAAGCAACTCTTGTTTTGTTTCACACTTCACAACTTCAATCAGGTAATGCACAAGGGGCCAGCTTGGGGGAAACAGGGGTCTCCTGACTTCTTACTCTGTTTCTCTGTTTACCAGGCTTCATCTCTCTCTGGCACTCAGCCCTTCCTGCCCCTGGAGTTCTTTCTTGTCTCAACGCAAATAATCCATAACCAATCAAGAAATCAAAATTGGGGTGAGTCTATTATGAGCAAGATCTGAGGACCACGTAGCCCAGGAGAGTCCTTTCACAAAGGAATGGAGCACTCCAAAGAAGTGGGGTTATGCCAAGTGGTCAAAGAGCATCTATCACATATGATTGGAGTGTCCTTTTTACAATAGTCATGAAATTGCTTTACTGGCACAGCAATTCTGGAATGCACCAGGTTGGTGGTCTCAAGGTGGGTGGTCACAGCAGCTCAGCATTCAATCCCTAGCCTAGGGAGCGGTGCTTATCCTTAAAGAAATGCTCATGTGGAGGAAGTTACATCCTTATATTCAAGGGCATTGCTCTTGTCTTTGGAACATAGTAAATACTTAAAGCAGATATAGAATACATGCTCAACAGCCATGTCAGCCCCCTTTTGAAAAATAAGTTTAGGCCAAATTAGTTTTACACCAAATGGCTTCCTCATATACTCCATTATATCCTATTGCTTGTCATTTATTCATCACTTGGAAACAGTTTGGTGCTTTATCTTTTATTTTGATAACACCTTTATTCACATACCATAATACTCACAAACTGAAAATGTACACTTCAGTGGGTTGTAGTATATCCACAGAATTCTGCAACCATCACCACTACCTAATTTCAGAATATTTTCATCACCCCAAAAAGAAACGCTGTACCCATTAGCAGTCACTTCCCATTCCTCTCTCCCTCCATCCCCTGGAAACCACTAATCTCCTCTCTGTCTCTGTGGATTTGTCTATTCTGGACATTTCATATCAATGAAATCATACAATATGTGATCTTTTGTGACTGGCTTCTTTCACTTAGCATAATGTTCTCAAGATTCATTCATGTTGTATCACCACTTTATTCGTTCTTATGAACAAATAACATTCCATTCTATGGATATTTCACATTTTGTTTCTTCATCATGAGTTGACAGATATTTGGATTGCTTCTACTTTTGGGCAATTATGAGTAATGCTGGTATGAAAATTCATGTACAATTTTTTGTGTGGACACATATTTTCATGTCTTGGGTATATACCTAGGGATGGAAGGGCTGGCTCATACATTAACATCATGTTTAGCATTTTAAGGAACTGCCCATTTTCCAAAACAGCTGCACTATCTTGCATTCCCAATAGCAGTGTGAGAGGGTTCTAATCACTCCACATCTTCTTCAACACTTGTTCTTATCTGACTTTTTGACTGTAGCCATCCGGGGGGATGCATTGCACTGTGGTTTTGATTTGCATTTCATAATGACTAATGATGTTAAGAATCTTTACATGGGGCCGGCCCTGTGGCTTAGCGGTTAGGTGCACGTGCTCTGCTGCTGGTGGTCCGGGTTCGGATCCCGGGTGCGCACCGACGCACCGCTTCTCTGGCCATGCTGGGGGCGCGTCCCACATGCAGCAACTACAAGGATGTGCAGCTATGACATACAGCTATCTACTGGGGCTTTGGGGGAAAAAATAAATAAATAAAAATTACAAAAAAAAAAAGAATCTTTCCATGTGCTTATTGGATGTTTGTACATCTTCTTTGGGGAAATGTCTATTCAGATCCTTTGCCCATTTTTAAATTGGGCTATTTATCTTTTTATTTTTCAGTTGTAAGTATTCTTTATATATTCTGGATACAATCCCGTTATCAGATATGTGATTTGCAAATATTTTCTCCCATTCTGTGGATTATTCTCTTTTTACTTTCTTGATGGTATCCTTTGAAGCAGATGAGTTTTCAATTTTGATGAAGTCTAATTTATCTATATTTTTCTTAGGTTTCTTGAATTTTGGTGGCAAATTTAAAGAAACCGTTGTGGGGAGGGCATAATGAGTAAAAAAGGTCAATTATATGGTGATGGATGGGAACTACATTTTGGTGGTGAGCACGCTGTAGTGTATAAAGCTGTTGAATTATAATGCTATACACCTGAAACCTATGCAATCTCGTAAACCAATGTTACCTCAATAAAAATAAAAAATAAAAGAAAGAAAGACACCATTGCCTAATCTGTGCTCATGAAGATTTACTCCTATGTTTTCTTCTAAGAGTTTGTTGGGAGTTTAGCTAAACTACTCCACAGCATTGCTGCCTCAGCATCCATTTTGTGTGGCCAAGTGGCCTGCAGGAGTCTTGAAGTGACACTAGCCCTTCTAGAGAGTGCACCCCCTAGACAACCACCAGCAGAGTCACAAGTAAATGTCAGTTCCTGGTTTGACTGCCACAACTGCCCTTGTGAGAAGCATTCTCCCCGTCTCCCAGGGCCCTTCCCTTGTGTGCCCCCTACATAAGACCCCTGGGAAGCTTACCAAAACCAACCCAGACTTAGCCTGGGAAGCCCAAAGCACTCTGCCTGTGAACCCCAATGAAGGCATATGCCCCACGTCCTGCTCTGCACTCTGCCTTAACCTCCCAGTGTGGCCCCTCAAGGTCTGTCTGCTGTGGACTTTCTCCAGGACCTGTGAGTAACAGACTTCTCTACTTCAAGTCCTTTGTGGTCATTTGTTGAACAGAGGCTCACCATCCAATACCCCCAGGGCTCTACTTAACAAATGTTAACTTGACAAAGTCACAATAGGTATTACAGGCATTATACTCCTTTTACTGTGCTTTGCAGATATTTTGTTTTTTACAAACTGAAGGTATAGGGGAATAGGGAAAATTTCCCCTCTTGTTCTCTTCTTGTTCTTATGGCTGGTCAAAGAGTTAAAGATGACATAAGGCAAGTTGGCAAGAGAAAATCAAACAAAGTTTAATACATGTACATGGAGAATTCACATAAGCATGAAGAACTCCAAAACAGTCAGGGAAAATGAGGTATTTATGTCCTTCTGGACTAAGGAGAGAGAGAGGTCTGAGACTACAAAGTGGGAGAAGGCAACTTACAAAAAGATGAAAAGAGTTCACACCTGCTAAACAAATGGTTGTATAGTCCCATCTATAGACAATGGGACCTCAAAGAGATCATTTGATAAAATGGCCCTTGCCAGATGCCTTCCTGCCTACCACACCTAGAATTATCTATGGTAACAGCTCCTTCCTGGTATTGATGCAAATCATCCATAGTCAATCTATAAATCAATATTGGGCTGAGTTTATTATGTGCCAGATCTGAGCACTAGCCCAGGAGCTTCAGGAAGGTCACCAAAGAAGTTGAGTGTACAGAGTGATTATATACCATCTTGGAACAAAGAGCATACTTCACATATGATTGGGATGTCCCTTTTACAATAGTCATGAGATTGCTTTCCTGGCACAGCAGATCTATGAACACAGCAGGCCAGTGGTCACAAGGTGAGCACAGCAGGCCAGTAATTGATCCTTAGTTTAGGGAGAGATGCTTATCCTTAAAGAAATGCCGATATGGGAGGAAGTTACATCCCTATCTTTAAGGCATCATTCTTGTCTTTGGGACATAGTAAATATTTAAAACAGATGTACAATGCATGCTTAACAGGCCATGTCAGGTCCTTTTGGAAAAACAAAGCCAGGCCAAATGAGTTTTAAGCCAAATGTCTTCCTCATATACTCCAATATATCCTATTGCTTTTATTTATCACTGGGACAAGCCATTCTATCTTAAATTCTTTTAGCCAATTTGGGTGAAAGTCAAATGTTCTTTTAGAGTCTTCTGAGCCTTGATTGTCTTCAGTTCAAAATCATCTGCATACCAGAGGGGCACAGCTTGGGGTGGCCTGCCCTGAACCCCACCAGTTCCCACCCCTGAAACTTCCCTGCAAGTTTCACATATTAAAAGGTGAGCTGGTGACTATGGAGAGAGAAAAGTTGTAGCTGAGTGATAAGAAATCTGCAAAGATAGCAAAGAACACAGATTAGAATGAGGATGAACAAGCAGAAAGGAAGGGATCAGAGCACATCTCTTCACACCCCATTAAACCAGTTCCCCAATCCTGGGAATAAGTCAGTCCAATAAAATGGATGAGCTTCATTCATCTGATGGAAAATGTTAATCTTCTCTTTTAATAGGTGTAAGTTAGACACTACTTGCCCTGTTTGGTTCACATAAAAGCAACATTTTCACTGATGACTGCACAAGCTCCTCCTTGCTGGGCAGTCAGTGTGTCCAGAGCAGGTCAATTGTGGAGGACCACAGAGGTCAGGCTGATAATCTCTGACGAGTATTTTCAAAGTTTCCATGGTGGTGCTGAACTCTTGTTCTATTACCATGGAGAGGTTTAAGATCATCTTTTCCAACCCATAATTTCCAAAGCTGGGGAATAAGACACTCAATGCTGAAAAAGAACTTGGAGTCGTGATACACAAGTGGATTCTCTATGATTTCTCAAGTGGCACGTTTATGTGGCACAATCTTATGAACAAAGGAACCCAAGCTTGCAATGTTGCTGGCCTTTAGGGTGGAGAATCTCTTGACAGAAAGGTCCACATTGTTCTGACCAATTAGGTAAGAACCCTTTCTATACATTGTTGCCATATAAAATAAAAAGACCAGTGTGGTTACAGACAAGGTTAGAACTGAACCTGTAGTTCCCAGGGTCTGGAGCATTCCGTGACCTTTGCCACTGATACTGTTAGTGCCTAAGCATCTCCATTTTCCATGCACTCCTGTCAATCTGAGAGAGCAGAACACATTGTGGAATCACTGGTACAGGAGGCCTGCAGCCTGACTTTGGCAGCTATAAAGCCTGGTCCTGTCACCTGAACCAAGTGAGTCTAGAATTTTGACCCACCCATATATAGTTTGTGGTTTGGGGCAGCTTAGCCATGCAGGCAGCTCCAATATCCCAAGGTGTACAAGGGTGGCTCATAAGCCATCCAGAACATTTGGTGATTTGGTAAATGATGGTGCCAAAGGGAGTAGTGTTAGGTTCACTTACAATTTCCTTGAAGGGTTTGAAGATGTCACCTGTGGAATCAAACCACAGGGTTTGATTGCAACGTTGTCCTGGAATGTCATCCAGGAAAGGTTCAATGTCATGTTTACTTTCAATGCAAAGGGAAAAACTTTCACTTACTGTCTTTATCTGGACAAGGGATGGTCCTGTAGCCTCTCTAGAGGTTTTCTGGGGCCCAAGTGACTCACCAGAAGAAGAGGCAGAGTGATGTTTTCCTTGTCGTGGATACCACGTTCTGTCATTAATCCATCTTCTGTACTTAGTCCACCAGGTGTTCACATCAGCAGGAACAGAGACTAGTTCAGGCTCTTTTGCAATCCCTAGCTATTGACATAACCAGCAGTCAGAATGATTAGTTAGCATGGCCAGGGTTTGGCAAACTGGCATAAAGGGGTGTTTGTTCTGTAGTTGACCTGTTGAGAAAGAGAAGGTTAGTAAGAGCAAGACACAGATTGAAAAAGAGCCCATAGTAGAAACTTAGAGAGGAGAGGTAGGACAGGTAGAGACCAGCACTCTCCAGTCAGCTTTCTAATAAATGATTAAAAGGAATATTATATATTCATTCATAGGAAAAGGCTTGTGTGTGTGTGTGTGTGTGTGTGTGTGTGTGTGTGTGTAGAGAGTTGCAAAAGCAAGGGGGAAAATAGGAGAAAACGAGGTTTCTTGATCCATGATCTTGAGAAAAGTCTCTGCTTCATGAGGTCAGCTGCTTCTGTGGTCTGGGAAGTGGCCCTGGAAATCCTTAGTTTAAGGTCACCTGTGGGAACTGTCCCCTAGTTGTCTTGAGAGTGATGTTCTGAGTCAATTTTGGTGTGGCTTGCATGGATCCAGGAAGATTTTTCCTTTCATTTGATGGCAGTTAGGTTGTCAGTAGGGCTTCATAAGGTCCTTCCCAGTGAGATGACAGCATGTTTCTTCTCCTAAAGACCTCAGAGAGTGTACCTGCAGTTGTTTGGGTGGTAGTTTTTCCTGGTCTCCTTGCAAATCACTTGATCTCCTGGTCCAAAGGGATGGCAAGGTGGGGTCTTGCCAAGGTGGGGCCTCTCAGAAGGTGAGGCCATACCTCTTTTACCCATTGATGATATGCTTCAAGTATAGCTGTTAATTTTTGTCTATAGCTAGTCATAGCATCAAATTATTCACATAAGTTCCAATAATATTCACTTAATCCAGGAATGGAATGTTTAGAGATGCCAGTAGGCATTTGGTGTCCAAAAACTATTTCAAAAGGAGTCAATCCATGTCTATTTGGAATATTCTAGATCTTTATAAGGGCCAAGGGCAGAGCTTCTGCCCACTTGAGTCCAGTTTCTTGACAGACATTTCCCAAATTCCTTTTGATGTCTAGGTTTTTATGTTCCACTTGCCCTGATGATTGAGGATGATATGGGGTATGAAACTTTAATGAGTATTCCAGAGTTTCTGCAAGCAAGTGGTTTATCTCTGCTGTAAAATGAGTTCCTTGGTCTGATTCCACCCATAAAGGAATGCCAAAACAAGGAATAACTTCAGTCATTAATTTCTTTACCACTGTTCTGGCATCTGCACGTCAAGTCAGATGGCATTCAGTCTATCTGCTAACCATGCAGATGATAACCAAGAAGTGAGAATAGCCTAAAGCTGGGGGAAAGTCTATAAAGTCCATTTGGAGTGCTGCAAAGGGCAGTGTGGGCCTGGGAGGACTTCCTGGGGTACACTGACTTCTCCCAGAAACTTGGTGAGATTGGCAAGTTGTGCACTGGGAAATAATTGGGTCACAAATTTTGTGGCTGCCATGGCAAAACCAATTATCTTTTAGTTCCTTAACTATCCCCTGTCTGTACATCTGTCCCATTTGGTGGGAGATAAGTGCAAGCCAAAAAGTCAATGGAAAAGGAGCTACAGGAAGACCTTTGGCCCAGTGTCTAATCCATCTGATCATTGTTTGGCATCCTTTTGTATCCAATTGTCCTTTTCAGAATGTGGGGCATTTGCCTGAGAGTTAACAATGTCAGTCAGGGATAAAGGCAGGTTTAAAAATTGGTAATTATTGGCAATTATCTATGGTAAGAGCTCCTTCCTGGGACAGGTCTTTCTATCTTAAATTCTTTTAGGCAATTTTGGGGAAGGTCAAATGTTCTTTCAGAGTCTTCTGAGCCTTGTCTTCGGCTCAAAAGAATCCGCATATCTGAGTGGCACATCTTGGGATGGCCTGCTGTGAACTCCATCAAAGGTTCGTGGCAACCCCGCATCAAGCAAGTCTATTGGTGCCATTTTTCCAACAGCATTTGCTCACTTCATGTCCTTGTGTCACATTTCAGTAATTCTCACAATGTTTTCAACTTTTTCATTATTATTAATTTGTTGTGGTGATCTGTGGTCATTGACCTTTGATGTTAGTATTGTAATTGTTTTGGGTTGTCACATGTTGCACCCATGTAAGACAGCAAACTTAATCAATAAATGCATTGTTCTGACTGCTCCACCCACCGGCCTTTCCCCCATCTCTCTCCCTCTCTTCAGGCCTCCCTATTCCCTGAGATGCAACAATATTGAAATTAGGCCAACTAATTACCCTACGGCAGTGCCCAAGTGTTCAAGCGAAAGAAGAGTCGCATGCCTCTCACTTTAATCAAAACCTACAAATGATTAGGCTCAATGAGGAAGGAACGTCAAAAGCCAAGATAGGCCGAAAGCTAGGCCTCTTGTGCCAAACAGTTAGCCAAGCTGTAAATGCAAAGGAAAAGTTCTGGAAGGAAATTAAAAGTCCTACTCTAGTGAACACATGAATGATAAGAAAGTGAAATAGCCTTATTCTGATATGGAGAAAGTTTTAGGGGTCTGGATAGAAGATCAAACCAGCCATGACATTCTCTTAAGCCAAAGCCTAATCCAGAACAAGGCCCTCACTCTCTTCAATTCTATAAAGACTGAGAGAGGTGAGGAAGCTGCAGAAGAAAAGGTGGAAGCTAGTAGAAGTTGGTTCATGATGTTTAAAGAAAGAAGCTGTCTTCATAACATAAAAGTGAAGGTGAAGCAAGTGCTGATGTAGAAGCTGCAGCAAGTTATCCAGAAGATCTAACTAAGATCACTAATGAAGGTGGCTACTCTAACCAATGGATTTTCATTGTGGGTGAAACCCCCTTTTATTGGAGGATGTCATCTAGGACTTTCATAGCTAGAGAGGAGAAGTCAATTCCTGGCTTCAAAGCTTCAAAGGACAGGCTGACTCTCTTGTTAGGGGCTAATGCAGCTGGTGACTTGTAGTTGAAGCCAATGCTCATTTAACATTCTGAAAATCGTAGGGCCCCTAAAAATATTGCTAAATCTGCTGTGCCTGTGCTCTATAAATGGAACAACAAAGCCTGGATGACAGCACATCTGTTTACAACTTGGTTTACTCTATATTTGAAGCCCACTTTTGAGACCTACTGCTTAGAAGAAAGATTCCTTTCAAAATATTGCTGCTCATTGACAGTGCACCTGGTCACCCAAGAGCTTTGATGGAGATGTACAACGAGATTCATGTTGTTTTCATGCCTGCTAACACAACACCCATTCTGCAGGATCTGGGCAGCGTTTCTGATCATGGATCAAGGAGTAATTTTGACTTCCAAGTCTTATTATTTAAGAAATATATTTTGTGAGGCTTTAGATGCCATAGTGATTTCTCTGATCATTCTGGCCAAAGAAAATTGAAAACCTTCTGGAAAAGACTCACCATTCTAGATGCCATTAAGAACACTCGTGATTCATGGGAAGAGGTCAAAATATCGACATTAACAGGAGTTTGGAACAAGTTGATTCCAACCCTCATGGATGACTTTGAGGGGTTCAAGACTTCAGTGGATGAAGCCACTGCAGATGTGGTGGAAATAGCAAGAGAACTAGAATCAGAAGTGGAGCCTGAAGATGTGACTGAATTGCTGTAATCTCAGGATAAAACTTTAAGGGATGAGGAGTTGCTTCTTAAGGATGGGAGAAGTAAGTGGTTTCTTGAGATGGAATCTACTCCTGGTAAAGATGCTGTCAAGACTGTTGAAAGGACAACTAAGGATTTAGAATATTACATAAACCCAGTTGATAAAGCAGTGACAGGGTTTGAGAGGACTGACTCCATTTTGAAAGAAGTTCTACTGTGAGTAAATGCTATCAAATAGCACCACATGCTACAGAGAAATTGTTTGTGAAAGGAAGAGTCAATCAATATGGCAAAATTCATGGTCAGCTTATTTTAAGAAATTCCCACAGCCACCCAAACTTTCAGCAACCACAACCCTGATGGGTCAGCAGCCACGAACATTGAGACAAGACCCTCCCCCATTAAAAAGTTTACAACTCGCTTAAGTCTCAGATGATGATTAGCATTTTTTAGCAGTAAATATTTTTAATTTAATGCATGTACATGCTTTCTTTAGACATAGTGTTATTGCACAGTTAATAGACTACAATATAATGTAAACATAACTTCTTTTTTTTTTGAGGAAGATTGGCCCTGCGCTAACATCTGTTGTCAATCTTCCTCTTTTTCTTTTTTCTCCCCATAGCCCCTAAACATATCTTTTTTTTTTGAGGAAGTTTGGCCCTGAGCTAACATCTGTTGCCAATCTTCCTGTTTTTTCCTTTTTTCTCCCCAAAGCCCCAGTAGATAGTTGTACATCTTTCTAGTTGCTCTAAACATAACTTTTATATGCACTGGGAAACCAACAAGTTCGTGTGACTCACTTTTTTGTGACATTCATATTACTGCGATTGTCTGGAACTGAACGTACAATATCTCCAAGGTACGCCTGTATAGTTTTATCTCCTAGATTTAGGTCTTTGATCCATTTTGAGTTAATTTTTGTATGTGGTGTGAGGTGGGAGTCTGACTTCATTCATTTGCATGTGGATATCCAGTTGTTGCAGCACAGTGTGTGGAAAGGACTATTCTTTCCCCTGTTGAATAGTTTTGGTTCTCTTGTCAAAAATCAACTGGCCATTGGGGCCGGCCCAGTGGTGTAGCACTTAAGTTCAAACATTCTGCTTCAGTGGCCCGTGGTTTGCTGGTTCGGATCCTGAGCGTGGACCTACTCACTGCTCATCAAGGGTGATGTCCCATGTAGAAAAGCTACAACTCTACAACTATGATATAAAACTATGTACTGGGGCTTTGGGAGAATAAAGAAAAAAAGAGAAAGATTGGCAACAGATGCTAGTGCAGGGCCAATCATCCTCAAAAAAAAAAGAAAAGAAGGCATCTTAACAAAATCAACTGGCCATCAAGAGGAGAGGACAAGGCATAGACTATGAGAAAATATTTGTAAAAGTATATCTGATAAAGGATTGTTATCCAAAATATACAAAGAACGCTTAAAAATCAACAGTAAGAAAACCAAAAAGCCAATTAAATATGGGTAAAAGATGTGAACAGACACCTCACCAAAGAAGATATACAGTTGGCAAATAAGCCTATGAAAAGATGCTCCACATCCTATGTCACTAGGGAATTGCAAGTTAAAACAACGATATGCCTCTACACACCTGTTAGAATGGCAAAAATTCAATACACTGACAGCACCAGATGTTGCTGAGGATGCAGAGCAATAGGAACGCTCCTTCATTGTTAGTGGGAATGCAATATGGCACAGCCATTTTGGAAGACAGTTTGGAAATTTCTTACAAAACTAAATATGATTTTACCCTATGAATCAGCAACCACACTTTTTGGTATTTCCTCAAATAAGTTGAAAACTTATGTTCACACAAAAACCTGCACACGGATGTTTACAGCAGCTTCATTCATAATTGCCAAAACTTGGTAGCAACCAAGATGTCCTTCAGTAGGCGAACGGATAAATAAACCGTGGCCCATGCATACAAGAAATATTACTCAGTGCTAAGGAGAAAGGAGCTATCAAGCCATGAAAAGACATAAGACAACCTTAAATGCATATGACTAAGTGAAAAAGGTCAATCTGAATAGGCTACATACTGTGTGATTCCAACTATGTGACATTCTGGAAAGGTGAAACTGTGGAGACAGTGAAAAGATCAGTGGTTGCCAGGGGTTAGTAGGGAGGGAGGGATGACTAGGTGAAGCACAGAGGAATTTTAGGGCACACTTTAACAGTGTACACATGTCCTTATATATTTGTCAAAAGCCATGGAATGCACAACACCAAGAGTGAGCCCTAATGTAAACTGTGGACTTTAGGTGATAATGACATGTCGATGTAGGTTCATCAATTATAAGAAATGTACCAGTCTGGTGGGGATGTTGATGGGCGGGAGGCTGTGTATGTGTAAGGGCTGGGGATATATTGGAACTCCACCTTCTGCTCAATTTTGTTGGGAACCTAAAAGTGCTCTAAAAAATAGTCTATTTTTAAAAAAAATCAATTGGCCATAAATTTAAATTGGCCATAAATTTTTAAAAATTAATTGCTCATATTTTTGGATGCTGAATTCTATTCCATTGATCCATATGTCTATCCTTATGTCAGTAACACACTGTCTTGCTTCCTGTAGCTTTGCAGTCAGTTTAGAAATCAGAACATGTAAGTCCTCCAACTTTGTTCTTTTTCAAAATTGTTTTGGCTATTCTGGGTCTCCTGCATCTCCATATGAACTTTGGCATCAGCTTGATACTTTCTGCAAATTAGGCAGTTGGGGTTTTTATAGGGATTTCACTGAATCTGCAGATCAATTTGGGGAGTATTGCCATCTTGACAATATGAAGTTTTCCTGTCCATGAACGTGGGATGTCTTTCCACTTATTTAGGTCTTCCTTAATTTTTTCCAATGATGTTTAGTAGATTTCAGTGCACAAGTCTTGCATTTAATTTGTTAAATTTATTCAAAGTATGTTTATACATAAATTTGTTCTTTTTGATGCTATGTAGGCAGAATTGTTTTCTTAATTTCATTTCTGCATAGTTCATTGCTTGTGTATAGAATTACAGTTGATTTTTGTATGTTGATCTTGTATCCTGCACCTTTGCTGAACTTGTTTATTAGTTCTAATATGTTTTGTGTGGATTCCTTAGGATTTTCTCTACATAAGATCATGTCATCTATGGTTAGAGATAGTTTTACTTCTTCCTTTCCAACCTGGATTCCTTTTATGTCATGTTCTCCCCTAATTGCCATGGCCCTAGCCGCCAGTAAAATGTTGAGTACAAGTGGTGAGAGAGGACATCCTGATGTTTTTCCTGATCAAAGGGAGAGCTTTCAGTCTCTCACCATTGAGTGTAGTAGCCAAGAGTTCATCATGGATGGTCTTTATCAGTTTGGGGGAGGTCCCTTCTATTCCAGGTTTCTTGACCGTTTTTTTCTGTGGCTGTGGTTTTTGTCCATTATTCAGTTAATACAGCATATGGTATTGATTAATTTTCATATGTTAAATCAAACTTGCATTCCTTGCATAAATCCTGCTTACTCCTTTTTATATGTTGCTGGATTTGATTTGCTAGTATTCCGTTCAGCAATTCTGCCTCTATATTCATAAAAGATATTGGTATGTAGTTTTCTTTTCCTGTGATGTCTTTGTTGGGTTGATGTCAGGGTGATCCTGGCTTTGTAGGATGAGGTGGGAATTGTTCTCTCTTCTTCTTGTATTTTTTGGTGCTTTACCTTTACTGCATCTTCACGGTGTTGCTCTATGTAACTGCCTTGCTCAGTGGGGTCCAGCACTCAGCCCAGCCATATCCCTGGAAGTTTACAAGTCACTGCGTCAACCACGCTTGGCCATGAATACCCACTGGATGTTGGTGCCTGTGAAAGTAGGTGTAGTGAGAGCCCCTCTCTGGGTAGACAAGAAGTCAGTGCTCTGAAACCCTGCACACCAGCTCTCAGGTGGTCATTGGTAAGGCCTTGGGGGAGCTCCTGTTACAAAACTGCCCAAGCCTCTGGGGTTGGAAATGCATTTTTCTGGATTTTTGTGAAGGCATTTCAGAACAAGAACACCTGCTCAGTTATGTTTAGGCCACAAGGAGCGAGGTATGGGAGATGTCATCCCTGCAGGAAGTGGGAGCCCATCTGAGAAGTTCCTCAAGACAATATCAGCCAAATATCAGAAGGGAGCAAGGGGGTTGGCTAAGACAGAGTGTTCTAAGTGGCACCATCATGTCTGGGAGTCCACCATCCTGTCACCAGCCCACTGAGCCAGACAGCCTGCAGGTGCCCCTAAAATCCTATTCCACAAAACACATATAAACCTGATAACATGGAGAAAGTTCTGGGGCAAGAAGATGTCTGTTTTGGTTTTGCTTTGCTTTGATAGATTGTCATTATTTTGCTGTAAACAAGTTCACACCCTGTGACACCAACCTTTCCACTTTCAAAGAAGTGGGAGGAGCAGAAGGACAAAGACCCCTCAGCCCCAGGAATAAATAAGCCTGAGGAGGGTTTGTGATGAGACACGTGATGAGACACGTGATGTGTCTCTTGTGATGTGGGGACTGGCATGGAGTAGATGCTCAGTCCATGACACCTCTCATGGATATCCACAAGTGGGGAGATGCTGTTAGGGTCCCCAATATTCCTCCAGGCTTGACAGGTGCTCCTGAGCTGGGGGGGCTGCCATTGGTGTCTGAGGGGCACTAGGGTGCCCCAAGCTGGAGGGCTGGAGGTCATCCCCAGGAGTCTGCTCGCTTTCTTTCAGGACACTGTCTGTAGCTAGAAGCTCAGAACAGCCGGCACGAGTTCTGCCAACTCACAGAACACTCCCCAAAGCCGGGCTCTCCCTCGTCACTGGATGAGGGTGGCTTGCTGCCATCCCATTGTGCTGGGAGGTCAGGGACTGCCCAGGGCCTCTCAGCCAGATTCATACCCTTCTCGTACCAGAGTCTCCCCTGACTCCCTCAGCCCCCACACCTCCCAGTGTTGAGGGGCCTGGATGGTGCCCAGCTGGTGGAGTATGTGTGTTGGCATGAGGGATCAGGGAGAGTGTCTGCAGCAGGGAAAGCGGAAGGGCTCCAGGCTCCACCCCCAGACCTGGACCTTAACCTCCACCAGTCTCTGGAGACCACCCCAGTGTCTTGGGCTTCCTCATCTGTGAACCGAGCACAGTAACAGGGTTTCCCTAGAACCCGGTGAGCTCTGGTTTTGACGGTGTGAGGTGTAGGTAGGGTGGGCTGAGTGCCTGTGGGACCTGGAGGTGGTGCCCAGTTCTGGATGTCCCCAAGGCTTGGGGTGGGCACAGAGTGGTGGTGGTGGCAATGGTGACACAAGGTAGTGGCAGCAACTCCTGTGAGGACAGACTCAGGCCAGAGAGTAGGTAAAGGCTGGGGTACTGAGGACAGGGGCACAGCAGAAGTAGACGTGTCAGTGGCGTGGTGGTGGCCTGTTGTACTGTGGGGCCTTGGCTTCAGGTGCAGGGCCCAGGGAGTCCCGACTCCTGGCAAAGTGCGCTGATACACTAGCCTGGGGAGGTGGGGAGGAAGGTGATGAACACTGCTGTCTGAGGCCAGGTGGCCGCCTCTGCCAAAGCACTCCTGTTCCTGGTGCCGGAGGCCTGGCACAGCTGCTGGGAAGTCTCGGGTTTCCACTCTCTTCTGGGATCCCAGACCCCTGGAGAGGTTCAAAGCTAGGCTCTCTGGGACTGCCACATTCCCATCTACAGGGCCCCTCCCGAACACGCTCAGGTCCGGCTCCACCAGGCTCTCTCCCTTGCCTGGGAGGCAGGCCAAAGGGATCTCCACGATTCCCTGTGACCTCCTCCCCAGCTTGCTCATGGGCTCTGACCCCTGCCTCATCGAGCCCCTCAGCTGGTTAGTTGTTTCAGGCTTGGGTCCCCAGGGCAGGGTAGAGCAAGGACTGAAGTCTGGTTAGGACCCAGCTGGGCATCCTGTCACTCCCTCTCACCCTTGTAGGTGCCAGCAGCTGGCTTGGTGCTCCTCTCAGCTGCCCACCATGGCCCGGGGGCTGCCCAGCAGTGCCAGCCTGGTGCGCTTCTGCCAGAAGCTGAACCGGCTGAAGACACTGGAGGAGTCCACCAGGGAGACATCGCTGCGGCACCAACGGACCATGCTGGACCTGACCCTGCTGGGTGTGGGTGCCATGATGGGCTTCAGCCTCTACGTGTTCCTGGGCATCGTGGCCAAGGAGATGGCCGGCCCTGCAGTGCTTGTGTCCTTCAGTGTGGCTGCTGTGGCCTCCCTGCTGGCAGCCCTATGCTACGCAGAGTTCAGAGGACGTGTGCCCACCACGGGCTCTGCCTACTTGTTCACTTACGTGTCCATGGGCGAGCTGTGGGCTTTCCTCATTGGCTGGAACGTGGTCCTCCGGCGTCTCATCACTGGCACCACCGTGGCCCGCACCTGGAGCGGCTACCTGAATGCCATCTTCAGACACCGCATCCGCAGCTTCATCGAGGCCCACGTAGGCACCTGGCAGGTGCCCTTCCTGGCCCAGTACCCAGACTTCTTGGCTGCTGGCATTGCACTTTTAGTCTCCACGTTCGTCTTCTGTGGAGCCCGTGTCTCTTCTTGGCTCAACCGCACCGTATGTGCCATCAGCCTGGTCATCGTCCTCTTCATCATCATCCTGGGGTGTGTCCTGGCCCGCCCGCACAACTGGAGCACTGAGGAGGGGGGCTTTGCACCCTTTGGCTTCTCTGGCATCATGGCTGGTGCTGCCACCTGCTTCAAAGCCTTTGTGGGCTTTGGTGCCATCACTGCCTCCAGCAAGGAGGCCCAGAACCCAAAGCGAGCCGTGCCTATGGCCATCACCATCTCGCTTGGCCTGGTAGCTGGTGGTAACATCCTCGTCTCCACTGTGCTCACCCTCATGGTGCCCTGGCACAGCCTGGACCCTGACTGGGCAGTCGCTGATGCCTTCTACCAGCGGGGCTATAGCTGGGCAGGCTTCATCGTGGCAGCTGGTGCAATCTGCGGTAAGGGGCCCTTCTGGGCAAGATGGGAAGGAACAGGGCAATGGGACCCTGCCCCAAGCTTCCCAGGGAACATGTCTCCATCTGGGCCTGTGTTCCCAGTTGCATCATGGGCCCAGGAAGGTGCTAATGATTACACTCTCCACCCAGGCTTGTTGGGAGGGACCTACTCACCACCCCTCCCAATTGTACACAGAATGTCAGCCCAGGGCACGTGCTTCCAGGTCTTTCCTGGCAGAGGGACTCAGCCCTCATCACATTCTCCAGTGGGTCTGTCACCTAAACCGGGCTGTCCCATTCCTGGCTGGTGAGGGGGAACAATCCAGCACCCCACATACACTCAGCCTAACTCTCAGAGCCCAGACAAACTTATGCCTATGTTCCCAGGGGCCAACCCTGCCCTAGTCCCCAGCAGCAGCCCCTGGTGGGCCTGTCCACCATGCTAACCAGTCTCCCACCCTCTGCCACAGCCATGACCACTCTCCTGCTCGGCAGCCTCACTTCCCTGCCACACATCGTCTCTGACATGGCCGCTGACGGGCTCTTCTTCCACATGTTTGCCCATGTGCACCCCCGGACGCAGGTGTCTGTGGTGGGCATCCTGGTGTTCGGGGTCATCATGGCTCTCCTGGCGCTGCTGCTGGACCTCGAGGCACTGGTCCAGTTCCACTCCATCAGCGCACTGCTGACCTATACCTTCATGGCCACCACCATTATCCTGCCACGCTTCCAAAAGGCCTCTCCATCCAGTTCCCTGGACCCAGCCAGCCCTGTAGGCACAGAGCAGGCCTCAGCTCCTGAGCCCGGGCAGCTGCGACCAGCCTTGAGGCCCTATCTCAGCTTCCTGGGTGGGTGCCGGCCAGGAGCCCCTGTGGCTTGGGCACTCGGTGTCCTCGTGGCCTCGGCCATCACTCTGGACTGCGTGCTGGTCTTCGGGGACTCGGCCCTGCACCTCCCGCTCTGGGGCTACACCCTGCTGCTCCTGCTCAGCTCCGCCATGTTTCTGCTCAGTCTCCTCGTCCTGGGGGCCCACCAGCAACAGCGCCGGCAGGACACCTTCCAGGTACTTCCTCCAGCCAACACCCCTCACTCTCAGCCCAGCCAGCTCCCCTCGCCCCTTCCTCTTCTGCCATGGCAGAATGCACCCGGGCTCACAGGGCGGGGGAGGCCAATCCCCCATCCCCCTCTTTCTGCATGGCTAGTGGGCCCTTGTCTCCACTATCTCCAGAGGTGGAGAAGACTCTGTGGACTCCCTAGAAATAAAGCCCTGGGCCAGCAGACCTTCCCACAGCCAGCCCAGCTCTGCCCTTGTCCCCTCAGGTTCCCCTGGTTCCCCTGACTCCAGCCCTGAGCATCCTCCTCAACATCTTCCTCATGCTGCACCTGAGCTCCCTGACCTGGCTGGGCCTCTCCATCTGGCTGCTGATCGGTGAGTGGGGGCCAGGCTGGGACCCGGGTGGGCTGCAGGAGGAGGGCAAGCAGGGAAGCAGGGCTGGGACCCACCCCTTCAGGCTGGTGCCACCCTTGCAGGACTCGTAGTGTATTTTGGCTACGGCATCTGGCACAGCAAGGAGAACCAGCGGGAGCAGCCGGGGTTGACTGCCTCAAGTGACAACCTGGAAGAGACGGTGCAGGTCTTGCAGCCCCCCAGCCAGGGACTGGCCCATGACCCTGGCTGCACGGAGCAGCCTGACAGTCTATGAGGACCGCTGGGGGCCTGCTCTACCCACATGCTCAGAGTGCCAGAGGGACTGGCAGCTCCTCCTGTCTGCGGCAGCTTGTGTTTCCAGGCCTGCCCATGCTGGGGCATCCTCAGGACCTCAGCCCGGGTGCTGAGCATCGAGTCTTTGGGAGTGGGCCATGGCAAGTGCTGGTGTGGTGGACTCTGCCCAGCGCCTTCCTGTTTATGACCAACTCCAGCCTCCTGGGCAGGTGGAGTAGGGCAGGCAGGGAAGAGGCCCGCAGCCCCAGGGATCCACAATAATAAACGCTCAGCCAGCCATGTGGCCTGTCACTGTGTCTACTGTGGCGTTCTTTGTGGCACTGAGTCCTCATCCACCCCGGGGAACCAGGTGATTGTCTCCAATCGAGAGCAATGATGTCAAGTTTCCATAAGGGGGATGCACCAGCCCTGGCACAGCCTGAGTCAGGGACACGGCCAGGCCTGGGCCTTGGGGTCCTGCCCTCAGGCCAAGCCCTCTGCCCAGCTCAGAGGGGAGCTATACACCAGGCACAGAGGGGTCCCTGGCAGGGCGGGGACAGACTCCCTCCCAGGCTTGCCACGTGTCCCCTTGGGGGCAGATCCAGAGAGCAGAGCCTGGACCCCAAGGAGGCCGCCTAGAAAGGACAGTGGAGTTCCGGGGTTCCCTCGGTTTCCCAGGGCTCCCAGAGAGCAGGGCACCTGCCTGAGGCCTGCCTTGGGTATGGAGGCCCACCTGCTCGGGTACACGCATCTCTCAGGCACAGGCCCACACGGCTCCCCTGGGGGTGCACAACCACTTGCAGACTGAGGCACAGCTGGTTCCAAGCTCAGGGCTGCCTGCAGCTCCCCAGCTGCCTCTCCCCCTGCCCGCCCCTCAGGGCTTTGTGATAAAGGCTCCGGACGGGACACATGCATGCAGGTGGGGGCACAAGCGCCTGGGCCTCTCCAGGTACCTTCCACACACCTGGTGGCAGTGGGGCTCCAGTCCTAGGGGTCCCTAGGCCCACCCTGCACCCCCACTGGTCTCCACAAGGCCATGCTACATCTACCATAGACACCCCCACCTCCCCGTTCCTGCCTGTAAGGGCCACACAGGAAGCTGCTGGCTCTGGCAGCTTTACTCCTCGGCTCTCTGCAGCCTTGACCTCAGCTTTCTCTGGGCCCCAAGGACAACCAGGTACCCGTGACCCCGCTCCAATGACCAGGCTCAGGGCCGTGTTCTCTCATCCTGGCCCTTCTGAACCCGCCTCCCATGGATATGGCTCTTGGGACAGAGAGGAGCAGGGACCCCAAGGCTTTGCTGAGGCTCCAGGTGCCAGATGATTCCAGATGCTGCCCAGCCTGAGCACAAGTCCTGGCCCTCGCCAACCTGGCCCATGTCCCTCCACCAGCAAGCTGCCACCACGCCCCTGGTCACCAGGGACCTATGAGAAGGCAGCCCCTTATCTCCCTGGGGTGGGTACCCCCAAATCCCTGCTCCTCCCTGGGACCAAGAGAGGACTTGGCTCCTATAGCCCCATCCTTCCCCTCTTGACCATGGGCCCGGGGGCACGAGGAAATTCTCCAGCAGGTGGAACTCAGGCCCCCTGGAGGATTCCAGAGCCAGAACCAGGCCAGCCTGCTAGAGGCTTCCATGTCCTCTGTTAGGGACATTCTTTCCAGCCCCTGGGCTCCACCTGGGGTCTTGGTCAGAGCGTGGTCCTCATGCTGTTGCCTCAGGCTGGGGTGGGCAGCTGCCCAGACACATTCTCGGGTGTGACCTTGGGCAGCAGTGACATATGTGTCCAGATATACAGCCTCCTCCCCCATGGCTCCCAGCAAGCCCTGTGAGCAGGTTCCAGGTCATTGGGCTGGGGTCACCAAGCAAACATACAGAAGGTCCCAAAGGACCCCATGCCCACCAACTCAGCCCCTCCCCCCTCCCCATCACAGCCCTCCACAGCCCGAGGGCTGCCACCAGGAAGGGTCCCAAGAGGTGCCCATGCCCTTGCCTGGGGTCCTACGGGTTCGCGTTGTCGGTTGTCTGCCCACCGCACCCCTCATTCCCTGGATGAGGCCCAGAGCTGGGAGGAGACCTGCCCTAGGAACCCAGCCCCAGAGCAGCTGAGATGACTCCTCCTGTCAGGCTTCTTTCTCCCTTGCCTTGGACTCTGGCTGCACAGATCCCCATGCAGGGCTGCTGAGAGGGGAGGGGCTCTACTGTGAGGGGAGTGCTGGTAGGCGGAGTGGGGCTGGGAGCCACGCAGGGCCGGAGTCGACCACTCCGGTGTGGGGACAGCTGGTGAGCGGGGAGCTGCTGGGAACACTGGAGACAGACTGGGAGAGCGTTCTCCAGACCCAGACCCAGCAGGAGCCCCACTGGACCAGCGCCCTGTGTCGTGTTTCCCTGCAGGTCTCTAGACAAAATTGGCTTCTGTGGTCCCCAGGCAGCACTCTGCCGAGGCTGGAGTAGGGGGAGGGACAGTCTGTCTGAGAGCTGAGGGTGGAGTTCTCCCCCGACCCCCTGCCCTGGTCCTGCTAGAGTTTCATCCGTGAGTCACCAAGGCAGGGCCGCCACCCTTCCCAGCCCCTAACCCCCAACCAGCAAAGGCTATAGGCCTCAGGATGGGCCAGCGAGT
Organism: Ceratotherium simum simum; assembly: GCF_057802395.1. NCBI lineage: Eukaryota > Metazoa > Chordata > Mammalia > Perissodactyla > Rhinocerotidae > Ceratotherium > Ceratotherium simum. The sequence continues at coordinate 4,380,727 of NC_141934.1, forward strand.
GGGTGCCAGGGCCACCCTGATGATGGTGCCCAGCTCCCAGCAGCAGTGGTGGGGGCAGGTGCTAGGCTCCCTCTAAGGCACCTGGGCAGCCGGGTGTGGGGGTGGGAAGCCGGCTCCGTCTGCTCAGGGTTGGCAGTGCCCTTCGGGGCCTTTACCTGCAGATGAGGACAGCAGCCCAGGGCTCCAAAGTGTGGCCCAGGGTCCAGGGAGCCCCACAGCTCCCTTCCTCAGAATTGGTCCTCCAGGGGAAACGGGCTTCCCTGTCCATGTACAACAGCAGCAGGTCACAGGAGAAGGGGATCTGGGAGAGGCAGGGCAGACCCATGTCTTGGCCCCCAACCTGCCATCCCGCTGCCTCCCAGCCCTCACCCTGAGACTAAATGCCAACACAGGGGATCAGGTGTGCACTCGGGGGGCACACGCCGGCAGCCAGAGGCAGCCACATTGGCCAGACCCAAAACATCCAGCCAAGCCACTCCAGTGCCCAGAGTGTGGGTTGTGGGGATGAGCCCGAACTTCCCTGCCTGAGAGAGACCTAGGCTGAGCCTCTCTGGCTGTGACTGTCACCCTCTCCCAGCCCTTACCCTTGCCTGCCCCCACCCACTTCACCTGGCCCCTACCTGCCCAGTGATAGGGATGTCAAAGGATCCTGTAGAGCTTGAGCAGGCTCTGGGCCTCACGTCTGAGGCCTCCCACCAGTGAGTGGCTGTCCTGGGGCAGGAGGGAGTCTAGTGGCCTGCTCTGCCCACTCCTGGGCTGGGCTGCCCCTCACAGGCCTGGTCTTACTCATCCATTGACTCCATCCACCCCCAGCCCAAGTCCTGGGTCTCAGCCCTGTGTCATTGCTGAGGACCCAGGGGACAAGCAAGCCGGCAGCAGCCTCTCAGAAGCTCCCTGCCTGCTGAGAGGATGGGGACAGAGGGTCCCTAAACAAGACACCGGCGGGGGGTGGGGGGTGGGGGCAGGCCCGGGGTTGTGAGGGTCCAGAGAGTGTCATTCACTCTCTCCTAGGAACCAGGGAAGGCTTCCTGCTGGGAGACTCTCAGGCTGGTTTCCCAGGGGTCAGGAAGGAGTTCTAGGCAGAGATGTAGGGCGGGTGAGAGCACAGGGTGTGGGGAGCAGGGTGTGGGCGGGGTCCAGCCCCACATGGTTGCAAAGGGCTGGGGAGGTCAGTGATGCCAGGCCAGGCCGGGACCAGCAGGTAGTGTCAGGGGTATCACCTCCAGGCCTGGTGGCTGTGTGCACGTATGCATGAGGGTGACGAGGTGACATGAGGTGACAGAAGGATGGGGGGGTCTGCACAGGACACTCAAAGACAGGACAATACATGCACGCAAGATCCTTATGTGCATTCTGGGTCGGAAACTAAAAAGATTTAGGACTGTTATTGGCACAGCTGGGGAAACCTGAACATTAGATTTGTCTACCAATGTTAGATTTCCTGTGTGTGACAAGAGGCCAGTGGTCACCTGGGGAAGGTCCTCATACTCAGGGCAGCCTTGAGAGAGTGAGTGTCTAGATATCTGCCACTTACTTTCCAACGATTTCCTGTGAAATCTATCTACATATAACCGGCTCACTCTAGAGAGGGAGGGAAAAAGCAAATGGGGCAAAATTGTAAAAAAAAAAAAAAAAAAAAAATCTGCTGAACCCAGATGAAAGCTATATGGGTTTTCACGGCACTAATGTTTGAAGTTTTCCATGGATTTTTGTAATTGTTTAGATAAAACCTTAAAGGAAAAGTAAAAAAACAAAGCCCCCTGTGCTATGGAGGGAGATGCTGGAGGTAGGGTGGAGTGGGGGAGGGGCTGGGGGTGAGATGTCACAGTTGCAGCAGGGGTCTGGGGGACACACAGGTTGGAGACCAAAGGGCTCAGGAGAGAGGCAGGATGGAGCCTGTGCTGGGGGACCTGGAGCTGAGAGCACCCCCACCTGCCCTGGGGACCCCTCCACACACAGCAGAGCGTCCAGAGGGCTGGGTCAGGCTGGGGTCTGTCCCGGCCGCCACAGGAGGACAGGTGGAGGGGCACCTGGCTGAGGAGCAGCAGGCGGGCAGTGGGGCCGCACTTGAAGTCACAGCTCCTCTCCCACAGCGGGAAGGAGTGGTGGGGGCAGCAGTCAGAGGCCCTGGTGTCCAGGTCACAATCCCAGAGGACATGGATGCCCAAAGCCCCACGCTGCATACAGCACATCACTGCTCCACCAGCACGCCGGCAGGAACCCTCTCCCCGAGCCCTCCCGGAACCCTGTCCCCCAGGGAGCCAGCAACAACACCAGGTCCTCACAGACCCCTCCAGCCATGGCCACGAGGTCCCCGATGGGGAACACTGGGCAGTAGGGGTGAAGCCTGGGTCACAGTGGTAGTGCTTGAAAATAGGTGGCGTCCCAGGTCTCCAAGGCATTGGGCCTGGGAGGCGGTGGGGCAAGGAGGTGGAGCCAGGCAGGGAACAAGGAGGATCTGGGGCAGCTAGGACCCCCCAACCTGACCTGGAGCAGCTGAACATGCTGAAAGTGACGGTGTTTTTGATGAACAGCATGGAGTTCTCAGCCTGGAGCAGCAGGGGCTTCCCGCAGGTGGGGGAGGTCAGGGGCAGGCTCTGCTGGTCCTGGGACCTGCCCTGGGTGTCGGACACATACACAGGCACAGTGTCGCTCTCCACGGGGCAGCAGCCCCGATCTCACAGGTCCTGTGGGTCCCATTGAACTCCACACACTGGCCCGTTTTTATGCCTTGAAAACAAGACAAACTCCAGGCCCTCGAGTCTCCACAGGGCAGGGGGCTGTTGGCAGAAAGAAGACACACACAGCACCACTGGGCCTACATGAGGGAGCCACACAGGGTCCCAGCACGGCCCTGTGAACCCCCTCCCAGTGGAGGCGCTGGAAGACAGGCCCACAGTTACCGTGGCTGTGCGTCCCTCTCTCCCCTTCAGGACAGTCCTCGTCAGCCCAGCGGTTCACAGTGGGATGGAGGCTGCTGAGGTGGTGAGAGAGCAGAGTTGTCCAGGCCCAGGGGGTGTCTCCCCTTTGTGACACAGCCCTGCTGTCCCCAGGGACGTGCCCCTCCCCTGCTTAGCCCCCAGGGTTCCCTGAGTTTGGGGGCACATGGGAAAGCTGGGGGGTGCAAATAAAAGGAGGTGGTCAGCGGGGGGAGGGCGAGCAGCCCCGTCAGATCGGGGTGCAGTGCTGTATCCCAAGGAAGAGCGAGACTTCTTCCCTCCTGATAGTTCTGTCTCTGGTGGGGGCAGAAGTGACTCCTCGAGGCCCAGCTCCTCTGGTCCAACTCAGATGACAGAATAGGGAAGGTGGAGGGATTCTGGGAGGGTAAGTTCACGCCAGGGTGGAGGTGCTAGGTGTGGCAGACAAAGGGCGGGACCCTCGTCAGAGGGGCCGGTAGGGATGTGGGACCCCACACACTGGCCAAGGGACCATAGGCCAGCCCCTTCCTAGCTTGTTCTGCTGTGAAACAGGGACATTAGTGACTGCACACGGTCACAGAGTTCTGGGCATCAGCCCGGAGGGGAGGGTGGCGAGCTTTCTGGGAGTCCCAGACCCAGAGAGGAAGCACCCTCTTCCTCAGGAGGGTCACGCACTCGCACAGACAAGGTTCTGCCAGGTGGAGGGTGGACGCCGCTGTCCAGGGCCCCAGGCTCAGGAGCAGCAGGAGGAACCCAGCACCAAGGTGGCAGGAAGAGCTCGGGGACTTGGTGGCCACCATCATGGAGAGGGAGCCTTCCCAGGGTGGAAAGCAAGGGCTGGCAGGCTCTGATGGTGTCACCTGTGAGGGCTCAGCCTGGCTGCTGCGTGGAGTGCACCTGGGGGCCCACAAGCAGACCACAGGCACAGCGGGGGCAGCAGGGAAACCCGACAGGAGACGGAATGGACAGGAGGAGGGGCAGGGAGGTGGGGAGCCGGGTCCAGCTTTGGCCCTGGTAGATGGCATGGCCCTCAGTGGATGGAGAGAGGCTGCACTGGGAGAGGGAGAGGGTTTCTCCTTGGACGTGGTGGGTGCGCATCAGGAGGCAGCTGTGCTCGGGGCAGGTGGTCACCGGGGCTACAACTCGGGCATCAACAGAACAGAGGTGGAAACTGGGGCTGTAGAGGATCTGGGTGGAGGGAGAAGGGGCTGGAAATGCAGCATGAGAAGGACAGAGGAGGCAGACCACAGGGCCCAGGTCAGGGAGGAGAGCACTCAGGAGCTCTAGGCCCTGGCCCCCTGCCCCTCCCCTCCACCCTCAAGCTCAAGTCTTGAGTTCCCAGATGCCCCCCTCTTATGGGTGCAGCCTTTGTAAATGCAGTACCTCTGGCCTGGCTTCCTGCCCCGTCCCCTTGTCCACCTGGAAACCTCTTACACATCCCTGAGAGCCCTGTCCATGGCCACTCCTCTGTCAGGCCCTTCCTGAGCCCAGCCCTGTGACAGCGCCAGCACGCCCTCTGGCATCACATGCCCCTCTTGCACCCACTCGCTGCAAGGGTGGGGTCAGAGGTGTCAGCGCCTGGCAGCAGCACCAAGCACCCACCAGTGGTGGCTTCACAAATTCGGCCATGTCCCACAGCCATTACCCAGCTCGTTGATCTGGGTCATGGAAACCCCTTTGAGTTTGGGGATGACAGAAATCTGGGGTCTAGGTCCTGCTCCTGGTGGCCCTTTGTGGCAAGGAGGGCCCACCTGGGGAGGAGGTGATGGGCGGTGTGGTGTGTCCCTGGCACTCGGTGAGCAGTGGTAAAGCTGGGCCCCACCCACTCAGCCCCACACCCTGTAGGCTCCCAGCACAGCGTTTAGGGCCCCTGCCTCTTCTCCAGCCTCACTTCCACCCCAAACACCCTGCAAAGCCCAGACCCAGCTCCCTCCTTAAAGGCTCCCCTGACCCAGCCACAGCTGTGGTCTTTCTCAGGGGCCCCAGGGCTCCAGCTCTCACAGGATTCAGGGACTACCTCCTGCCCCTCCCAGGGCCTCCTGGGTAGAGTGAGACCCATCCTGCTCTGGGCCCAGAGCCCAACATGGGGCTGGGGACAAGGCCCAGGAAAGGAAGCAGGTGGGCACACAGGAGGACACGAGCACACAGCTTGCTCTTGTACCTGCTGCCTCTAGACAGACGGAGACCCTTCCTTCTGCCCCCAACCTGTCCCAACCTGCCCCCTCCACTGCCACCAGTCCAGCCCCTGAAGAGTCACACCCCCAGCCTCAGCCCAGCAGGACCAGTCATGGTCCCTCCAGCCAACCTGCCCAGGAGCCACTCTCTTACCCCACCACGGAGACCATGACCCCGAGCTGCAGCAGCCTCTGCGGGGCGCCCACCGCCCAGTTCCTGGTCATCACCTACTTCTCAGTTTGTAATCCAGAAGCCCCCAGCCTGTCGCGGCCCCTTCGGAGCCCATGCTCTCAGGTCGTGCTGGCTGCTGGGGAGCAGGGTCAGCAGAGCAGCTGCAGCCCCAGCTGAACAGGAGGTAAAGCAGGCGCCCAGGCCAGGCCAGGCCAGGCCAGCAGCTGGTAAAGGGACACTCCCACTGGGGGCAGGACCCAGCCCCACCCCCGCCCTGGGCTCAGTCCCCACCCCCAGTTGCCCTGGGCCTCCCTTCCTCTCTGACTCCCTCTGCCTGGCCCTGGGGCTCAGAGAGGAGCAGCCCCTCTCCCCTGCCCTTTGGCTTCACTTCCTTGGTGGCTGAGAGGATGACAGGTGTTATAGGTACTTTGAGATGGGGGAATGGGGGTTGCAGTGGCCCAGAGGAGGGGCCAAGAAAAGCTTCAGGAAGAAGGGACCTCTGAGCTGACATCTGCAGATTCTGAAGTTCTACAAGCACAGCTGGGGAGGAATGCTCCTGGAGGAGGAAGCCACGTGTGTCACGCTGGAGCCTGAGAGAGAACTGGGACCCACAAAATGGGAGCGTGACTGTGGCTCCAGAGAGGAGGGTGGCTGGCTCCACAAGGCTCCCAGGCCCTCCTGTGGGATGCCAGGCAGAGATGCCCCACCCCCTAAGTGCAGGGACTAAGGCCCAGCTCTGGAGTCAGGCATGGTCCTCAGTCCACGGAAGGGGGTGATGCTGGACCCACCCGGGATGGCATGGGAACAAGCGCCTGCAAGGCGCCCAGCACTGAGCCTGGCCCGTGGCATGTGCCCTTCTGCGCCCTGGCCAGGAGCAGGCTCAAGGTCAGCGCGGGCCAGCGCCGGTTTCTGCAGCACCAACAACACTGGGTTGCCAGGGCGACTACCGCTGGGGGGAGCGCGTCTCTACTGGCTGCCGGGGGTGCCTGTTCACTGCACGCCACAGTTGATTGGCCCATGCAGCCGGTTGGTCCGCCAGCACTCCGGATGCGCTCTAGGAGGGGCTTGGCTCAGTCCCAGCCAGGACTGCGAAATGGGCGTAACCCTGAGGGGGCCCTGCGAGAGGTCTGGAGAGAACGAAGAGCAGGAAGAGGTGGCCGTTGCCACTGGACGTCCTGCAGTGGTCCCGGAGCCAGAGGCAGGGTTCGCACGTGGATTTGGACACCAACCTCAAGACAGAAGGTGCCTCCGGCCCGGGGTTCAGGCCTGTCTCCTTACCTTCGGGGCTTCTAGGCACGGGTGGAGGGAGCAGGCTGGGGCTGAGTGGGCAGGGGACCCCTTTCCAGCAGAGAGCCCATCCCTCCATGGGACCCCTTCAGGGCAGTGCAAGGGCCCCCCAGCCCCGTGTCATTCCGGACATGCTCTTGACAGCATCAGTTGTTCCACCATCAGAAGCCACTTGTAGAAAGATGTTAAAATGCAAATAGCTAGCCAAACTGTCTATGACAGGGTGTCCCACCTCCTCCTGAAATGGGATCAGGGCTGGGTTTTCCCAGCCCACAGGAGAAACTAAGCTGACGGATGTATAGAATTTAGAGAAGGAATAAACGAAGGTAAAATAAAACAGTGTTCAGTATTTTTCTTATTCTTAACTGATCTAACAGATTCCTTTCGTTCAAAATAATAATTGTAAAAATAAATTTAGTGATAATAGTTCATGGATAAGAGAAATGTAGGAGAGCCGTTTTATAAGGGATAGGAGGGAGGAACTGGGGAGACTCTGTATAAGGGACCTGCACTAACCCTGAAGAAACACAGTGTTATTTCAAAGGGTACTGAGGGTTAGTGGAAAATTTATATTGTAAGCTCTACGGAAATTTTAAAAACTTTAAAAGAACTATAATTGATATGCTAAAAGAAAGGAAAAAGGAATCATATAAAATGCTCAATTAAAACTAGAGAAGACAAAAAATAATTTAAAAAGTGTAAGACAAAAAAAAGAAAGATCAAAAGCAATGGATAGAAACAGTTACAAATATGGTGGATATTAATCCAACTATATCAATCCTCACTTTAAATAGAAATGGTCTAAATACAGCCATTAAGAGACGGATTTCATACAATAAGAAGGAACCACATGCTGTCCACAAGAAACCCACCTTCATTATAAACCGACAGAGAGGTTAGAAGTAAAGGACAGAACAAGATCAGCCAGGAATACACATCCAAAGAAAGCTAGAAGAGCTGTATTAATTTCAGACAAAGCCGACTTCAGAACAAGGAAAATTCTCAGGGATAAAGAGAGGCATTCCATAACGTTAAAGGGGCCACTTCTCCAAGAAGACCTAACAGTCCTTAAGATACCTACCTCTAACAACAGAACATCAAAATATGTGAGGAAAAACCTATAAAACTGCAAAGAGAAATAGATAAATCCACTATCCTAGTGGACAGACACAGAAATAGACAAATCCACCACTACAGCAGCAAACACTGCTCTCTCAGGAACTGATAGATGCAGCAGGAGAAAACCAGTAAGGACGAACCAAACGGTTCACCATCAACTGGATCTGATTAACGTTTATAAAACAGTGCACCCAACAAAGAATACACCATCTTCAAAAGCTCACACCCAACATTCACCAGATACACCACATCCTGGCTAAAAAAATCCCACACCTCAGCAAATTTAAAACAATAGAAATCATATGAAGTATGTTCTCAGACCAAAAAGGACTTTAAAGTAGGAAACAAAAACAGAAAGATAGCTGGAAAATCCCAAAATATTTGGAGATTCAACAAAACACGGATCAAAAAAGAAGTCTCAAGAGAAATTGCAAATATTTTCCATTAAATGAAAATGAATATACAACTAATCAAAATGTGTGGAATGCAGTGAAAGCAGTACCCAGAGGGAAATTTACAGCAGTAAATGCACATATTAGAAAAAAGGAAGACCTGAAACAATAATCTAGGTTAGATGAAGAAGAAAGTAAGCCTAAAGCAAAGAAAAGAGAAGAAATAATAAAAATTACAGCAGAAATTAAGGACAGGGAAAATGGGAAATCAATAGAAAAATCAATAAAAACAAAACTCGTTCTTCAAAAAGATGAAAAACATGGATAAACCTCTAGCCAGGCTAACTCAGAAAAAAAAGAGAGAAACACTAATTACTAGTATCAGAAATGAGAGAGGGGCTATAATTACTGATCCCATGAACATTAAAAGGATAATAAGGAAATATTTGAACAGGGAAATGATATCTTCCCTGATGAGTTCTGTTGGATCTATAGTGAATCTTCAAATGAACTAATTCAAATCTTTCCCTAACCCTTTCACATTTGGCCTTTAATTTATATAAACAAAATATTGATGAGGATATGATTTAATGTCTAAATAATTTCCAACTTAAGACTCTATTATGAATAAATTAGACATCAACAGAATGCAAAAGTTTTGGGATTCAACGGACACCATTAAGAATGTGAAAAGACAATCCACAACATAGAGAAAAATTTGCAACTCATACACCTGATAAGAAGTATATCTAGAATATATAAAGAACTGTTACAACTCAGTTATAAAAAGACAAGCAATGCAATTTAAAAATGGGCCAATGAGCTGAACAGACATTTCTCCAAAGAAGGTATACAAATGGCCATTGAGCACATGAAAAGATGTCAACATCACTAGCCACCAGAGAAATACCAATCAAACCCACAGCGAGATATCATTTCACACCCATAGGATGGCTATATCAGAAAGACAGATGGTAAGTGTTGGTGACAACGTGGGGAAACTGGAACCCTCACACACTGCTGGCAGGAATGGAAATGGTGCAGTCACTTTGGAAAAAATTCTTCTGGGTATTCAAATAGTGAAACAGAGAGTTACCATGTGACCCAGCAATCCCACTCCTAGGTACACACCCAGAAGAAATGAAAGCAGATGTCCACGCAAAAACTTGTACAGGAATGTTCACAGCAGCAATATTCACAATAGTTGAGAAGTGGAAACAACCCAAATGTCCCTCAACTGAGGAAAGGAGAAATACCCTGTGCTACAGCCACACAGTAGATATTATTCAGCAATCAAAATCAATGAAGGGCTGACCCATCCCACAACATGGATGGACCCTGACACCACTGTGCTGAGTGAAAGAAGCCAGACACAGAAGGTCACACACTGTATGATTCCATTGATACAGAATGTTCAAAGCAGGGCAATTCATAGAAACAGAATGTGAATTTATGTTTGCCTAGGCCTTAGAGGTTAGGGTAAATGGGACCGTATCCTAATGAGGAAGGTGTTTCTTTTGGAAGGATGACGGAAAGCTTCCAGAATCGACTGTGGTGATGTTGCACAACTCTGTGAATATACTAAGAAACACTGAATTGCACACCTTCAAGTGTGACTTGTATGTGAACCATATCTCACTAAAGCTGTGATGATGATTAACAGACTGCATTGTGCATTGTCAACATAGAAAGTAGCCCCCAGAAGGGAGTCCAGAATCTTGTTCACTCACTTTAAAGGATCCAAACTAGGGCAACGAAAACCCAGAGGAATTCTATTAGTTAACATTCTAGGTACCAGGACATCCTGAAATATTCACGAGGATTTCCATGTTCTATTTGAAGAAAAAAGGCATCTAAGGTTTCAAAAAACATATTCACAAGTGTCAAAAAGAATCATCATCACTCAGGGGGAGGGGAACACAGGGAAGTCATCAAATGGGAAAGAAGCATAAGATTTGGGTCACAGGGATCTGCACCCTGAATATGAGAGTGGACCCACATTTATCACTGCTCCACCCCAAAGATGACCTCAGAAGTCAAACAGCCCAATGGACATCTCTTTCTAAAGCATCAGTTTGAGAAAAACTAAAATATTAAGAAATAAAATACTTTGCAATCATGAAGAATGGAATCTTCTAAATTCCCAGTTTTAAAATAAAACCTGAAGATTCCATTTCATAGGCCTTGGAGTGACTCTCCTCCTCATGGCTGGAGTGGATTCCAGAAGTGACAGATGCCTTAAGGATAAAACTGAAACAGAATCCAACAGTGTTTGTAAAAGGCTAGGTGTTGACCCTGAATCTAATCCTAAATTGTACATTAGATAATAGACATAAATGTGGATCAGCACAATCAGCAGGCACGGTAACAAAGGATCATGAAAAACTCAGTACTTTTGCAGTGATATTTCAGGGCACGTGTCTATTAAAATTCATCAGGCTTTAATGTACCTTTCACGAGGGATCAAAAACAAAGACATTCGGATTCGTCACAGAGGTGTGTTCCTGTTCTTGCAGCCATCTTTGTCCCCCTTCAGTTCATGTGACCATCACCAACCACAGTACACTCCCCTGGGCGCACACCGCTCACCAGGCCCAAGGTGCCTGAGGTGCTGGAGCCACAGAAGTCCTGGCTGCTTAGCCAGGTGACACCTCCAACCTCCGTCTCCTCCACTTCTGTCCTGGGCAAGTCAGGAGGACTCCATGCAACCCGCCTAGGGGCTCTCAGGTGGCTGTCATGACCCAGTCAAGGTTACATGACTTAGGGGGCCTAGGGTCGCCAAGTATGTATATACAAAGAAGATATGCTCTTTGCACATTGTGATTGTATCAAGGAACACTCTTGACACTAAAAAGGAAGGATGTTGTTTCCAGAATAAAGGACAGACCTTCCCACAAAACAGCATTTGCCAAGCTTCCCCTGAAATGAGCGTGTACGTAATATATAAACCGCACTCACCCACACCTTTCTGAGAGGTTTCCTCCTCTCTAGATGGAGATGATGAGAAACCTACCTCCCAGGGGTGTGGTAGAATTAAGCACGGGGACAGTGTTGGATCCAGTCCCAGCATAGAGTGAGAGGGAAGAAGTGTCAGCCACCTGATTCTCACACACACGTCTCCTCCTGGCCTTGATCTGCTCACTGCCCCCAGTCAGGAAAGACTGTCACGGGCCAGCCTGGAGCAGAGCCTGGCCGCGAGAACCAAGCCTTGGAGAGGCCCGGGTGGGGACACCAGGTCACCAGGCAGGGGCCCAATGGCTTCATTTGTACAACGCAGCTCGGATCCATCCTACACACCCACCTGAGCGCTGACCCACTTATACCAAGCACATGCTGGGCGGCCACAGTCAGAGCCAAACAGTTCCTGCCCCCCAGGAACTTCAACCCAGTGAAAGGAGAAGAAGTGACATCCTCAGATAACCAGTGATCATTGATCTAGTACTTCCTATAGAGGTTAAATAGAAATATAAAGAAGCATGGCATTTGAAACATATTCAACAGGAATTGGAAAAAATGATAAAAATGAAATCACCTAGCTACATGAGCGTGGGGGAATGATTTGCTTGTGGAAATCACGCAGGATGCTCGTGACCTGCGAAGGCTGCTGGCTGAGCGTGCAGCAGAGACAGCGGAACAGAACCACTCTGTGAGGGAACCAAGCACATTGCGGGGACATTCCACTAAGAGCCGGGGCTGTCGTTACCAGTCCACAAATGACCTGATGTAGAACCTGACCCTCCCCCAACATCTCCCCCAAGGGGTCATTTTATTCATGGACCCATGTGAGCACCATGTGTTTCGAGCTCTGGAACAGCAAGACGTTGACTGGCCTGCACATATCAGGACCCGGCCTTGGTCCTGCTACCCTGCAGGTGCCCCAGTGCCCACTAGCGAGCATACCTTGATCTGCCTGAAGCCCATGGTGATGGCAGCAGCAGAACTGAAAACTTTAATGGCTGACGGGGCAGGAGACGAAGTCCAGAACGAACCATGGCTGGCCAGGAGGAAATACTGAGGTGGCCACAGCTCTGCCCCATCCCAGAGGACACAGGTGGACGTGGGCTGGGAGAGGGGGTGTGGGTGGGATTGGGGCTAAGGACTGGTGGGTGACCTGCCCTGTTTGGGCTGGTCTGGAGAGCAGGAAAGGGAGACTAGGGTCTGAGACCTGGGCATTTCTCCAAGTGTCCTGGCCTCTAAGCAGAATGGGGTAGGGCTGAGGGCTGAGGGCACCCCCTACATACACACACACACACAAGGGACAGCCCTTGGAATGCAAAGAAGGAAATGCTGAGGGCAGGTGCAGCCCCAGGAGCAGGTGCCTCAGGTCCCCAGGAAGAGCAGAACCGCAGCCCCCACCACAGCAGGAAGGCCCGAGAGTCTTACCCAAGCGCAGGAGCCCATGGCTAACTGCATGCAGCCCCACAGGAAGGCCAGCAGCACAGCACAGGCGGGCTCACGGAAGGTGCAGAAGGAGACCAGGAGGGACATGATGGCTATGGGGCCCAGAGTCACATCCCGGGAGGTTCCCAGGAAGAAATACACCCATGAAGGCAGAGCAGAGGCCGTACTGTTGGGGAGAGAGAGGGACGCACACCCAGGAGGCATGCGGCACGCCCCCGGGGTCCCTGGTGTAGACGTCTGAGCACAGGGGTCGGTGTGTCCACTGGGTACTTTGGGCACACCTGCGCACACAGGCAGGGTAAACGCTCCCCCTCTATCATCCATGGGTGTGACCTGCAGGGATGAGGGGACCTCTTTTCTCCCCAAACCCAACTGGGGCCCTGGGTGCCACCTGCGGGAGCACAAAGGCCTGTGAGCTTCTGTGAGAGTGTGAGTCTGAGAAAGTGTTCTTAAGGCTGTGGTGAGTCATCCCGCTGTCCCATCAGGCAACCAGAACTCGCTGGGTGCCTGTGTGTGACAGGTGTGACAAGAGCAGGTACAGGGGCGTGTGTCTACCCAAAGGCAGTCACAGGCTCTAGATTGTAAACCAAGGCTTCTTGGCCCCATGGGGCTGGAACCCTGGGTGCCCCACTTGTCTAGAGGGGATACTCTGCATTTCTACTCTGTTTCTCAGTGGGCGCTGAGGCCCTGAGTGTGGTCAGGCCATGTGCAGGGCATGTGGCCGGCAGCAGGGACAGACATCTCACCTGAGGCAGGAGTCAGGCCACCTCAGCATAGGCTGGCACCTGGGGAATGACCATGAGCCCCACTGAGAACCTGGCGATGAAGTCCATCTTCAGCCACCGCACAGAGTAGTGGGACAGCCAGGCGGCGATGAGCAGCTTTCTCTGCAGGGCAGCAGGGGGGCAGCAGAGGGCTCCGCTGGGCCAGGCAGGGGCCTGAAGGCCTGGCCTGACTCAGCACCTTCACAGAAGAGGGCGTGTCTGGGGTGGTCGAGGGTGCAACACAGACCAGCAGTCAGGGTCCGTGCTTCAGAGAACCCAGCAATAGGGCCGCAGAGGTCCAGGGGCATCAGGAGAGGCCCAATTTGTCTTCCTTCCAGGAGGTCTGACCCAGACGGTTAAATCCCCCCCTTTCCTGGTCTGAGAGGGGAAGCCAACCACCTGTGCAGAGGGCGCCTCAACCAAAGGTAGAGTGTCCTCTCTCCCTGCTCACGGCTCCCCTGAACCCCACCTGCCCAAACCCCAGGTGCCTTCTCTCCTTTGTGGGAGATTAAAATTTGGCCATTCCCCAAATCTATCTCTTTACCTTGATTATTTTCTCTGAGGGACATGTGACCTCCCCCACTAACTGTCTAAAGGAATTTAACTCTGGGTATGGACAGACTGGCAGGGTCCTCGCTAAGCCCCTTCTTTTCAAAGTTCTGTTTACCAAATATTTATATTTGTAAAGGTATCTCCCTCTATGTACTGGGAAGAGGTGGGGATGACCTTATCTGTGGAAACTCTTATCAGGACAGAAGGAGAAGACTTAAGTCTACATAGTCTTGATTCCTATAATTTCTGTCTCTCTGGCCACATTCTCTATAGTCGCCCTGCAAACAACTGTCTGACAAACAGTTACATTTCCCTCTCCATGTGAATTGTCTTCTTCCCCTCTGAAATCCCAGCCTGCCACTGCACCCCCCACATCCTCCTTTGTCTTTGGCTGAAGATGCTATTTAAGATGAGACTTGCTGCTATTGTGTTGAGAAACTCAGTTTCCGCAGGAGGTGAGAGTTCTTACCATGTCAGTCTACCGGATCTCTGCCTGCAGGGTCCAATAGAAGCAAGAGTGGTGAGTTTTTTTTTCTTTCTAAATTTACATTAACAGGAGAAAATATTGGTGAAGCTAGCTTCTTGGACTCAGTGACTCTAGGATCCGGTGGTACCCATTGGATAACTGATCTTTTTCCTCCCAGAAATAGTCCTTGTCTCTGTCTCTTTTTGTTGTTTGTCATAAGACACAGGCATCTCTATAAGCCTGTCATCTGGGCTTTTGTTTTGTTCTATGTCTTGAGAGCTTGGCTTTGTGACCTTTCTGGTCTCCGCCATCCAGAGGATGTTTGTACCTGCGTGCATCCTTGGGCAGCCAGTCGAGCAGACTGAGGTTCTGAGAAACTCTCTTTGTCCGGCTGTGCCTGTTGTGGGAGATCAAAAATTGGCGACCCTGAAATATATCTCTTTACCTTGATTATTTTCTCTGACGGACATTTGACCTCCCCCACTAACTGCCTAAAGGAATTTAACTCTGGGTATGGACAGAATGGCAGGGTTCTCCCTAAGCCCATTCTTAACAAAGTTCTGTTTACAAAACATTTACCTTTATAAGGGAAATCTCCATTTGTAAAGGTATCTCCTGCTCTGTATTGGAAAGAGGGGGGGATGGCCTTATCTCTAGAAACTCTTATCAGTACGGAAGGAGAGGACTTAAACCTACATACTTTTGATTACTATAATTCCTGTCTGTCCCGACACATTCTCTATAGGTTGCCCTGCAAAGAGTCGTCTGACAAACATTTACATTTCTCTCTCCATGTCAATTGTCTTCCCCTCTGAAATCCCAAACCCCCCACCCCCAACATCCTCCTTTGTCTTTAGCTGAAGATAGTATTTAAGATGAGAATCTCCGCCATTTTGTTGAGAAACTCAGGTTCCCTGGTTTCTCCCATGTATACATGTTATTAAACTTGGTATTATTTTCTCCTGCTAACCTGTCTTTTAATTATTTGGCCAGCTATAAGAACCTTAAAGGAAAGGGCAGAGGGGGATTCTCCCTCTTCCCTAACACTGCTCTCAGGGAAGTTGTCATAAGGGGTCCCATTTGCTTTATAAGGGGCCTTTGTCATCTCTTGTGCTTTCTTATTTTTGAGAGTGTATTCTCTGGATCTCTTTTGGGCACGCCTCTTGCGTCCACAGTTAAAGCTTGGGATGAGTCGCTGTTAAGGTTAAGATCCTACTCGTCAATGTGGCCAAACGATGGATCGTTTAAATTGGAAAAACTTGTAAATTGGGGAAAAAATTTTTTGAGAGCTGTCACATAATTGTGTTATTGGTACCTAAGAAAAGGCCAGAAAAAAAGAGAGAAAAAGTTGCCTAGCCTTAAGACCCTGACTCAGGTTACAACTAAATTGAGAAAATGTAAAAGTGTCAGATTATAAAGGTTGCAATGTTTACGCTAATTTCCAGCACTGGATATAACGCAGACGTGCAGCCTTTACTTGTCAAATAAACTGATGTTCTTTCTATTACAGAACTGGTCAACAAAAATAGTAACTTAAATGTGGCTAATTTTAGCTAATGTCTTATAACGTCTTGTAAATAATCTAAATAATTATTGAAAATAAGTAACTAAATAGATGTGAAAAAGATGAATGTTGGTTAAATTTTTAACAATAATTATGTGTCATGGTGTATATAGCTTCCAAACTCTTTTTGGTGACTTAAAACTTCAGTTTTGCTAAATTTTATGATAAAAATTCATTGAGTATCTAGATCATTTCCAACTAAGATAAGATATTAGACATTGATTGCTAAATATAGGTTTGTCTACTTTTGGCTTCTTATTACAGAAAAACTAAAAGGTGTTTTGAGTCTATTGGTAAACATGTTTTCTGTTTTATTAAAAAATTGTACTATAAAATAACATGTTTCCAGATATTATGAAAAGTGTTTGCCAATAATTTGCCAAGAAATAAATTTGCTAAGCCACAGGATGCTAATGTAAAACAAAGTTTATAACTGCTTACTTAGAAGTCAAAGTCTATAAGGGTTAAAAATTCTAATTAATATATGTGATTAAAACTACTAAAATTAATAAGGAAAATAGTTTGTATTCAAGGAAAGTAAGATATGTTTTTTAGCAAAGAAGGTATAAAAATTAGAAATATTTTGTTTGGTTGGTTAAGAAAGATAAATTTGTCCCAAAGTACTAGAAGGGAAGAAAGGAAGGCAGGGGAAAATTCTGAATGTAAAAAAAAAGTTATAGAAGGTTTGTGGAAGAGGAATTCAGGAAAACAGAGTTTTATGCATGGTCAAGCTGGCTAAGATTAAAATGAATTTAATTAAGTAAATGAGTTTTAATATCAGAAGTAAGCTGGTACAAAATAAAAATTTGGTCTTCTCTTAAAAGAATAATTTTTCTTAAACTTCTCATCTGAGAGGTTATAAAAGGTTTCTTTACCTTTGAGTAAGTCTACCTAAAAGACAGAAAGTCCATGTTTTGTTAAAATCATTTCCTATGTTTGAAAGGACTATTAAGGTTTTTTTTTGACTATTTTAACTGTCTGCCCTGGACTGTTTCATAGTGAGCACTGTTTCATACTTGATCAAGTGTTCATGATAAACCGTCTTAGGTGGTATTAAGTGGGTGAATATTATTGATATAGGCGTTTTAAAATTATATAACATTACTGAAATTCTGATCTGTCCTGGTTATCAGTCTGGTTCTGGTTATGTCATAAAATTAACCAAATTTCTTTGTCCATTGCCATTTGGAGGTCTTGCTGTTTACAGACTTATTTCTTTGCTCTAATGCTTTTGCAAAATATATTTCATCTTCAGAGAAGTTCATGGAAAGGACTCTAACATTTACTCTGAAATACAGGTTTCTGACACACTTTCTGATCATAAAACTGAACTGGTTAAGAAATAACAGAACTATAACAGAGAAACTGCTGACTTCATGAAACTGCTAGCAGAAGATTAAGATCAAGAATTGATTATGTTGAACTGAATGAACTGATAATAATTTTTATGACTTGTTTGAAATACTGCTGATTTTTTTACATGTTTTGTTTTTTCAGATTTAAGAAAAAGTTTTTTCTTTTTTCCTGAGCTAGCTGTGATTTATAGCAATTTGGTAAATGATACCTTTATAAGGAAAACTGAAATATTTATCTTTTTCTCTCTACTTGATCCCTCCAGAATTTGGAAACTCTTAGTAAGTAAATATTCTTATTTCATGGCAATATAGTTATTTCCATAAGTTCAATAAAAATCTATTCTCTTTATAACAGGACACAATTGCAAACACTGGTTATATTACCAAGGCTGTGACTAGAACATCATATTTGTGATATAGCCATACAGCTTTTGAGGAATGAAAACTAGACTTTATGAAATAAAGCCATGTGGAAATATTGGCCTGGTACCTTATGTTCCAAGCAACACTTACTGGAAAAGTAAGGAATGTCACTTATCTGGCAGGTACAAGGAACCTCGAAATATTTTGGGGGAACCCCCAGAGGAGAGGAATAGACCCAAATCTGTAGGTATTGCAGGCAAAGGCTGATGACAAAGTCCTTGGCTTGGCTTTCCTGGCCTCGAGAGGCCTTTGAAATTCAATCTGAGATTCCTTATAAAGAGTTCCAGCAAAACAGATTTAAAAGAGCTTATATGATCAATTACTATTCTTGCTGTACTTATGTAAACAATTGGGCCAAATTTATTGAAACTAAACTTATTTTACAAACTAGTTAGTCTTAATTTGGCTATCTTTGATAAAAACGAGGGAGAAAAATTCTTTCAATAGAAACTATAGTATACATTTGTGGATATTAAATCCTCGTTTTGTTAATTGTCTTTTGAGGCTTTTGTTTTATATCTGTTAACTGGACTGGATCTTGATTTCTTCTAGTCTCCTGAAATATCTGGCTACAGATCTCCAAAGTAATGTTTTTGATTTTTTCCATCATTCTCATTTGGAATCACTGAGAACTAAACCTTCCCTTTTTCCTGAAGCCTTGCAAACTAAAACAAACTAAAGATGGACTTAATATAAACTTAAGAGAGATTCATGTCTGTTGCAAGCAGGTACCTGAACACCTGATGACATCATCAGAAACATTTTGAACTGTAAAAGATGCTTTGGTGCTGACATCTAGAAATCTTGACTGGCTATCCTCTAAACTCAGAAACTGGTTTACAATTTGCTCCAACCATTAACATTGTTTTTCTTTTGTTTCCAGAGAAATGCTTCTCGTTAAATACTTAATTGCTTACTTCCACAATATAGGCCTAACCTTGGGAGCCCACCTACATCACCACCTTCTAAAATAAATTTAACTGGACTGCTCTATTATCAGGACTAAAAAATGTGTTCAGTGAGATAAAACAATCTACCAACTCAGCTTCTGGACTATGAAACTTCTTTAAGTTTCAAAAGGACTGGGAAACTTTCAGTTTCAAAGGCGGGACTGTGGAAGATCAAAATTTGGCCACCCCAAAATATATCTCTTTACCTTGATTATTTTCTCTGATGGACATTTGACCTCCCCCACTAACTGCCTAAGGGAATTTAACTCTGGGTATGGACAGACTGGCAGGGTCCTCGCTAAGCCCACTCTTTTCAAATTTCCGTTTACCAAATATTTACATTGGTAAAGGTATCTCCCTCTATGTACTGGGAAGAGGTGGGGATGACCTTATCTGTGGAAACTCTTATCAGGACAGAAGGAGAAGACTTAAGTCTACATAGTCTTGATTCCTATAATTTCTGTCTCTCCGGCCACATTCTCTATAGTCGCCCTGCAAACAACTGTCTGACAAACAGTTACATTTCCCTCTCCATGTGAATTGTCTTCTTCCCCTCTGAAATCCCAGCCCCCCCCCCAACATCCTCCTCTGTGTTTAGCTGAAGATGAGAATCCCTGTTATTGTGTTGAGAAACTCAGTTTCCCTGGTTTCTCCCATGTATACCTGTTATTAAACTTGGTATTATTTTCTCCTGCTAACCTGTCTTTTTAATTATTTGGCCAGTCATAAGAACCTTAAGGGAAAGGCCAGAGAGGGGATTCTCCCTCTTCCCCAACACCTTCCATCAACACTGGCCAGGAAGAATGTGAGAAACAAGTTCTCAATGAGAAGCCTAAATGCTAATTAGACTCAAGGTTTCTCCTCCAAGGAGAATTTGTTTTCTTTTTTTATTTCTTCCCACAGAATTTAACGGGGAGCAGTGCAGAGAGAAGCAGGGTCCAGGGGGCACCCTCGTCTGGCTGGTGGGGTGTGGGTGGGGAGGCTGGAGGCCCTGAGAGACCAGAGAATTTCCATGCGTGCACCATGCGGGGTCCACTCATTACAGGGGACTGCAGCCCTGGAGCGGGGGGTTGTCTCCCATCCTGAGGCCCCGTCTTACCCAACTACCACTGTGGCATTCGCATCCCTATAAACGTCCCAGGGGTTCTAGTTGGTTCTGGGAGAAAGCCAGAGGCTCCTTGATTAATTCAGAGTGCGCAGCGTCCTCTAGGATCCTGGCGCCCCCTGTTGCAGAGCCGGCCCCAGACCCCCCTCACCCCGGGCCCCGCGAGGCTGCTCTGGGCAGAACCCGGCCCCCAGCCCCGAAGCCGCTTGCCCGAACCCTGGGGTCTAAGGGTGGGGACCCCACGCCGGCTAACGGTCCGCGGCCCGCCGGCCCAGCAAGGGGGAGGGGACCCGGGTGGGGAGGCGGTGGGTGGGGAATGGGGGTCCCTGGTAGAGACGCCCGCACACTCGGACCTGCACCGCCCCTCCCGTCCGTCGCCCCGGGCGACCCCGGCCCGTCCCCGGCAGCTCGCCCACCCCGTCCCGGGCCGCCGACCACCGCAGACTCACCTGGAGCCGCAGCTCGGGGTCTCCAGGCGTCGCCTCAGCCAGGGCCGCAGGAACCACAGAGGGAGGGGGAGCGAGGGGCGGGGCCGGGAGTCCGGGGGCGGGGCCTGAGGTGCACGTGCCCTCGGGGTGGGGCGGATCCGGGGCGCGGTCTGGCGCGAACCTGTGCCCCGTGCGGGGTTGGGCCTGGTAGCCGCCTCTCTGCGCTGCCTGGGGACGGGCAGTGGCCCAGTCAGTGGGCGTTGCTTGTGACGACAATGGTGCCACTCTGTGTCCAGGGCTCCCTGATTTTTCTTATACTTGAGATTCCCCAACCTCAGCTGCCCTGGCACAGACTGGAGGGCGGGGTGAGGGAGGCCTCTGTGTTTTGGTTTTCAGGGGCCATCCGCGCGGTCGGGTCCTGTGGTCACATTGACGAGGCCTGGCTCTGGTGTGGGAACGGGCTGTGTTCTGCCTGGAGCAGCCCTCACCACTCGCGGCACCCAAGCCCCACACTGAGGCAGTGAGCAGGGTGGCCGGGGACACGAAGCTGAGAGCTGATTGATGCTGCTGGGTGGATGGTTCTGGAGAGAAATGAGTTGTAGGCAGGCCGCGGAAGGTGGGCCTGTGGACAACTGAGAATAGTCGGCACCTATGTGGGCTCCAGCACCAGGTCTTGGCCTGAACCAGTGGCCCCGGGGTGAAGAGCCTTTTGTGCCAGTCGGAGCAGGCAGGGCTGCAGCTGGACTGTGCAGGAGGGGAGTGTACAGCCAGCCTCAGCCCGAGGGTGAACTGGGGCCTTGCTAAGCCCTAAACCTGGGGCCTCTGGGCCAGCTCTCCCCAGGAGACCCTCCTGCGCTGGCAGACACCGCCTGTGCTCTGACCCATCCTCAACCTCGCTGGCTCCCTGTCTCCCTGTCTCCCTGGGAGGCTGCAGGTGGGCTCTTTCCTGCAGGTGCTGCCCACCACACCTCTGCTGCACGTGCCACGCCATCTCCCCAAATTCGCGTGTAGACAGACGTCCCCAAGGAAAGGGAATTGACAGGAGGAGAGTGGTAGGGGTCAGGGGGCACAGAAGTGGGGAGAGGCTGCCCAGGTGTTGATGATGCTGTGGCTGAGGAGGAGGACTTGGGGGGGGCCAGGTTCGCGCCCTCTCCAAGGCAGACTGCAGCTGCTAAGCGGTTTTCTGGGCCCGATTTTGTTTGCTTGTTTTAACGTATAATTCCAGACACAGAAAAGCTGCTACACACAACATAAAGAACTTTCAGTGACCCTTCACCCAGATTTCTGAACTGTTTCGTCCTCTCTCTGTTTATCAGCCTAGGTTTCTTTCTGGGTTGTTGGAGTAAGTTACAGACATGATGCCCCATAACCTCTTAACATTTCAGAGTGTATTTCCTAAAAGCGAGTGCAGTCTCCTTTATAACCACAGCACTTCTATCCAAATCAGGGGGTTAGTATTGCTACCAGGCCACCATCTGATCCTCAGACCCACTCGAGTTTCACCAGCTACCCCACTAACGTCCACTGCCCAGCTGGGACCCAGTGCAGGGTCACTCGCTGCGTGCAGTTGTCTCTCTAGTGCCCATCAGTCTGGAACTGTCCTTCAGTCTTCCCTGACCTTGACGCCTGTAAAGCGTGAAGCCTGGGTGTGTGTTCTCTGGTGTTTCCTCGGGATTAGGCCCAGGTTGTGCATTGTTGGAAGGAGCACTGCAGCCGTGGCCCAGGGTGTCTGTACCCCATCACTGGGGACATTAGCTTGATCACTGGGCTAAGGAGTGTTGGCCAGGTTTTCCTGCTGTAAAGTTGAATAAGTATTTTGTGTCTAAATTAATTAACAAGGGGGCTTTAGTGGGAAAATATACTGAGACTGTGCAGTTATCACTAGTGTTAGCATCCCTTGATGATCCTCGGCCAGAACAGTTGCTAATAGGTTGGTTGCCAAGTGATGATTTTCTGATTCTATCATTCTTGCATTTGTTAGCGGGCACTCTATGGTAAGGAAGACTTTTCTTGTTTATTTATTTGTGTATATCAACCTGGACTTGGGGGTCATTGTATGATTCAACAGGTTGTAATCGTTACTGCTGTTATTAACTTTGATGTCCAGATTGCCCCTGGTTATGCCAACAGGAGCCCCTACCTAAGGCCTGTTTCTGTGTCTTCCTCAGGACACCAGCCATGCCTTTCGCTTCCTGTGGCGTCTACCACACCAGCCTCCTGAAGTGACACATCTCTCATCAGACGTCTGTGAATGCAGACCCTGCCTCCCATGAGATCTGGAGGTCGGAAACAATGCTCCAGGTGAGAGCCGAGGCTACTCTTCTCTGCTTCCATTTCAAAATAAACAGCTCAGCCACCTTCCACCCCATGGGGCAGAGGCCTAAAGACTGCCCCTCATCCTGGGGATGGTTCTAAATTGTTAGTGTTTTCTTGCTGTGACGTTTAGGAACCAGAGAGAGAAGAAAGTTACCCACCTGTCTAACCTATGTGTCATTGGCTGTGTTTTTCATCCCAGGATTCCCTCTCCACAGGATTTGGTTTTGTTTTTCTCATGGTGATGTAATCGCTGCCTAGTCTTTTAGTTTCCAGTGGATCCGTGGTAAATGCTCTCCCCACCCCACCCCGCCTCTCTGACCCACTCCCCTGTCGATGGAGATGTTTCCTGTGATCACCCTTGTGTGGGTGTAAACCCTGCCCCAGCAGCATTCTTATGATGCTGAGCAGAGAGGGCCCTTGAAGCCTTCACCTTGCTCGGCAGGCAGCCCCGGGCCCTTCCATGTCAGGGGATCCAAACAGGAGATGGCAGGGCCCCTTGTCTGCCATGTGCGGGCTCCAGACTCTGCCTCAGGCTTGGGCTGGCTCCCTCCCTCAGCGCCCCACTGACCGCCCCCCAGGCCAGCCTGTCTCTTCCCAGCATGGCTCGGAGGAATTTGGCCAGTTCTGACCCTGGACTCGGGCTGAGTTGGTAACCGGGAGCATTGCTTGTTGACACCTGGAATGTGGATAGGATGGGATTCTGTCCCTCCTACCTTGTACATAACTTGTGGCGTGTGGGTTGCTGTGCTTTTTGAGGCTTCCATGTCATTGTCACAGCAGCACCGGGAGGCTGGGTAGTTGGAATCATCCCCCTGTTCACAGAAGGGGTCCCCGGTGCTTCCCCTGGCTCACAGCTGATGTGGGCTCTGGGCTCTGCCAGCCCAGGGGGAGGGCAGGTGACCAAGACCTGGGCTTACAGGGAGAACCGGAGGGTTGTTTCCTGGAGTGAAATGCTGATGCTCTTTTTTTATTTAAAAAAAATTTTTTTGAATTATGGTAAAATACACAGAACATAAAATTTACCATCTTAAGTATTTTAAAGTGTACGGTTCAGTAGTGTTAAGTATATTTGCATGGTTGTAATGGATCTCCAGAACTTTTTCATCTTGTAAAACTGAAACTCTGTACCCATTAGACAATTCCCCATTTCCCTTCCTCCCATCCCCTGGCAACCACCACTCGACTTTCTGTCTCTATGAATTTGACTCCTCTAGGTACCTAGATAAGTGGAATCACACAGTATTTGTCTTTTTATGACTGACTTATTTCACTTAGCATATTGTCTTCAGGGTTCATCCACACTGTAGCATGTGGCAGAACTTCCTTTTTAAGGCCGAATAATATTCCGTTGTATGGATAGACCACATTTGTTTTTCCATTCGTCTGTCAACGGACACTTAGGTTGCTTCCACCTCTTGGCTATTGAAAATAATGCTGCTATGCGGGCCGGTCCGGTGGCGCAAGCGGTTAAGTGTGCGTGCTCCGCTGCGGCGGCCCAGGGTTCACTAGTTCAGATCCCGGGCGCGCACTGACACACTGCTTGGCAAGCCATGCTGTGGTGGCGTCCCATATAAAGTGGAGGAAGATGGGCATGGATGTTGGCCCACAGCCAGTCTTCCTCAGCAAAAAGAGGAGGATTGGCAGATATTAGCTCAGGGCTGATCTTCCTCACAAAAACAAAAATAAAAAAGAAAATAATGCTGCTATGAACATGGATATGGAAATATCTCTTGGAGACCCTACTTTCAATTTCTGGGAGGTATATACCCAGAAATGGAATTGCTGACCCATCTGGTAATTCTGTTTAATTTTTTGAGGAACCGCAATACTGTTTTCCACAGTGGCTGCACCATTTTACATTCCCTCCCTCAGGGCACAAGGGGTCCAGTCTCTCCACATCCTCACCAGAGCTTGCTATTTGCTGTCTTTTTTTTTGTGTGTGAGGAAGACCGGCCCTAGCTAACATCCGTTGCCAATCCTCCTGTTTTTGCTGAGGAAGCTTGGCCCTGGGCTGACATTGGTGCCCAGCTTTCTCTACTTTATACGGGAAGCAGCCACAGCGTGGCTTATAAGCACTGCGTTGGTCCGTGCCTGGGATCCGAACCTGCGAACCCCGGGCCGCTGAAGCAGAGCATGTGAACTTAACTGCTACGCCACCGGGCTGGCCCCTATTTTCTGTCTTTTGACTATAGCCATCCTCATGGATGTGAGGTGGTATCTCATTGTGATTTTGGTTAGCGTTGTCCTAATGATTAGTGGTGGTGAGCATCTTCTCAGCTCCTTATTGGCTATTTGTTTGTCTTCTTTGGAGAAATGTCTGTTCAAATCCTTTGCCCATTTTTGAATTGGGTTGTTTGTTTTTTTATTGCTGAGTTTTAGGAGTTCTCTACATATTCTGGATATTAATCCCTTATGAGAGATGTAATTTGCAAACATTTCCCCCCATTCCGTGGGTTGCCCTTTTACTCGAGAGTGTCTTTTGATGCACAGAAGTTTTTAACTTTTATGAAGTCCACTTTGTCTATTTTCTTCCTCTGTTGCATGTGCTTTTGGAGTCATATCTAGGAAATCATTGCCAAATTCAATGTCATGCAGCATTCCCCCCATGCTTTCTTCTAGGGGTTTTATAGTTTCAGCTCTTACATTTAAGGCTTTGATCCACTTAGAGTCATCGTTTGTACATGCTATGAGGTAAGGGGCCAGCTTCATTCATTGGCATGTGGGGATCCTGTTTTCCCAGCAGCATTTGTTGAAAAGACCTTCCTTTTCCCCATGGATGGTGTTGATGCCCTTGTTGAAAATCATTTGAGCAGCTGATGCTCTTTTGCAGGTGTTTGGTGAAATGTGGCTTCATCATTATTCCTTGGAGATGTACCAAGAAGTCCCCTCACGCCAAGGTATGTTGCCGCAGTCTGTCTCCCCATCTCCTGCTCCGGCCCTGGTGCCTGGTCAACCTGCGGCTTCCTGTCCTCGATCGCAGCTGGTTTCCAAGGGCTGGATGGGGGGAAGCAGAAACCCACCCTCACCCCTCACTCAGTTGCTGAAGAGCAGGTGGCTTTTGTTCTGTGGTGGGTGTGCGCCCTGAGGGCTGGAGGCCTGTGCTCTCTGGGGTCCTCCCCGTGCTGCTCCCAGAGCCCCGTCCCTGACAGCAGGATCAGATGAGGCTGTGGTGCTCGTGCTCTGGGGGTGGGGGAGCCGAGATGCCTCTGGGAGTCACGTCCGGGTCTGTCCCCTCTACCATCACAGCACCTCCTGCTTTCCCGCTGTGGTGGCGCCCGGCAGCCTCCGTCCACCCAGTGCCCACGCTGCCCTCCACTTCCTCCAGAGCATCGGCGCGCAGCCGTGTTTGTGGTGGGTGGGGTCTGACACCTTCCTGCACGTGGCCTGGGACACTGATTGGATCTTAGACCCAGGAATCGATCATATCATGTACTGATTTGGTAAATTTCTCATCAGGACAACCCAGGGAAGTCTAATAAATTACATATTTTTCTTTCCTGGGCAGAGAGGCCTCTGTCTGGAACTGGCTCCTCAGAAGTTTCTTTGAGCCTCAGGGCCTTCTGGGCCTTGGTGGCCAGCAGCGGGTCCCAGCGAGGGCCCTGGGCTCTTAGCGGGCTGCAACGTGCATGCACTGTGTGCACTGTGATCAGGGTTGGGGAGAGCAGGACCCTCTGGAGGGAGAGTGAGTCTGGCTGACCTCAGGGAGCTGGAGAGGCCTTCAGGCCCCAGCGACGTGGATGGGGCACCCAGGTGACCTTGAGGGTCTATCTGTCCCCATCCCTCTGTCTGGCAGGTGGAGGAGTGTGCCTGCCTAGGGCCTGGCTGGGGTCGGCCCACCAGGAGGCCGGGGCTCAGTCTGGGTGGCTGAGGGGTGTCTCCTGAGGCTGCTGGGCGTGGTTGTTGGATTGTCACTGGCCTGCTTTTGTTTTTGTTGTTTTCTCTCCTCACTTCTGGGCTTGTTCTCACTTTTTTCTCTCTCTCTCCACTCTCCCCTCCTCTGCC
The DNA here is from genome assembly GCF_057802395.1 of Ceratotherium simum simum. Taxonomy (NCBI): domain Eukaryota; kingdom Metazoa; phylum Chordata; class Mammalia; order Perissodactyla; family Rhinocerotidae; genus Ceratotherium; species Ceratotherium simum. Next base: position 4,407,115 of record NC_141934.1, read on the forward strand.
CTCTGCTCCCCCTCTGCCCCCGCTTCTCTTGGCCTCTCTGTTGTGTTGTCTCTCAGCTGGAGAGACACTACCCACCCAGTGTCTCTAGCACCCTCCACAGCCCTGCCCAGCCCAGCCTCCGGCCCCTCCACACCTGCCAGGTACTGGCCACTCTCGTGTTGTTCCCTTCATGCCTGCCCATGGTGTAAGCCACAGAGTTAGTGCCAGGGCAGCGGTAAAGCAAGGGTCTGGCAGGGGGCCGGCTGGGGTGATTCAGAGACCAGTTCCAGGCAGAGTGAGACCCACGTGTGGGGGGGAGGAGTGGGGACAGCCTTTAGCCTGGCCCGGCCCCCGGCTTTGCAGACAAGCCTGGGTCTGGGGTGTGTGGCATGTGGCAGGGAGCGAGGCATATGACCCCAGCTGGCTGTGGGGTCACCGAATCCGCCTGGCCAAGCCCTGCCAGCTGAGGCATCGCAAGTTCTCGGGTGTTGGAGGGCTCTGTGCTCGGTCCTGGTTTGAGGGAGTGAAATGGTGCGGCCTTTGCAGTGGCCTGACTCTCCCGCAGTGCAGGCCTGGTACTCAGGAACTGATGGAGGGTGTGGAGGCCCTGGGACTTGTGGGGGGTACGGTTCTGCCAACCCGAGCCTGTGTGTGAGGCATAGGGGCGGGGAGAACACAGGGCTTGGCCCCCAGCCCAGAGAGGCTGTGGATCCCTGGGCGATCTGGGGCCCAGCCTTCTCCTGTGAGCCCGGCCTCTTGTGGACTCGTGGACTCCTCCAGAGGTGGACGGGAGCTGGCAGTGATCTCGTGGGGACTGTGGTCTGCTTGGGCAGAAACGACCAGTGTGTGGACAAACTCGAGGTCAGTGGAGTGGAGCTCAGACCTGTGGGGTGTTTCAGGCCAACAACCTTGCAGTTCCTATTCACGAGAGGAGTGCCAGGAATGTCTGGGCAGGAACCACGGAATCAGGCATCTGGAGCCGTGCCCATGGCCGGGGGCCTGTCCAGTCACCCTGGGGCAGGGGGGGCACACAGCACTGACCTTGAGAACAGGGTGAGAAATCACGTTTGCTGGGATGGGATGCTGAGCACGGCACACAGTGGGCTTCCCGCTCAGAAGCAGCAGCTGCTGTGAGGAGGGAAGGGAATGGTCTAGAAGGGCCGGTGTGGGCGGGGCGGGCACAGAAGTGGGTGCCGCTCCGGCCTCTGTTGTGGGGGGTCTCACTCGGCTAAGAGCAGGGTCCCTGGAGAAGCATCTGGCTGCTTCCACCTCCACAGCAGGAGGGCTGAGAGCCCCGGGAGGGGCGTGCAGAGCTCCCGAGAGAGCCAGGCCCAGAGAGAAACGCTGCGGGCTTTGGGAAAGGGTCCTTAAAAGGGGGAGGAGGCCACGTGCAGCTGTGGGCAGAGACTCCCGGGGGGATTTGGCTCTGGAAGGTGGGGAGCTGGAAGAAAAGAAGTTTGACTTGACAAGCCTCGAGGGAAGATAGCCCGAGAGGGTTCCAGGCTGGTTGCTGGGGGCATGTTGGGGGGAGCCTGGCTCTCCAGCAACACCGCAGCATGGTGGGGGGAGATGGGGCAGAGGTTCCTGTTCCCAGGTTGATGCTCTCACCTCCCCTGACCCGAAGGGGTGGTGGACAGGGTCAGGGCGAGGGGCCAGGAGCGGGAGAGGGGAAGGCTCCCGGTGGGGAGTCACAGCCTGGCATTGGTGCCCTGCCGTCTTTGATGCCCTTCTCGTCTTATTATTATTAAAATATCTCATACTTTTTTTCTCAAAATGATGCAAATTCATTGCACAAAGACTTAAAAATATATTTTTTATTTATTATTATTTTCTTTTGTGAGGAAGATCAGCCCTGAGCTAACATCTGTGCTAATCCTCCTCTTTTTGCTGAGGAAGATGGGCTCTGCGCTAACATCTATTGCCAATCCTCCTCGTTTTTTTTCCCCCAAAGCCCCAGTAGATAGTTGTATGTCATAGTTGCACATCCTTCTAGTGGCTGTATGTGGGACACGGCCTCAGCATGGCCAGAGAAGCGGTGCGTCGGTGTGCGCCCGGGATCCGAATCCTGGCCGCCAGTAGTGGAGCACGCGTACTTAACCGCTAAGCCACGGGGCCGGTCCAGGACTTAAAAATATAGAGAAGCAGAAGAAAATAACCCCCTGGCCCGGAGTTCCGTCCCTAGATGTAGTGACCTGTGGGGTGTGTCACCTGGGACTGTGGAGGCATTTCCATGACAGACCTGAGTGGACGGGGCCATGGGCAGCGGCAGGGCTGGGGCTCGGTGCCCAGCGGGCGGCCTCTTCTGCTCGGGCCCATGAAAGGCCTGCTGCACCCGGGCGTGCTGGGAGGGGTGGCTTGTGCCAGCCCCAGCACTGTGTGGGGTTTGGGCGTGGCCACCAGAAGCTCCTCTGTCAAGTTTGTGGATGCCCCAGGGGGCTGGGGTGAGTGGGAAAGGAGCGTGTTGGTGTGGACGCCCCAGAGCTGAGAACGATGCCGTCCACCACTTCCTTGGGGCCCCTGCCCCGCTCTCCATCGCTGAACAGCCAGCACACAGACTCTCCTCTCAGGTCTGGGTCTCAGAGATCCTTCGTGGACTCTGTGAATTGAAAGTTCCGCTCACGAGATTGAGGGTGTGCTTGTTCTGGGGGTTGTGCTGACCACAGGTCCATTAGCAAGGGAGGACGGGCTGCCCTGGGCTGAGCCCCCAACCTGCTGTGTCCACGAGGGGGAGCAGGTGGAAGGGTGGTGGTTGCAGCAGGAGGAGGAGGAGCTGGGGAGTGGTTCACCCGAAAGGGAAGGCGTGGGCCCCAGTGAGCTGTCTGCACTCGCCTGGGAGGTGGGCCGGAGACCCCGAGTCCAGATCACAGTGGGATGCTGGCCTGCCCTGCACCCCGCTCCTCCTCCTCCAGCTGGCCAAGAGGTGGGGACCCTGAGGACCCAGATGGGCAGCAGTGACCCGAGTCACCCACAGAGGGTGCAGGAAAGGGGTCTGCAGCCTGCAGGGAAGCACCTGGCAGATGTGTCTGTCTTAGGGAGCCGTCCCAGGGCGCACGGCAGGCGCTGGGCCAAGCGCTTAGCCGCTTTGAGCAGGTCTCCGTCAGACCCAGCAGTTACACCCAGCGGGGTGTGGCACATCTGCAGGGTGCAGGCACAGGTGGCACCCTGGTGGCGGGCCCACTGCCAGCCCGGCCCCCCTCCTGTCAGGGATGCAGAGAGAGGGGCCCAGGCTGAGTGGGGTCAGACCTGGGGACCGAGCACGGTGGGCTCTGGGAGCCTCCCCCAGACCCACCTGGGTCCTGACACCGCTCCCTCCTTGACCTTAGGAGTCCTTCACGCCCACCAAGGAGCACGTGCTGGTGGGGCGCCTGCTGCTGAAGCGCCTGCGTGCCTTCTCCCCCAGCCTGAAGGCCGAGCAGCGCTCTCCCTCTGCTCACTCCCACGCCGCCAGCCCCACGGAGGGATTCAGACGGTGGGTAGGGGGCTGTGTGCAGGACCTCTGTCCCCAGCCTGCCGCCTCCTTGTCCTATGCACATGTGTCCCCCACAGTGACCTCTGCCTGGGGGTGTGTGAGGCCCTGCAGGGTGGGGCAGGTGGGAAGTCACCTTGACCCTCCTGGGTCTGTCTCCTCACCCCCACCCAGGCCCCCAGAGTCTCAGCTTCAGAGTGGGGTAGGGGCCGCCCGGCTGCTTCTCCGGCTGCCGTGGCCTTTCCCTCCAGGCCTGCCCCCTTCAGTGGGAAGAGCCAGGCTGGCTGGGCAGAGGCCCGTCTTGCTGCTCCGTCTTGTCCCTCTTCCCCAGCCCTGAGCAGATGGGGGAGCTCTGGTTGACAGTGTCCCTGGAGCACCCAGGAAAGCCAGCAGGCTGGAAGCGCCTCCACAGCAGGTGCTGAGTTGTCACTGGAGACCGTGCTCTGCGCTGCTCCCTCTCCTCCCCCTGTCAGGAGAAGGCTGGAGTGGTGGCCTGACTCCCAGGCCCACTGGGGCTGGCAGAGTGGGCGACTTGTGTGGGGCGAGCCAAGCTGAGGTGCGCACAGGAGCCACGCTGGATCAGCCACGTGTGTGCTGTGTGTCCTTGGGACATTTTCTAACCTCTCTGAACCTTGGTTTTCTCCTCTGAAGAATGGGGCTGAAATAGGAGGCCTCACCCCCAGCGGATGCCCAGCATGCCCCCTGGCAGAGCCGACCCTTGCAAACAGGAGGTGATCCTCCGTCTCTCCTGCAGGACCGCCGTCCAGAGGCTTGTCCAGCAGAAGCTCTGATACTGGCCCTGATATCAGTTCCCCTACATTAAACCTAGAATGTATGGAGTTAAAACCAAAAGCACTCATCCTCTATCCCTCTTTCTCTAAGTTACATTCATATGTAAATATTGGGGTTTTTAAACCTTTGTATCTCTGAACTTCACAAGGCAGATAGAGGTTACAAGTTGTTAAAAGCCCAGGTGGCCTCAAGCTGGGCTCACACTGAAGTTATGGCTAATTACCAGTTCTTGAGGTTTGTTACAGGGAAACTGATATCAAGAAGCTTAAGCTTCTCAGACCTCAACTCCTTGGTTTCCTGATACCAGAATCCACCCTCCAGCACGGAGAACGTTGAAGGACACCCAGCTGCGATTCCCTCATCTCGCCATCCTCCTCCCTGCCAGCAGCCTCACAAGGCCAAACACAGGCTGGTGGGGAAGCGCTGACCAGCAAGGCCCCAGGCTGCCCCTCCCTACAAGCAGTTACATTCCTCACAGCCTTTTTTTTTTTTTTTTTTTTTGTGAGGAGGTCAGCCCTGTGCTAACATCTGCCAATCCTCCTCTTTTTTTTTTTTTTTTTTTTTTTGAGGAAGACGGCCCTGGGCTAACATCTGTGCCCATCTTCCTCCACTTTATATGGGACGCCGCCACAGCATGGCTTGCCAAGCAGTGCGTCGGTGCGCGCCCGGGATCCGAACCAGCGAACCCTGGGCCGCCGCAGCGGAGCGCGCGCACTTAACCGCTTGTGCCACCGGGCCGGCCCCCCTCACAGCCTTTAAACCCATTGGCTCCCGTCTTTCGGGGAGACGGGAAAAATTGGAGAGCTCTCGTCTCCCGGCTGATGTCACCCAGGGTAAGAATTCTTCCCTTGCCATAAGCCTGGCGTTCCAGGTTTGTTGGGCCCTCTCGTGCGGCGGGTAAAGAACCTGGTGTGCATCCCGCAACAGCTCTACCTCTTCCTGCAGCGCTGCGTCAGCCACTGCCCCTTCGTGCAGGGCCGTGAGCGTCGGCCCCATCACGCTTTTGCCTTTGCCCTCCGTGTGCCCTGATGAGGGAGGTCCTGTGGGGTGGACGTGGGAGGGAATCTGCTGTTCCCTCTCGGGGTCCATGGGAAGACACCAGAACCAGGTGGCAGAGCCGAAGCCCCTCGGCTAGGGACGCGCCCCTGCTCATCTGAACCCTTCCCGGGAGCCTGCTCCAGGCCACACAAGGGTTTGGCCCAAAGCCCCAGCCGCCTGACTTCCAGCCCACGGGCCCTCAGGGCACACGTGTCTCCCCAGGTCCTGCAGATGAGGCTGAGCCACCTGCAGCCCTGGTGCACGGTGGCCGGGTGACAGTCTGAGCCTGGCTGCTCCCCTCCTTTCCCTGGTGGTACGGGGGCCCGGGGCTGTGGGTGTGCCCGGCGGGAGGGGAAGCAGAGCTCCCAGCTGTGGCTCCCTGCTGACCCTGGTGGTGGCATCAGGAGGCGATCTCTGTCTCCGTCACACTGTAGTCTTAGCAGGCTCTGTTAGGCCTTGGTCTCTCGCTTCCTCCTGGGTGGGAGCTCCACGCCGCACGGTCAGCCCCCGCAGAAACCTTTGGAGGCGCTCAGGAAGCCTGTCAGGGCAGCTGGGTGTTTTGTGCCCTTGGAAGCTGAAGCCAGCGTTGGGCCCTGCCTTGCAGGCGAGCAGCTGTTCCTGGAGCCCGAGCCTGTCACCCCACGCCGGCACCGCCTCTTCACGGCCCCACGTTCACCAGCAGCTTCCTGTCGTCGTGGCCACCGGCCATCACCAACACCTCCTCCAAGGTGAAGAGCCACGTCCATGGCCTGGAGGGCCGGGACTGCAAGGACACCCCGATGTTCTGGCCGAGGTCCGGACGCTGGTGAGTGAGTCGGGGCTCTGCCTGGCCACAGGGCGTCCTGAGGCTCTGGGACAGCGCCAGGGCAGAGCCGTGCGTCTTGGAAAGGAGAAGAGGAAGGCTGGGGGTCCAGGAGACGCTGCTCCACCCTCTCCACTTTTGTTCAGCGAAGTCTGATTTATTCTGATAGTAAAGGCAGTGTTTGTTGGGAATTATCCACACTTAGAATACGCATCTTAGTCTTTAAAAGTCCTCATCACACGGAAGCCGCCCCTCCTGGCCCTCTCCGCCGGTCTGTTGGTGGCTGGGTGCTGTGAGTGATGGGTGATGCCCCCAGAGCCTGCTGACCTGCCCGTCTGCCCCGCAGGTCCCGCGCCTGGCTCAGCTCCTCACGCAGGCCCAGCAGACCGCCCAGTCCATCGGTGTGGGAAGCGCAGCCAGCCGCCCCTTTCTGTTGTGCCTGGGCTTCTGCCCCGTGGACACAGATGGCTCCTCCCCAGCCAACGACCTGGACGAGCTGGGGCAGGACAGGGTCCGCAGACGGCGGAGCACCTGGAGGAGGCCCTGGAGTGCCTGTGCGAGACATTCCAGTGTAAGCCGTGGAGCTCTCCCCTCCCAGGGTTTGGTCCTGCGGCGCTCACCCCCTGCCCGGCCGGGATTGGCCACGTACCAGGACCTGGTGTGGTTCCTGCCACACGGGACCCCTGGGCTCATCTCGTGGGAGGTGCAGGCCCATACCTGCAGTCTCATGTCTGGGTCCCCTCGTTGTCACTGTTACAGGCCGGGAGATGAGCACCAGTCCTCCCCCTCCCCTTTGAAACTGAAAGAGGTGGTGAGAAGCAGCCACTGTCTCCCGAGAGGCCTTTCTCTCTGACAGCTCAGCGAGGCCCAGCTCGCCCAGCGCACACTTGCCTTGGGGACAACTCAGAATGAGAATGGAAAGAAGCAGCTCCCAGACTGCACTGTGGATGAGGACTGACTCATCCTCATGCCCCTGGGCCGGTGCCAGGTAAGGCTATCTCCTTGAGGGGTCTGGCTTTGCACGCAGCATGGCCGTTGGTCCCCGTGGGCTGTCCTTGTCTCCCCATCACCCCCGTAGCAGAGACATCTCCTCTGAGTCGTTGGCAAAGGTGTATTTTCTGGATCGCGCCCATGGCCCGGGTGTCACCTGGGGCTCGTGCCTCCTGCTGCTTCTAGATCATCAATGGGCTGCGCAGGTTTGACACTGAGTACCAGGGGGATACGGAGCTGCAGCCCATCCAGAGCTGTGAGATTGCTGGCCTGGTCGGCCTGCTCTTCCGGCCTCCTCCGCCATCAACCGCAGGGTGAGTGTGGGTGGGAGGGCTGACCCCCGTCTCCGTGGCGCCTTCCCGTCCTGCCAGTCTTGGGGAGAGCCCGGGGGAGAGTGCGGCCCCCGCCCGTGCCCACTCCCCCTGCCTCTGTCTGTGCTCCAGTTTGCTGGCCAGATGGCAGCCCTGTGTTCCTGGACCAACTTCCTCAGCAGCCTTTGTCGCTACCACCTCACGGAGCCCGGGCTGGGGGACAGGTGCCTGCTGAGCCCTGTGCAGTGGGGTCGCATGGCTGGCCATGTCCAGGGCCCCAGGCTCAGCCTGCGCTTCCTAGGCAGCTACTGGACGATGCTGTCCCTGCTGCTGCCTTCTTTGTGGCCTCTCTCTCCTGCATTGGGCCCCTGCCCTGCACCCTCCTCCTCGTGCTGGGCTACCTCTGTGGCCATGATGCTGCTGACCAAGCCGGCTGGCCATGTCCCCACGCAAGTCAGTGGGATGGCCACACGGCCCCTCCCTTGCACCTGGAAGGCCACCTCTGAGCCTGAGCCTGGTCACCTTTGAGCTTCTTGGGGACGTTTTCCTACAGCTGTGGAGCATCCGGAAGAACCTGCAATGAGGAGGTCACGGTGTCAAAGGGTCACGAGTCACCCAGCCGCCAGGCCCTCCCTCGTCCCCTCAGCTGTAGGCCCCGCAGTGTGGTGGCTCTGAAGGCCATTCTCTTCTTTAGCCATTTGAGGGTTTAGCCGTGTGAGGCTCAGGAGTCAGTGCATCCCCGGGAGGGCCTTTGGCCCTCTGCCCATGCTGTCCTTGAGGTGGGCAGTGTGTGGCTTGAGTCTCCTGTCCCCGAGTGACACCAGGACAGTAGCTCAGCCTCCGGCTCCAGGGAAGAATCAAAGACCCTAAAAGAGATTGCTGAGAAAATTAGATGGCGTTTCTCTGATTCCTAATTTTAAAGCTAAATTTTGCCGCATTTGGCAAAAGCAGGGTCATTCTCCAGCAGGGGTGTTCTCCCAGAGATTCCAAGGCTGGGCCGTATGATTCCCTTTAGAGGAGAAAAGATCCTCTAGGAGCACAGGTGTTTGGGGGACAGTGCTCCACCTCTGGCTCCTTTCCAGCTCCTGAGCCAGTGAGCCCGTGGCTCAGCGGCCGCCCAGCACCCCCACCTCGTCCGGGGGCTCTGGTCCCCGTGGGCGGAGGGGATGCGGCGGGGCCGCCAGAGCTGGGCGTCTGGTCTACAACCAAAGACGGTCCAAAGCGTTGTTTGTATCTTCAATAAAATCCAGTGCTCAAAGACGCAGTGACCTTTTGATGACACCTGAACGTTCACACTACACAACAGTTACATGTTCGCCGTCAGAAATCATCCCCCGGGGTCGCGAGCACCTCCCTTCACCCCACAGATGACGCACCGGAGAGAACGTCTTAACGGTGATTTTACACCAAGCCTGCTTTGTTCTTAAGTTTTCCAACTGTAAATGCTGGGCTTCGTATTTTGATGTAAACTCAGAATAACAGCATTTTGGGGCCTGTGAACAAAAATCAAACCAGATTTGTAACCGACCACAGATGTGAATAAACCCGTTCTTGCTCCTGAGTCTTTCAGTGCCTGGGCTCAGCATGCAGTGTGGTCACCTACACAGTCCCCTGACCACTCAGGGACAGCAGAGACCGCTGGTTACCCCGTCCTTGCCCAGAAGGACAGTGGGTTCATCTGCAGTGGCGACAGGCCGAGGCGGGTGTAACACTGAAGTGGCCGGGAGAGGGGGGCCCCAGGAGCTCAGGGAAACAGGCCCAGAGTGGGCCTCGGGCAGCACAGGCCTGGAGCTGGGCTGAGCCAGAGGCTTTTGCCTTCTCCTCCTCAGCAGGTCAGAGTTGGCCTCGATGTGAAAAGCTGACGATCCTGGCACATGCGCTGCATTTTCTGTGGCTCCAGAAGCTCAGAGGGTCGTGTGCGCAGCTGGGGACTGAGCTGCACTGACCAGCCCCACGTGAGCATCTCGCCAGGAGTGCACCGTCCTGGCCAAGTGTCCGTGTTCCCCTTTCCCGGGGCAGGGCAGGTGCTCTCCTCAGATTAGAGGGAAGTAAGATACCATAGAATCTACCAGTTCAGCTTTAACAGATAACAGCCTTTGTCACCAGACTCATTAAGTCAGGAGAAGGGCTGTGAACACACTTGGTGAGATGATGGTCTGGGCTGAGGCAGCAATGGCACTGTTTCCCCACGACACCCCCAGTGGATGTCCACCTCTGTCCACGAGGATGGGGTGTCCCCATTCACCCTCCATCTCTCTCCATGGCTTCACTCGTCCTCCACACACCACTCTCATCCACATTTCTCTCGTGCTCTCTTCTCTTCACCTGAAAACACTCTCCAGCACCCTAAAAAGCAACACCAAAGTGCTCCACTTCACCCACACATCCATTAACTGTGAAACAGCCACCTACTGTGTGCACCTCAGCTGTGCTGGGGTCATGGAGGGAACAGGCAGGACCACCCACTGCCCCGGGAGCTCGTGGTGCAGAGCCCAGAAGTCATAAAGAGCAAAGAGGAACGGCAAGGTCAAGGAGGGCACAGGGTCCAGTGGTCGGGGGCCTGGGAGGCGGTATCTGGGGGAGAGCAGACTGCATGTGGGAAGGACAGCCCACCGCCCACAGTGACTGGTGCCCAGGGAGGCAGGAGCAGAGTGGGCGGCTGGGGCACCACCTGCTTCCAGGTGAGGGCGATGGGGACCTGACCTTCACAATGATCCCGAGTTCAAGTTTGCAAAGGGCTCTCTCACTGCAGTTGAGAAAGGAATGGGGGCTGAGAGCAGAGGCAGAAGTACAGTCAGGAGGATGCTCGGGGGACTGAGCATGGACTTCGGGAGGAGTCCTGGAGTCACGGCAGCTGGGGGGATGGGGTGGGGGGCCGGGGGACACATCAAGGAGGAAATAGACATCCAAGGAGAGAGGTGCTGGCCCGGCTGAGGGGAGGTCAGGTGGGGACGGGCATCCTTGCTGTGCCATTCTCTTCCCCTCTCCTGGGAGCCTCAGGAGTGTTTGTGCCCTCTGCCTCCACCTCCTCAGCTCCCACTCACGTCTCGACTTTCCATCCTCTGGCCGCCACCCTGACCGCTGCCAAAGGGCCAAATCCAGACTCGTCTCAGACCACCCGGTCCTGGGCCTTCTGGCAGTGCTGAGTGTGGGAGCCACAGCTCCGTGGTTCTCCTGAGGCTCCGCTCCAGCGACTCACAAGCCCCTCAGGCTACACTGTTCCTCAGCATTTGTCTAGTGGCATCTGGTAATATCCCGAGCGTGCTGTGTTCTACAGAACGTCACCTGGAAAGCTCTGAGTCTGTGCCTCTGAAACTTTCCCCGTTAAGATCTATGTTCTAGGCAACGCAGGAAGGTGGGTGAAGCCAGCTGTCTGCCTCGGTTGGCCCCCAACAGCCGGGCACTGATTTCCTGTGTCCCCTTTGCAGGTGAAAGGGGTGATGTTTTCACCACACACAGCCCCGTGCTCGCTGCTGAGATGCACAGTCCTCTGGTCCTCAGGCCAGGTCTCTGAAGGTCTGCTTGGTCCCCCTGCCTCCTCAGCCAGGTGACTTCCTCCCATTCAGTCAGCACCTCCTCATCCTCCGTCCACCTCCCACCCACCTACCCCTCCTCCCGGGTTGGATTTAGTGCCCCCCTCTGCACTTACTCCACACTCCACAAATAAAAGAGAGGTACTTCTTTACCACCGCTTGGTGCTGGGCCCTTCAAGATGCTGAAAAATAAATATGTGACTGACTCTCCAATGGGTGTGTTTGCTCCTTGAGGACAAGCAGTAGAGTTTACTCATCTTTCTAGCTCCAGCACCACAGTAGCTGCCCAATAAACACATTGTCTGACAGATACTTATTCTACCTGTTACATACACATCCAGCTCCTAACCTCTCAGGAACCAACATATGAACTACTTGGGTAAATTAATTTGTACCTGAACAGACAAGGATTGTGACAGGGACAGGGCTATTGAGTCTCATGTTGAACAAAAATCGTTGGGGAAATACACGGTCACTGCCTTGGAAGGGACCTGTCCAGTATTCAGATCATAGAGCTAGGTATGAGAGCTAAACCTATAGACTGTTAGGAGAAAACATGGGAGGCAGTCTTCATAACCTTGCATCAGTCAATGGTTTTTAGATATGACATCAAAAGTATAAGTGACAAGAGAAAAAATAGATAAATAGGATTTCATGAAAATTAAAAATCTTTGTATTGCAAATGATACTATCAAGAAAGTGACAGGACAACCTACAGTATGGGAGAATATATTTGCAACTCATATATTTGATAAGGCATTTGTATCTAGAATACACAAAGAATATTTACAGTTCAACAATAAAAAGGTAAGCAACCCAAATTAAAAATGGGCGAGGGATTTGAATAGACATTTCTCCAAAGAAGATATACAAATGGCCAATAAGCACGTGAAAAGATACTCAGCATCTCTAGTCATTAGGGAAATGCAAATCAAGACCACAACAAGATATTACTTCACAATCACTGGGATGGTCATAATCAAAAAGACATACAATAACGAGAGTTGGTGATGTGGAGAAATTGGGACCCTCACACATTTCTGGTGGGAATGCAAAATGACATGACAGCGTTTTGGCTATTCCTCAGAAAGATAAACACACGGCCTGGACATTCTACTCCTAGGTATATACCCAAGAGTATGGAAAACTTGTGCACAAATCTTCGTAGCACCATTATTCATGATAGTCCCAAAGTAGAAGAAACCCAAATGTCCACCAACTGAGGAATGGATAAATAAAAACTGGTATGATGGAATATTATTTGGCCATAAAAAGGAATGGGGTACGGATAAGTGCTACAACACAGGTAAACTTGAAAACACTATGCTAAGTGAAAGAAGCTGTTCACAAAAGACCACATATTGTGAGAGACTGTTTATATGAAATGTCCAGAATAGGCAACTCGATGGAGACAGGTAGTAGACCAGTGGTTGCTTGAGACTGGGGCAAGGAGGGAGAACGGGGAGTGGCTGTTAATGTGTACAGGGTTTCTTTTGGAGAGGACAGAAATGTTCTAAAATTAGATTGTGGCGATGTTTGCACAACTCTGTGAATATACTAAAAAACACTGAATTCACTTTAAATGGATGAATTGTATGGTATGTGAATTCTATTTCACTAAAGCTATTTATTTATCTATTTTATTTTATTTTAATTTGTGAGGAAGATCAGCCCCGAGCTAACATCCATGCCAATCCTCCTCTTTTTGCCAAGACTGGCCCTGAGCTAACATCAGTGCTGATATTCCTCCAGTTTATGTGGGATGCCTCCACAGCATGGCCTGACATGCGGTGCATTGGTGTGTGCCCCGGATCCGAACCTGGGCCGCCAGCAGTGGAGTGTGCCCACTTAACCGCTACGCCACAGGGCCGGCCTCTAAAGCTATTTTTTAAAATTGTGGAACGTGTCAAATACTGGGGTGTTTTACCTCTGGGAATGTATTCTGAGAACTACCTTGTACAGGAATCTGGGAGGGTTATTCTTACTTCATTCACCAAATCTCCTGGTCCCCAGTGAGTGCTGGGATATAACGGTGAACAAACACAGACCCGATGTCTGACTGCTGGGAGTTTAGAATCAGAAAGGTCAACGTGAACGTGAAACTTTGATAAACGCTCCCAAAACAGGTCCAGTGGAGCAATAATAGGAAGACCTGACCCCTCCACGGAGGTCAGGGAGCCTGTTTTTCCAGAAGACTGACTGATCCGAGGTCTGAAGGCAGAGCAAGGCTCACTTCTCTGAGAGATGGGGGAATGTGTTTCAGGTAGAAGATACAGCACAAGGAGGCCCAGGAGGGAGTGCGGGGAGAGGATGGGGCGGAGAGGGTGAGAGGAAGCCTGAAGCGAGGCGAGGGGCAGAGAGGAGCTGGCTCACGCAGAACCTTAAAGCCCACGGTGACAGTTTGGTGTCCATCTTCAGAGGGTCAGCAAGTCCTTAACAGTTTTATACGAGGGGGGTGAATGTGATCTGACGCCACCTTGAGGAGGTCACTCTGCCTGTCCACTCCTTCCTGGGGCCTTCTGTGGCCTGGGTGGGCACCAGCCTCTCAGTCACCCCATTACAAGCAGCAGACGACGTGCACCAAGGAGCACCCAGGCAGCCAGGGCAGCAGCAGCAGGGAGGTGGCTGTGGTGGAGGGGAGAGACCGGCTTCTAATTTCCAGGAATCTTTATGTCTTTCTCATGAACACAAACAGCCTTTGAATACGTTTCAGGGTATTATATTTATTTTTCAGTCTTTTTCTGATTGCTCTGTTAACTCAGTTGCTTCAGGTGTTAGTGCTTTTTATTGCATTTCTGCTTTCATGGTGAGTTTCCTCAAATACAGGCTGACTCTGTCTCTCTCTGTGTCTGAGGACCCCTATTTGTTGATGGACTCAGCTTGCTGACAGAGACTATGGGGGAGAGGGCAGGTTCTAACAATGTTAGAAAGGTTGTGTTGGTAGTTTACAGCAGGGGTTCACCAGCTACCAGGGCACTTCCGCCCTCTCCAGCCCCAGAGCCTGGTGTCTGCTTCATCCTGAGAACAGATGTCACTGTCGTCCGCTGCTCGGCCTAATCAGAAACTCGCCAAGCTGCTAGAAGAGCATGTCCTGGTGAGTCACCCAGTGATGGCCCCTGAGCCTCTCCTGGCTCCTTTATCCCCCGGGACGCACCCTCCACTTCTACGGGAGTTCTCTCCTGCACCCACCTTGGATAAGGTTCCCTCCAGACTCATTTCTCTGTAAAGGCGGCCCTGTCTGCTTTCCCTCTTTCAGGACTTTCTCACAGTTTCTAGCGTCCTGACGGCACTCTCTCACTTTCCAGTGCACTGACAGTTTAGGAAAGTTCACTCTTTTTCTTCAGCCATTCCAACAGATGTTGATTGATGGGGAGGCAGATACCATAGTAAACATAATCTAAGTTTCCATTAATGATGTAGAAAGAAGTTTAGAATGCTGTGCACCTTCCGGATCACCCTTATGGAGCTCAATCACAGAAAGTGGCATGCTCTGCAGGAAATCGGATGGCACCAAATACGAAAAGTTCTACTAAAAATAGCAAGTTCCACAGGAGCTGTCCTGGTGCTCTTGTACGGACAGGGTTTCTCTGCAACATGTCACTTTACTATTTTCCAAGATAAAACTGTTGATTCTGTGTCAATACGCTGAGAACACAGGCTCACAATGGAGACCGTGTGTAGCTGCTTGAGCAGATCCACATCATCTTTTGAGAGAGCGAAGAAAGCCTCTTTCTACCTGCATTAGCCACACACACATTGTGTCATCAAGACTATAACTCAATCTCCTAAAATGCATATATATTAATAGAACCAGTTTACCCTCTTCCCGCATGGTACCTAAAGCATTTTGTCCTGTATTTTTAGCATAAATTAATACCTGCATCCTAGGAGACTGTGACTCAGGTAACCAGACAATTTATCAGGTAACCAGATAATTTATCATCCAAATGAGAACACTTTGAGAATAAAAGTGGATGCTATTCATCATGACTCCCAGAAAACAGGCAGAAACTGGGACCGTTTCAGAGAAACCAGGATGGACAGTCGCCCTGAACAAGACCCAGTGCCTTTCCAACATCTGATGAAGAGTCTGCTGTGTGTGTTACACATTCGTTCCTCCCAATTGCCTTTCCACCAGTGTGATTGGGAGATGAAGGGAGAGCAAACGTTTCTGCACAAGGCCAGAGCAGGAAACGTGAAAATGTGCTTTCGGTTACAGTCCTACTGAATTTCATGGGGGAATACTTTATAATTGGAATTATCTACTCATTTAAATAAAAGAATGTCAAATGGGAAAATTGTCACCATCTTTTTTTTGTGTGTGTGAGGAAGATCAGCCCTGTGCTAACATCTGCCAATCCTCCTCTTTTTTTGCTGAGGAAGACTGGCCCTGGGCTAACACCCATGCCCATCTTCCTCTACTTCATATGGGATGCCGCAACAGCACCGCTTGCCAGGAGGTGCATCGGTGCACACGGGGATCCGAAGCTGGGATCCGAACCGGCGAACCTCAGGCCGCTGCAGTGGAGCGCATGCACTTAACTGCTTGTGCCACCGGGCTAGCCTCAAATTATCACCATCTTTTTAGCCATATCCCAGGGTTGCAACACGGAGGCCGCTTTCTCATCTTTCATTCCTTTGTATCATGTTAGAGTTGAGAGTTCTTGTGTGTTATCTCATTGCGTCCTTGACAGGAATTCATCAAGGCAAGTGTTGTTACATTTCCAATTTACTGAACAGGGAAAACAACATGCAGAGGAGTAAGGGCTTTTTAAATAATCTGCTGGGAAAATGTATATTATTGTTGTGCATATTTTCATTTCTCTGATTTTTTAGTGTATTTTTTTTTTCGTGTTAATTTGTCCTTTCTTTTTTGTGAATTGTTTATGAATGTCCTTGCCCATGTTTTTCTATTAGGATGTCCATTTTTCTTACTTTTCTCTGATGTTTAATTTCTACTTTTTGTCAGAGCAATAAATACATCTAATTTAAAAGTAAAATAGTGCTCTCAGGATTGTGGGGAAACTAGCAGTGCCTGTGGCTTCCTAGAGGCAATCCTTTCAATTCTTTTAACTGTTTCTTCTGATCTTCATATTTCTTCAGAATATCTTCATATTTCTGAATAATGTTATTTAATTTCTACTTCTTCCTTGATTATTCTGAATATCATATACTCACTTCTTCTGATAAAACATAAGAAATCAGCACTTGTACAAAATACCCACCCGCCTCGCCCCACACACGGACCCTTCTCCCTTCTCCCAGCCCAGCTGTTTCTGATTACTTTGGTTGATACTTAATGTTGATCTTATGACTTTGGAAACACTGTTCACTCGTGAGCTATACAGTGTAGCACAATTATATTTCCCTGCTGGTACAACATTTTGTTCTTCCAGGAGTGAGTAATTGGCCCACCTGCACATTTGCTTCATTTTCTGTGTCCTGTTACAGATTCTTCCCAAGCCCTCTGACGGGACTGAAGGCTCCTCTCACTGGGTCGTCCACTGGTTCCATTTCTTCCCTCTTTCGATCCTCCCGGCCAATCGGCCAACGGGGTCTTCAGGCCCATCTCACAGCTGCCGTGCTGGGACTTCCCTCCACCACCATCCTGTGAACTCTCGTCATCTCTCCCCATGTTGGCTTCCCTGTTTCCCAGATTCTATATCTGTTTCTTGGTTTTTTGCCCTCATTTCCTAATTTTAATATTGCATATACTTCAGTAGTATCCTGAGAAAAGTGGATGAAAAGTAAAATTTTGAAACTGGGCATGTCTGAAAATGTCTTCATTTTATCCTCACTATTGATTAATCATTTAGCTAAGTATAGAATTCTGACCTGGAAATCAGTGTCCTTCAGAATCAGGAAGGCTGTGCTCCATTTTCTTCTAGCTTCCAGTGTGGCTGTTCATATGTTCAATGCCATGTTGTTTTCTCATTCTCTGTGTGCATGCTGATCTTTTCTCTCTGGAAGCTTTTAGAACCATGCATCAGTCAGGGTATTGTCAGGACAAAAGAAGTCATTTTATGTATGAAGAAAGCACTCTGTGAAGCTTCCGGCAAACCCAGAAATGGTGGCTGCTTTCATGGAAACAGAAGACACACAGGTCTCCTCTGGTTGACCTCAGAGAAGGCTTGGTTCCCTCTGCAGGCTCTGAGCCCCTCTTCACGCGAGGCAGGGTGCAGGAGAGCAGGGTGCTGGTTTCCAGAAAGGAAACCAGGGAAAGAGGAGCCCCGGAGTCGGCCACTCTGGCTGGGTCCCAAGCTGCCTGAAGGGCTGTGTCCCAGCAACTGTGACATGTGATAGGTGCCCAGGTGGCAGGACTGCCTTCCTTCTCAAAAGGGACACTGCTTTGGATTCTTTGTATGTTATTTTCTCCATGGGCTTCAACAAGACGGGGATTAATTTCTGTGGCTGAAACCTTTTCCACCTAGACAGATTCAGAGGTGTGGTGGTATCAGGAGGGAAAGTCATGCCCCCTGCTTTCCCACCAAATGAGCCAGCATGTGCAGAGCAGGGTGACAGGCACACCGTCAGAGGTCCTGGGACTGCTGCCACCACTGCACCAGGAGGTGGTGGATGTGTGTGCTAAGTAGGAGGAAGGGGGTGACATTCTAGGGCTGGGATCAAAGGGGGGGCATTCCAAGTTTCAGATCCAAGGGACAACGTGACCCGAGGTTTTGGCAGCAGCACGCAGGGTCAGCAAACCTTGTTGTAAAGGGCGAGACACTACATATTCTAGGCTGGGTGGGACACACGGTCTGTTACAGCTCCTCAGTTCTGTCTTTGCAGCAAAAGCGGCCACAACAATACGCCAATGAGCACATGTGGCTGTGTTCACACAAAACTTATTTACAGGACCAGGCGGCTGGTCCACCCACCACACTGACCCCTGAGCTAGAGGAGGAGGACCAGAGGAGGAAGGCCTAGTTCAGAACCACCGCAGCAGGCCCAGCAGAAGCAGTGAGGGTCTGAGATAGCAGAGGAGGCCTGAATAGGCTCAGGGGAACACATCCTGAGGGAAAGAATCCACAGGGTTTGGTGACCGAGGTTTGGACAAAGCTGGAGAGTGACAGCAAGGTTTCTGTCCCGTATCCAATGGAAGGTGGGGAGCACTGTGGTCTGAGGTAAACTCAGGCCAGAAACTTTAGACTTACCAAGAGAGAAATAAAGATGATGCCATTTTCTTTCTGATGCCATCTTTCAAAAAGATGCATGATAGTTTTTCTTTAAATTCAACACTGCACAGGACATTTAAATTGGATTCAGTTTCTACATACTATGGAGTGAAGTAAGATTTAGTGACAGCAATCTCTTTATAGTCATTCCCCAATTTCAAATATCCACCTGAATTACCAAAATGCCTACAATTTCTCAGTCCAAACGTCATTTCCCACACTAATCCTACCACCCAAAAAAAAGGAACAAAAATCCTTCAAAAAATGTTCTATTCTGTTAAAAAAAAAAAAAACAAAACTCTCACCACAGATCTGTAGTGTGATGACTCAGGAAGGAAGTTCAAAAGATGCCACTGAAGGGGCTGGCCCGGTGGCCTAGTGGTTAAGTTAATGTGCTCCACTTTGGTGGCTCAGAATTCACAGGTTCGGATCCTGGGCATAGACACCACTTATCAAGCCACGCTGTGGCAGGCCTCCCACATATAAAGTAGAGGAAGATGGGCATGGATGTTAGCCCAGGGCCAGTCCTCCTCAGCAAACAAAAAGAGGAGGATTGGCAACAGGTGTTAGCTCAGGGCTAATCCTCACACACACACACATAAAATTTAAAAAGTAAGGAGTTTTAAAAAAACAGTTAAAATGGTAAAATTTGTGTTGTGTATTTTATCACAATAAAGGTGATACTCAGCAATAAAAAGAACCATGTTGACACACTCAACAACATGGATGAATCTCAAAATAATCATATTCAGTGAAAGAATCCAAACCACAACAGTGAACTCACTGATCCCATTTACATAAAATTCTAGAAAATACAGAGAAGTAGATGAGTAGGAAGGGGAGAAGGGGTGGAAGGAGAGAACTTTGGGGGTGATGGATATGCTCATTATCTTGATTGAGGTGATGGCTTCATGGGTCATCAATATGTTAACAAATTTTAAACCTTGTCAAATTATAGAGTTTAAATGAGTACTTTATTTTTATGTCAATTATACGTCAATAAGACTGTATAAAAAAATAGACTTTTCCAGACATTCAAACACTGAGAGAATTAATCATTGGCAGGTCACTACCACAAGAGGTGTGAAGGGAATCCCTCCAGGCAGCAGGAGAACAGCACTAGACGGACAACTGGGACCACACACAGGAATGACGGTCACCTCGGCTGCTCAATGTGGGCAAACAGCAAAGACTTTCACCACATTTAAAAATATAATTGAATGTGAAAGCAAAAAGAATGATTTATTGTGGGGTTTATAACTCAGGTAAAAGTAAAATATGACCAATAACATCACCGAGGCCAAGAAGGGGAAATGGAAGGGGACCGTCGTGAGGCGGCACAGCATCACTGAAGGTGGACTGGCACGAACAGAAGATGTAGGTGGTCATCCTCACAGCAACCACGAAAAACAAAGTGAAGTGGAAGAGCCAAGAAGCTAATACAGGGATCAAGTGGAATCATACCAATAATTAGCCCAAAAGAAGATAGAAAAAAGGGGGAAACAGGAGCCAGTAGTCACATTAACGTCCTTACAGATTAAATGTAATTACCTAATAAAAGGCGGATTACCAGATGGACAAAAAAAGCAAGACCTAACTCTAACTACAAGAGGCCCAGAGACAGGATAAAAAGTAAAGATGGAGAAAGACACAGCATGCCAAGGCTACACCAAAGGAAAGTGAGAGTGGCTATAGGAACAGGGCAGTTTTTATTCTCTGGTATTTGTTTTCTGCTGTCAGCACATTCTGAGCACGCAGACTGGTCTTGGTCTGGGAGAGGGGAGCCTGGGATGGACGGACCAGCCCTGTCAGGCATCCTCTGAGCGGGTCTGGAGGAAGCTCCGCTCTAGATGAGGCCAGGCAGCAGGGGTGGGCGTGGGGGCACACGGGCACATGGAGGGGGCAGTGACCATTTGCTCCAGCACTCAGGGACCAGGTGATGAGCCTGGGGCCTCCCGCTCCGCCCCTCATCTCTTGCTTCTCCAAGAGCGCCACAGTGGGCTCGAGCCCATGTCTGGGGGGCTGGACTAGTGGTAACTCAGGGTCTCTCAGTTCTGGCGTTCTGTGATGCCCAGCAGGCCTCTGGTTGGGCGTCGGGGGCAGGCCCCACCAGACAGCACCTCCCTGCAGGGAGCTTGCAGGGAGGAGTGCGCTCATGTGGTGTCTAGGTCCAGGTAGGGTGGAGCGCAGGCCAGGACAACACTGTTGCTTTCAAAGCAAAGAATTTTACCAGGGAAAGAGGGTCACTTTATAATAATAAAGGGGCCAATTCACCAGAAAGGCAGAACAGTCTTTAATGGTTATTTATCATTAGAGTCATAGCTTCTAGACACAGAGCTTCAAAATATACGAAGAAAAACCGACAGAACTGAAAGGAGAAAGTGGCGATCCACAATCAAAGATTCAACACTCTCTCCATAACTGAGTGAACAACCAGACAGAAATCAGTAAGGACACAGAGGACCTGGCCGGCACTGTCAACCACACTGACCTGACTGACACCATAGAACACTCCCCCCAACGCAGCAGAATACACGTTCTTCTCACGTGCACAGGGGACATCTGCCAAAAGAGATCACATTCTCCACCAACCTAAGACAAGTCTCAACAAATCTCACATAATCCAAATTAGAGTTTGATCAGTGGTGGGAGGGAAGAGTGGACCCCGGAGAGCACTGAGAGCCCTGCTGCCACCCCTAGCTCCATGCTCCATCACTGCACACTTGAGTGGCGAGCCGGCCCAGTCAACATCACCACACCCCGAGCCAAGACCCTCAGCTGTCCCTGCCCCCAGTGCTGCCAACACCAAGCCCAGCACCATGGAGAGGGCGCAGGCACAAGAGGGTAAGCGTAACAAAGGTTTGGGGAACAGTAAAATGTTCAATGTACAAAATGGATATGGTTTCATCAACAGGAAGGACACCCAGGAAGCTGTACACAGACCGCCACAAAGAGGAAGAACCCCAGGGAGGACCTTCGCAGTGCAGGAGACGGGAGACTATGCAGTCTGACGCTGCGGAAGGAGAAAGGGTGCAGAGGCAGCAAGTGTGACAGGCCCTGGGGGAACTGCAGTGCAAGATAGTAGACATTCAGCAGATCAGGACCCTCACAGACGCTCTCCATGTCACAGGGGTCCTCCACACAACCACCAGCAGAATTAGCAGAATAGTGACAACAGGGAAAGAACAGGGACCAGAGAGTGCTCCCAAAGGCCAGGCCCCACAGCGCCGGCCCGACGTAGGCCACGGTCCCCACCTTACTACATGCAGAGACCCTATGGGTGACAACAGAATGTTCCAGCCCTCCTGTGCAGGGAGGAGTGATGAAGGGGACTGACAACCAGCGTGCAGGAGAACAAGGGAGACCAGTGAGACAGAAGCTGTATCAGGGTGTAGCCCACAATTCCACAGGGGCCCTCCTGGCCAAAGACAGCCCAGAGAGGACGGCCATGAAGATCAGGAAGGTCAAGGAGCTGAGACCTAACGTAAGCAGCCACCTCAACAACAGCACCACCGCGCCTTCAGTGACCAACACAGACGCCAAGAAAACCCTAAACCACACGATGGCAGAGAGACACGAGCAGCTGCTCCACCAGCTGAGAACTCCTCCCCTCCCGAGGCTGAGCCGGGCAGGCTGAGGAGATGCACGCTCACCATCCCTCCACCATCTGCTTTAGTCATCCAACAAGAAGAAACGCACATGAAATTCCAGCAATAAGAAATGAACAAAAGATGGGAGCTGAAGACCTTAAGTGCCTGCTTTTTCCCTCTTGACCAGATAACGAACTATCTGTTTATCTATGCAGCACGGGACTTTCATTATTCTATCTAAAGATGTCTCTTTGGGCTGGCCCCGTGGCTTAGCGGTTAAGTGCGCGTGCTCCGCTACTGGCGGCCCAGGTTCGGATCCTGGGCGCGCTCCGAGGCACCGCTTCTCCAGCCATGCTGAGGCCGAGTCCCACACACAGCAACTAGAATGACGTGCCACTATGACGTACAACTATCTACTGCGGCTTTGGTGTGGAAAAAAAAAGGAGGAGGATTGGCAACAGATGTTAGCTCAGAGCCGGTCTTCCTCAGCAAAAAGAGGAGGATTAGCATGGATGTTAGCTCAGGGCTGATCTTCCTCACAAAAAAAAAAAAAAAAGATGACTTTTTGGTTTTTGGTCATGACAAATAAGTTTTATTTTTTTTATGAAGCCTAGTTTTTCTCAATACATCTTTAAAGGTTTTTAAATTGTTTCATATCTGGTCAAGTTAAACTTTTAAAAACCTCATTTTTAATTTGTGATAAAAGTTCACAACTTGATATTTTCAAAAAACTTAACAAACTGCAAGCACCTGTTAATAAAGTTCTTAACAAAAAAATTCAAATACTACAAAATATGTTTTCTGAATGTTGGAATTAAATTAGAAATCAGTGACACAAAGATATCTGAAAAACACCCCAAGTATTTGGAAACTAATAACAAGGGAAATTAGAAAGCATTTTGACAGGAATGAAAATGAAACCATAAAAAAATTTGTGCGATGCAGTTAAAGCAGTGCTTAGAGGGAAACACATATAAATCACTCATATCAGAAAAAGCTAGAAAGGTCTAAAATCAATGCCCTATAAAAACTCTTTCAGAAAACAGAATAGAAAGGAATGCTTCCCAACTCACTCTATGAGGCCAACATCACCTGGTACCAAAACCAATGACAGTACAAGGAACCTACAGACCAGCATCCCTCATGAACACAGACACAGAAAGTCATTCAAAAGTTTCAAAATCAATGACCTAAGCTTTTACCTTAAGAAACTAGAAAAAGAGCAAATATCCAAATTACGCAGGAAAGAAGGAAATAACACAGAGCAGAAATAAACTAAACAGAAAACAGAGAGAGAAAAAAAGAGAAAAATCAGTGAAAGCAAACCCTGGTTCTTTGAGCTGAACAATCACATTGATAAACGCCTAGCCAAACTGATTCAGAGAAAGAGAAGACACACATTACCAACATCAGGAATGAAAAAGAGGATGTCACTACCGATACTAAGATATTGAAAGGGTAAAGGAATATTATGAATGACTCCATGCCAACAAATGCAACAACATAGATGAAACAGACTAATTCCTTTTCCTGCTACTGGAGCTCACTTAAGGAGAGAGAACCAAAATGAACCAAAATGAACTAGGCAGTCAAAATGGCCACATCAGGATCCAGATAATTTTAAGCGTGGGTATTATTTTCCCATCATGTAATTATGATCACATTACAGTTCAGAAATCTCAAACTGCTTCAAGTTCTTTCTGATTTCCTAACCCAGCACTGTAATCTCCTAGCTCGTAAGAGTGATGGTCTGGAAGCCTAGAAACTCTGCTTCTGGCCTGGTCCTTGACAAGGGCCTAATTCACAGCTGATAGGCTAAGTCTGGTTCCAACCAAACTGCAATACTGAGCAGGAAAAAAATTACCCTTCGAGGCAGGGACAAATTCTCCAGAAGGTTCTCAACTTTGTGATGAGGCTCTGATGCATAAAGGAGGATTTTAATCCAAATTTCTGCAGCTGGGATTTCCATTAAATTCATCTTGAGACACAAACCCTCTTATAATAAAGGGAAAGTACATGGAAAGGTCAACGTTGTCTCAGAGAAGATCAGTGTAAGTTCTTTCAGGTTAAATTCACACCAATTCCTCACCACCTCCCCTCACCTGAAGTTTCTCAATTTAGTTGCTTCAACTAAGTACTATGAACTCTTAAAATCATATTTAGGCATTTCAGCTTGAGAAGACCCTATTATACCAACAAACAATGGCTGAAGAGCTCTTCTGAAAGTATTAATCATGGTATTTTTCTTTTTCAAGACAAAGCCTTTGCTAAAAAAAAGAACAGCTCCTAAAAATGATGACATGCACAAACTTCTTCTAATCCTGAAGTTTCCTTTTACCTGACGTTGATAGAAGACACTTTTCCTTTACATTTGGAATGCTTCACCTCTAAAAAACATTTTTCTGAGCAGCTTGATTTCATGCTGTGCAATGACCAATAAGAGAAGCCTCAAAACCAACTTGTACAAAAGGAGAATGCAGAGGTTAGTGTGAGTTATTATATAGTTACACACTTTTTGTAAAGTTTGGAAGCTACTAGAATGGTCAGGAGGGGACACTGAGGCTGAGATGACTAGCCATCAGCCTCACTACCTGGGAGCAAGTGAACCTTGACCTGGACCATGTAAAGTCCTGTCCCAGGGACATTCTGGGCTTTCTGCACATAAGGCTGTCTCTTGGGCACCACTTGTTTTAGAAGTGCACAATGACAGAAGCATTGGTTGGGTTCCATTGATGTGTAAACTATTAATGTATTGATTCAGCAATTACCCAGTAGCTATCTATGAGCTGAGGATATAAAAATGAACAGATTAAAGGCAGAAGCCCACCCTGCTGTGGGGAAACAGGCATTCTCATATATTGCTGAGGAAGGGAATCTGACAACATCTACAGACTCACAGCCGTCCACTTCCGGCATCCACTACACACCTACACCAGCAAGAAACGGCACAGGCACAGATCACTCATTGCAGCTTTATGTGTAAAGACCGGAAAACATCCCAGTCTCCAGGGATACGGAACAGGCTGAACAACCTACAGCCACACTCTGGATCACTGTGCGGGGTAAAGGACGATGCAGATCCTTGTATGCTGAGACGGAGGGAGCTGGACTCTTCGTACAATCAAAAAACAGGTGCAAGAGTGTGTACTGTCTGCTACCTTTGGGCAAGAAAGAGGGGATATAAGCACATCTATTCCTGTTTGCTTGGTTTTGCTTTAAAAAAATTATAAGCATAAACCAGAAAAAAAGAAAAGTATCTAACGGAGAAAGCAAGATTTTTCTGCATATACCGTTTTCGATCATTCTTACCTCAAGACGTTGTAAATATTGCCGATTTTTTTAAGTGCCCTCCTGAGCCCACAGCACAGCAGAGACACACAGGAGAGAGTTCAAGTGCAACACCTGGTGTTGCTTCGGGAAGGAAGAGTCTGGAAGGGCGAGGGCAGAGGGTGACCACACTTGAGCACTGTGCCTGGCGCCCACCCCTGACCCGCAGGATGTGGACACGACCCTGGGTTGCCGGTCAGAGGCAACACCCTTGCGCCCCGCTGACCCCCAACCCGGGCCTGTCGTCCACCGCCCGCTCCCCCCGCCCAGCCGCCCCAACCCCGGCGCCCGCACAATCCCGGGGATCGCCATCAGGCTGCACGCCGCCCTCCCACCTCCTCTCGGCCAAACGCCGCGCTCCAGCCTGTGCGCCCGCCGCATCCTGATTGGCTGGCCGCCTGCGCGACTGCCATTGGCTCCAACAGGGGTGGCCCCGGCCGGGATCCAATCGCGATTGGCCATTTTCTTGACCGGCAAAATTGCTCTCTTGATTGGTCTTCACTTTGGGCGGGAAGTGATGACGGCGGCAGTGCAGCGGCTGAAGGTCTGCTGAGGCGTCGGCGGGAGGCTGCGCGGCTGACGGCCTGAGCGACTGTGGAGGGGCGGCCGCGGGGCAGGAGGGAGCCCCTGATGAGCGGGGAGGCCACGCTGCCATAGCTCTCCCCGCCTGAGCCCCACGTGTCCGTCTGTGAAGTGCGGTCTCACCACCAGCCGCGCAGGGTGTGGAAGGGACAGGGCTGGTCCCTGTGAAAGGCCTTGCCGACGTCAGCTGAGCAAACGCCTGTGCGGGCTGTTCCATCAGCGGCCTCGTACTGGCGCTGAGGTCAGTGTCCTGGGCTGGGGAGAAGCTTTGTAACCGCAGGACCTCAGGGACCGTTCAACTGCCCCATCTCTTATCAACAGAGTGATTAAGAACTGTCCTCCAGAAAAACTGCAAAGTCACCTAGGCAGAGGAGGCATACAGGAAGAGATCGTGACCTGAAACAACCTCGGAACTAAAGATCCTCCTCCCCAGGAACCCAAGGACCGGGACCCGACCGGAACTTGAATGTCGGACTCCAATCGGGAGTGAGGGGTCCCTCATTCAGGAAGATCCGGCGTTAAAATTCCTTCCCCTCCTCATCATAAATGATTAGAAACCTGTCATAAATGTTTAAAACCTCACCATAAATTTTTGAAGCCCACCAATCAAAACCTGTCCCACCAGTGTTTCCCATGTCAGCTTGTTCTCTCTAACCTCTTAAATAACCCCAAATCCTGAACCAGAGAGACAGATCTGAGGGCACATGCCCTGTCTCCCTGCAGATCTATCTCACAGAATAAAAGCTGATTTCTCCCCTCAAAGGCTGATGCCGTAATTAATTGGCTTGTTTATGTGCATCGGGCAGAGAACCCCAATTCTGTGCAGTAACAGTTTTAAGCCCTGGCTCTGTCAGGGGCAGACGTGCAACCCGACTCCTGCAAGAGCACGTGGTGCGGACCACGTGATGGGTCCCCAGAAGAAAGTGGCTGAGAAGCTCCAGAAGGGGCAAGGGGGGGGTACTTTCACCTCCCTAGAGACTTAGGACTTGTGAGCAGGTCTTAAAGTATCGTGAGGTTTCCAAGCAGCAGAGCCGGAAGGGTGGAGAGGGCAGGGTGGGCTCAGTGGAGTTGTGAGATTTAGCCGGGCACGAGGACGGTGGTGAAGAGGGTGACACTGGTGGCTCTGGGCTGGGCTGGTGTGACCACAGCTAGACCAAGGAGTTTGGCTTTCATGGGTGGGCAGAAGCCAGCTGGCAACAGATGCAGGTTGGACTGGCCGTCTAGGGGGAGCATATGGCAGCAGGGGGAGGATGGGGGCAGGAGACCCCACAAGTGGTCATTGCAGGAGGACAAAGAATTACCGCCCACACATGCCCTGGTGAAAGGACACACAGAATTTCCAAGGTTCCTGGAAGGGTGACTGCTGCCCTCAGTTTATCCCCCCCCAAATACCCCCCACTCCATTCCTGTGGCTGGTCCATGGGAGAGTCTGTGTTGACCCTACAGAGGAATAGAACCCCTTCTCCTGGCTCTTCTAAGCACAACCTGAATGAGCTGGAATTCTCATAGAGAAGGCAGCACTAAAAAGGAGTTAAATATAGAGAATATAAGTACATAACTATAAATTATATATAATAATTTACAAATATAAATTATGTATTTGTATAGTAATAAATATAAAGTAAAAATTAAAAAACATAGATACAAAGTGTAGATTTCTTACCCTGCCTACCACAGCTAGGCCAGTGGAGGCATGGGGTAATGTTCTCAGTGGCAGGTCAAGTGGGCTGGGTTTGAGCAGCACCACACCCCCCATGAATTCAGTGGGACCAACTCTTCAGCTACCCACTCCTCCCTTCCTCTGGCAGATTTTGGAGAGTGTGGTCTGGGGGTTAGAAGGGTCGGGCAGCTAGCTGCGGCTTCCAGGGAGTGGTGTTTGGAGAACCAGATATGGGACTCCTCCCAGGCAGACCCAACAGAGTGGGGACAAGGAACCAGAGTCAGTCTCAGGCAGAGAGGCTACAGGAATTGGGGGTTGGGTGCACCTCTGGTGAGGGCTGGAGCAGGTGGGGACAGACATGACTGCCATTGCCGGGGCTGGAGGACAAAAGGAAGGAAGGGCTGAGAAACCAGTTCGTGGTGAGGTGGAATGAGGATAATCATGGAGAGGTAATGTGGGGAACATGCTGGTGGGCTTTGAATGGTAGAGTCTGGGCTAAATTAGGCAGACTGGGGGAGGGGACAGCATGGGGACAGAGAGGACCAAGGCTGCAGGAGACAGGAAAAAGCGGAGGAAAAGATAGCAATGAGGACTGACTTGGGAGAAAGGTAAGATTCCTTTTGCCCCATCACCCCCCTCCCCCCAAAAAAGCTCGCAGAAACTGGGGAGGACCTAGACTACCTGGAGTGAATGAGCACTCTCATTTGGATACTAACAGAAAGGGGAACTGCAGGAGGAGGAAGGCCATAGGGACGTCTGGGTCACATGTGGTATGTAGATTCAGTGATTAAGAGGAGTGGGTGGGAGTAATGCCTTGTCCTTGTTAACCTAAAAATAAGAACCAAAATGAGAGACAGAGAGGCATTTATTTGGAGATCAGAGAATTGCAATTCGGGGAGCACAGATTCAGGTAGAAACCCAAATAGTGTCCCGCTAGGGAGTAAAAGTCAGGGGCTTTTGAAGATGCAGAAGGGAGGTTTGCATTACAAAGAATGTTAATTCAGTTGGGGGCAGAAAACTACTCTTGGCTAAAAATAATTGATTGCTGAGGCCAGCTAGAGGGAGGCAACAGTCCCTCACTGTGAGGAGCTGCAGGTTTCCTGCAGCATTACTCAGTTCAGAAGTTCATGTCCTGCTGGATGAGGACGTGCATGAGACCCATTTCCTTCATGGCTTCCCAGCTCCATTTTAAAGCCCTTAGACACAAGTGACTCTGTTTTGTTTCACATTCACAGCCTCAGTCAGGTAATGCACAAGGGGCCAGCTCGGGGGAAACACTGGTCTCCTGACTTCTTACTCTGTCCCTCTGTTCACCAGGCTGCATCTCTGTCGGGCACTCAGCCCTTCCTGCCCCTGGAGTTCTTTCTTGGAAACAGTTTGGTGCTTTATCTTTTATTTTGATAACAACTTTATTCACATACCACAATACTCACCAACTTAAAATGTACACTTCGGTGGGTTGTAGTATATTCACAGAATTGTGCAACCATCACCACTGTCTAATTTCAGAACATTTTCATCACCCCCAAAAGAAACTCTGTACCCATTAGCAGTCACGTCCCATTCCCCACTCCCCCATCCCCTGGAAACCACTAATCTACTCTCTTTCTCTATGGATTTGCTTATTCTGAACATTTCATATCAATGAAATCATACAATGTGTGGTCTTTTGTAAATGACTCCTTTCACTTAGTCTTATGGTCTCAGGATTCGTATATGTTGTATCACCACTTCGTTCTTATGGACAAATAATATTCCATTGTATGGATATTTCACATTTTATTTATCCATTTTTAGTGGAGGGGCATTTCGATTGCTTTGACTTTGGGCTATTACCACTAATGCTGCTATGAAAATTCACGTACAAGTTTTTGTGTGGACACATGTTTTCATGTCTTGGGTGTATACCTAGGGGCAGAATGACTGAATCATACAGTAACTTCATGTTTGGCATTTTAAGGAACTGCCCAATGGTTTTCCAAGACAGCTGCACCATCTTACATTCACACCAGCAGTGTATGCGAGTTCCAATCACTCCACATCATCTCCAATACTTGTTCTTCTCTGGCTTTTTGACTGTAGCCATCCTAGGGGGTGTATTGCACTGTGGTTTTGATTTGAATTTCCCTAGTGACTAGTGATATCAAGAATCTTTCCAGGCCAGCCCGGTGGCATAACGGTTAAGTGTACACGCTCCGCTGTGGCAGCCCGGGTTCGGATCCTGGGTGCGCACTGATGCACTACTTGTCAAGCCATGCTGTGGCAGTGTCCCATAGAATGGGGAGGAAGATGCGCACGGATGGTAGCCCAGGACCAACCTTCCTCAGCAAAAAGAGGAGGTTTGGCGACAGATGTTAGCTCAAGGCTAATCTTCCTCACACACACAAAAAAGACTCTTTCCATGTGCTTATTGGACATTTGTATGTCTTCTTTGGAGAAATGTCTATTCAGATCCTTCATCCGTTTTTATTTATATTTTATTTTTGGTAAGGAAGATACGTCCTGAGCTAACGTCTGTTGTCAATCTTCCTCTTTTTGCTTGAGGTAGATTGTCCCTGAGCTAACATCTGTGCCAATATTACTCTATTTTTCATGGGGGACACTGCCACAGAATGGCTTAACAAGTGTTGTGTAGGTCCGCGCCCGGGATCCAAACCCCCAAGCCCTGGGTCGCTGAAGCGGAGCACACGAACTTAACCACTACACCACGGGGCCCCCTTTGTCCATTTTTAAATTGGGCTATTTGTCTTTTTATTGTTTGTTGTAAGTGCTCTTTATATATTCTGGATACAATCCCCTTATCAGATATATCATTTGCAAATATTTTTTCCCATTCTGTGAATTATTCTCTTTTCACTTTCGTGATGATATCCTTTGAAGCACACAAATTTTTAATTTTGAGGAATCCAATTTGTCTGTATTTTTCTTAGTTTGCTTGAAACTTTGGTGCCATATTTAAAGAAACGATTGAGGGGAGGGCAAAATGGGCAAAGGGGTCAATGTTATGGTGATGGATGAAAACTACATTTTGGGGGTGAGGATGCTGTAGTATATACACATGTTGAATTATAAACCTATACAATGTTATAAACCAATGTTACCTCAATAAAACTAAAAAATAAAAGAAACAAAGACAGAAACCATCGCCTAATCCGCAGTCATGATGATTTACTCCTATGTTTTCTTCTAAGAGTTTGTTGGGAGTTTAGCTAAACTACTCCATAGCATTGTTCCCTCAGCATCCATTTTGTGTGGCCAAGCAGCCTGCAGGGGCCTTGAAGTGACACTAGCCACTCCCAAGTGTGCACACCCTAGATAACCACCGGCAGAGTCACAAGTAAGTTCCTGATATGACTTCCGCCACGGCCCTGTGAGAAGCATTCTTCCCACCTCCCAAGGCCTTCCCCTGTGCACCCTTTAGATAAGAACCCTGCGAAGCTTACCAAAACCTCTTTTTCATTTGAATTGACCAATCCCGACTGAGCCTAGGAACCCCAAAACACTCCACCTGTGGATGCCAATGAAGGCATATGCCCCAGGTCCTGCCCTGCTCTCTGCCTGAACCTCCCAGTGTGGCCCCTCAAGTGTGCTGTGGACCTTCTCCAGGACCTGTGAGTAACAGACTTCTCTATTTCAGTTCCTTTGTGGTCTTTTGTTGAACTGAGGCTCACCATCCAATACCCCCAGGTTTCTACTTAACAAATGTTAATTTAACAAAGTCACAACATGTTTTACAGGCCTATTGCATTTTATTGTGATTTGCAGGTTTTGCATTTTTTACAAATGGAAGGTGTAGGTGAAGAGGGAGAATCCTCCCACCCCCTTTTCCCCTTCTGGTTCTCATGGCTGGCCAGAAAATTAAAAATGATATAAGGCAGGTTATCAGGAGAAAATCAAACAGAGTTTAATATGTGTACTTGGGGAATTCACATAAGCATGAAGAATTCCAAAGACAGTTAGGCAAAATGAGGTATTTATGTCCTTCTGGACTAAGCAGAGGAAGACAGAGCTCTGAGACTTCAAAGGAGGAGAAGGCAACTTACAGAAAGATGAAAAGAGTTCATATTTGGTAAACAAATGTTTGCATTGTCCCATCTATAGACAATGGGACCTGAAAGAGATCCTTTGATAAAATGGACCTTGCTAGATGCCTTCCTGCCGACCACACCTGGAATTATCTATGATAGAATTTCCTTCCTGGAACAGGTCCTTCTCTCTTAAAATCTTTTAGGAAGTTTGGGGAAAGGTCAAATGTTCTTCCAGAGTCTTCTGAGCCTTGATTATCTTCAGCTCAAAATAATCCTCATACCAGAGTGGCACATCTTGGGGCAGCCTGTCCTGAACCCATCAGTTCCCTCTGTTGAAAGTTCCCTGTTGTTTTACATATTAAAAGCTGACCTGGTGACTCTGGAGAGAGAAAAGGAGTTAGTAGCTGAGTGGTCAGAAATCTACAAAGGGAGAAAAGAAGATAGATTTGAATGAGGATGAACAAGCAGAAAGGAAGGGATCAGAGCACATCTCCTCACACCCCATTAAACCAGTTCCCCAATCCTGGGCATGAGTCAGTGCAATAAAATGGGTGGGCTTCCCTCATCTGATGGAAAATATTAATCTTCTCTTTAAGTAGATGTGAGTTAGATACTACTTGCCCTGTTTGGTTCACATAAAAGCAGCATTTTCACTGATGACTGCACAAGCTGCTCCTTGCTGGGCAGTCAGTGTGTCCAGAGCACATCGATGTTTGAGGCCCACAGAGGCTAAGCTGTTCACCTCTGACTGGAGTATTTTCAGGTTTGCTTGGTGGTATAGGGGAGGAAGAACTGTTACTCTACCCTCTAGGTCCTTCTGCCTGGTCTAAGAATTAAAGTGACATGAGACAGAATAACAGGAGAAAATCAAAGTTTATTATACATGAGAGAAATCCAGCAAAACTGAGTAACTCACCAAAATGGCAGAAGCCACCACTTTAAATACCATCTTCAGCTAAAGAGAAAGGAGGATGTTGTGGGTAGTGGTTTGGGACTTCAAAGGGGACGAGGGCAATTTACATAGAGATGGAAAAGCAAAGATTTTATAACAAAAGTTTGCTGGGCCATCTATAGACAGTGTGATGAGAGAAAGAGGGAGGGAGAGAGAACTTTGATAAAATTGGGCTTAGCAAGGATCCTCCCAGTCTATTATAACCAGAGTTATCTATGGTGATGGCTTGTCCTGGGGATAGGCCTTCTATCTTAAATTCTTTTAGGTAGTTAGGGTGGAGGTTAAAGCTTCTTTCACAGCCTTTTGTCTTTAAAAATAATGAAGTCAAACAGACACATTTTGGGGTGGCCCATTCTGATCCACCAGAGTAGTGTTGAACTCTTGTTCCATTATCACGGAGAGATTTAAGATCCCCTTTTCCAATTCATAATTTCCAAAGGCAGAGAATAAGGCTCTCGATGCTGAAAAGAACTTGGAGTTGTGATACACAAGTGGATTCTCTACGATTTCTCAACTGTGTCGTTTATGTGGC
Organism: Ceratotherium simum simum; assembly: GCF_057802395.1. Taxonomy (NCBI): domain Eukaryota; kingdom Metazoa; phylum Chordata; class Mammalia; order Perissodactyla; family Rhinocerotidae; genus Ceratotherium; species Ceratotherium simum. Next base: position 4,439,872 of record NC_141934.1, read on the forward strand.
ACAATCTTATGAAGAAAGGAACCCAAGGTTGCAATGTGGCTGACGTTTAGGGTGGAGTGTCTGGTGACAGAAGTTTCCAGGTATCCAAGTCCACATAATCCTGACCCATTAGGTAGGAACCCTTTCTATACTTTGTTGCCACACAAAATAAAAAGAGCAGTGTGGTTTACAGACAAAGTTAGCATGGAACCTGTAGTTCCCAAGGTCTGGAGTATTCCATGACCTTTGCCACTGGTACTGTTAGTGCCTAAACAGCTCCATTTTCCACACATTCCTGTCAATCTGAAAGAGCAGAACGCATTGTGGAATAGCTGGTACAGGAGGCCTGCAGTCTGATTTGGCAGCTGTAAGGCCTGGTGCAGTCACCTGAACAAGTGAGTTCAGAGTTTGGATCCACCCGTATATAGTTTGTGGTTTGGGGCAGCTTAACCATGCATGCAGCTGCAATACTCCAAGTTGTACAAGGGTGGCTCATAAGACATCCAGAACATTTGGTGATTTGGAAATGCTTGTGCCAAAGGGAGTAGTGTTAGAGTCACTTACAATTTCCCTGAGAGGTTTGAAGATCCACCTGTGGAATCAAACCACAGAGTTTGATTGCAATATTGTCCTGGAATGTCACCCAGGAAAGGTCCAGTGTCATGTTTACTTTCAATGCAAAGGGAACAATTTTCACCTATTCTCTTTATCTGGGCAAGGGACAGTCCTTGAGCTTCTCTAGAGGTTTTCTGAGGCCCAAGAGACTCACCAGAAGGAGAAGCAGAGCGATGTTTTCCCTGTCGTGGATACCATACCCTGTCGTTCATCCATCTTCCGTACTTAGTCCACCAGGTGTTCACATCAGTAGGAACAGAGACTAGTTCAGGTTCTTTTGTGCTCTCTATCTCTTGACATAACTAACAGCAAGATTGATTAGTTAGCTTGGCCATGGTTTGGTAAACTGGCATAGGGGATGTTTGGACTGTGTTCGACCTGTTGAGAAAGAGAGGGTTGAGAAAGAGACTTGTTGAGAAGGACACAGATGGGAAAAGAGCCCGTAGTGGAAACTTAGAGAGGGGAGGTAGGACAGATAGAGACCAGCACTCTCCAGTCAGCTTTCTAATAAATGGTGAAGAGAAATATATATATTTGTTAATAGGAAAGGGGTGTGTGTGTGTGCGTGTGTGTGTGTGTGTGTGTGTGTTTAGGGAGTTTTAAAATCAAGGGGGAAAATAGGTGAAAGCAAGATTTCTTGATCCATGATCTTGGGAAAATCTATTTACTCTGTGAGTCTGGCTGATTCTCTGATCTGGGAATTGGCCCTGGAAATCCTTAGTTTAAGGTCACCTGTGGGGACTGTCTCCCAGTTGTCTTGTGGGTAATGTTCTGGGTCTATTTTGGTGTGGCTTGCATGGATCCAGGGAGACTTTTCCTTTATTTTGATGGCAGTGTAGGTGGTCAGTAGGACTTCGTAAGGTTTTTCTCAGTGAGGTGCCAGTGCATTTTTTCTTCTAAAGACCTGGATGTACACCCGATCTCCTGGTCCAAAGGGATGGCAAAGCGTGTCACAATGTGGGGGCCATGCATCATTTCCCTGTTTACCATATGCTACAAGTAGACTAGTTAATTTTTGTCTATGGCTAGTCATAGCATCAAATTGTTCACTTAAGTTCCCATAATATTTACTTAATCCAGGAATGGAAGGTGTAGAGATGCCAGTAGGTATCAGGCATCCAAAAACTATTTCAAAAGGAGTCAATCTATGTCTCCTATTTGGAGTATTTTGAATCTTTATAAGGGTCAAGGAGGAGCTTCTGCCCACTTAAGTTCAGTTTCTTGACAGACCTCTCCTAAAGTCCTTTTGATGTCTAGATTTTTACATTCCACTTGCCCTGATGATAGAGGGCGATATGGGGTATGAAATTTTAATGAGTACCCCAGAGTTTCTGCAAGCAAGTGGTTTATCTGCTGTAAAATGAGCTCCTTTGTCTTATTTGATCCATAAAGGAATGCCAAAACAAGGAATAACTTCAGTCATTAATTTCTTTACCACTGTTGTGGCGTCTGCAAGTCTAGCTGGATAGCATTCAGTCCATCCACTAACCATGCAGACTATAACCAAGCAAGGAGAATAGCCTAAAGATGGGGGCAGGTCTATAAAGTCCATTTGGAGTGCCACAAAGGGCAGTTTGGCCCTGGAGGACTTCCTGGGTACACTGATTTCTCCCAGAAATTCGGTGAGTTTGGCAAGCAGTGCACTGGGAAACAGTTGGGTCAGGAATTTTGTGGATGCCAGGGCAAAACCAATTGTATTTTACTTCCTTAATTTTCCCTTGTCTGCACATATGTCCCATTTAGGGGGAGATAAGTGCAAGCCAAAAAGCCAAAGGAAAAGGAGCTACAGGAAGTCCATTTGGTCCCGTGTCTAGTCCACCTGATCACTGTTTGGTGCCTTTTTGTGTCTAATTGTCTTTTTCTGATTCTGGCACATTTGCCTGATAAATAATAATATCAGTCAGGGATTAAGGCAGGTTTAGAAATTGGATGGAGAAGTGGAAATTTGAGAAGGGAGGTGAATAGTTTGTATTGGGGCAGCAATTAGCGTCTGCTAGCAATAGGAGTTCCTGCGGAAGTTCAGAATCCACAGGATTTCCAAATTGTGCCAACAGCATGGCAGACTCCAAAAGTGTACCTGGAGTGAGTGTAAAGAGTGGCAGTTTCCCTTTAGCTCTAGAAGGAGCTATGACTCCAGCAGCTCGGGCTGATCTTACAGTGGACAAAGAACAAGCTTCAAGCATTTCATGTGGGGAAACTGTGGCATAACTAGTAATTATGATTCCCTGGAAATTCCACTTACAAGAGCAGTCACAATACAGAAGTAAGTCTGGAGTGTCTAAAGGGATGTCTGAGAGACCCTTTCGTGGCTTTGAGACCATTTCTGTAGTCGCACGTCAATCCTGTGGGATGGAATGGGGCTCTCCCTCAGCATGGAGGGGTCATAAGGAGGCTGATTCAAAGTGTTACAAGGATGTAAGATGGTGGAAGGGTTAGTTCAAAGAGCCTGCTCATAGGTGGTCTGTCACCCTGTAGAGAGCTGTGGTGCCCTGTGAACTTGCAAAATAACAGACAGAGCATGGGGCACATAGAGATGAATGGGAGAGCCTAACGTTAGAGTACTGGCTTTGTCAGTCAGGGTGGCAGCTGTGGCTGCTGCACATAAGCATGGAGACATGTCTGACACCACAGGGTCTAGTTGGCATGGGACATATGCTACAGGATGTATCTGAGAGACAAAAGACTGTCCTAGAATGCCTGCAGCAATTCCATTATTTCCATGGCAGTATAGATGAAGAGGTTTGTCAAAATCAGGTAAGCCGAGAGCCAGGGGTGTGGACAAAGTTAATTTTAAGGCTTCAGAGGAGTGTAATGGCTCTGAAGGCCAGGCAACAGGCTGTGGGGTGATATCTGGGAGAACAGCACACAGAGGTTTAGCAAGGGCTGCAGAATTAGGAATCCATTGGGGCAGTAACCGGCTGCCCCTAGAAATTTACACAGCTGTTTTTTTCATTTTGGAGAGAAAGATGGACAAAATGGACTCAAGGTGTTTGGGGTCAGCTTTTGAATGCCTTGGGACAGCTCATGTCCTGAGTAGGTAGCAGTCATTTGCACCCACTGAAGTGTAGATCTGGAGGGTTTATGGCCTCGAGCAGCTCGTGCCTTCAGGAGAACGAGGGAGTCTGTAAGGGCTACCTGATGAGTTTGATCACAGAGTAGAAGATCATCCTCATATTGAACAGGAGTAGAGCCTGAGTAAAGTCTACAGAATCCAAGTCGGCTGTAAGGATTTGGGAAAATATTGAGGGGGACTCACAATATCCCTGAGGTAGGGGAGTCCATGTGAATTGCCTCCATTTAAACGTAAATGCATAAAGAACCTGTGACTCGGAGTGCAAAGGGATTGAAAAGAAAGCTGAGCAAAGGTCAACTCCTGTCACCCAGGCTGCACCTGCAGGAACTGAGGTCAGGATGACAGCTGGATCAGGGACCAGGGATGCTGAGGAATACACAAGACTTTATGGCCTGAGGTCTTGTACGAATCGATAGATTTGGTTCCCCTCTGAGTCACACTTGCCTTCTTTTTTCACTGGCAAGAATGGAGAACTACAAGGTGAGGAAGTCAAAACTAGTGCACCCTGTTGCAGAAGGGAGTCTGGTATACATTCAGTTCCTTGCTCTGCATCTCTGGAGAGTGGTTATGGGGCTACTGATGGGCAAGGTTCATTCTTTTTCCAAGTGCAAGGGTTCTGCACTAACAATCCTACCACATTTATATGTGTAGCCCAAAGACAAATTGGGACATCTTTTAAAGACTTGTCATCTTCAGAAGAATTAAAATCAGGATGAGTTTCCAGCAAGGAAAGTAGGAGATTTGGGGTTTTGTCTGAAGGCAGGGAGATGAAAACATCTTTCTCATTACAATTTCTGGTGGCGTTAAATTTACAAAACTAACTTCCGCCAAAATGGTTTGCTTGTGAACAGTGGGAGACTAGAAAGGCAGGATGAGTGTCAAGGGGCCTAAAGATACTGGAGTGGGCTGAGATATGGGCCATGAAACAGGTTACCTAGAGACTCCAACAGCTTGAGTAGAATCAGAGGTGACAGGTAGAGATAAATCCTCTGAAGGGATAGTGGAGAAAGTCACACCACTGTCAATTAAGAAATCCAGTTCCATATCCTCTATTTTAAGTTTAATCGTAGGCTCAGGGGTGAGACTGAGGATCAGCTGACCCCACTGTGGCTGGAAAAACCAGGGACCCTGTCACCATAGCCGAATCAATGAACACAATGACAAGGGATTGAGGAAAATAAAAATGGTTTAATTTTGCCAGCAAAATGAGGCTGCGGTGGGCTTGGGCTCCAAGACCCACAGTCCTCCTGAGGCCTTAGGAGTTGGAGTTTTTAAAGGAAAGTCTGTGGGAAAGAATGTACTCTTCGTGACTGTGATTAGAATATCCTGGGGCTCCCAGACCTTCTGGCAGCAGACCAGCTGTTATCTCTATCTATGGCAGGAGGTTTAGGGCTCCATGGGTCAATCTTGCCGTGCCACCAGACATTGGGCCCTGGGGAGTGGAAGGAAACTGCCGCCAATTAATGATGACAAAGTTTACAAGGTTTAGATAGGGGAGGGGGAGCTGTGGCTTTGCAGTTCAGTGTCCTCCCATCAGCCTGTGTTTGGCTGAGATAAGGGAAGCTGCAGGTGTCCTCTGTCTCTCTCTGTGAGGAATGGTGGATTCGGCACCAGGAACAAGGAGTTGGCAGCTTCAGCTTCGTGATAATTTGAAGATGTCAGTCTCCTTGCAACAAACCTCAAGAACTGGTAATTAGCCAGAACTTCAGTGTGTAATAATTTATTACCTCCACTTGCCTTGTGGAATTCAGGGACACAAAGGCTAAAACAGCCAATATCTACATGTGAATGTACCTTGGAGAATCAGGGAAGGGGAGTGAGTGCTTTCTGGTTTTTAACCCCATATATGCTGGGTTCAACGCAGGGGAACTGATATCAGGGCCAGCATCACCATCATTTAAGGGGGAAATGCCCCTCAGGAGGAGAAAACCGAGCCTTCTGGGGGTGCTGGGGCCAAGGAAGGGGTATGTTTTCAACTTTCCCTTCTCTTAAGAGCAGGACAATCTCTTTTCTGATGCCCTGGTTTCTTTCAAAACCTGCCATTGTCTGGAGACAAATAGGGAGGTCTCTGAGTGGCCTTTATTTTACTCTCAGAGTTATATTTTTGCTTCTCTAAAGATTCAAGTTGTAAAGCCAGAAGACTTGCTATTAATTCTTTTTTCCTTTTACTTTCCTGTTGATTATTTTCAAAGAATTGTGTAGCAGCCTCCATTATTACACTTAATGGTTGCTCTGACCCACCAACCACACTATTTTGAATTTGTTTTTTATATCAGGAAGACCATTTCCTACTAAAGCAGAAATTAGGAGGTTCCTGTGCTCTGGGGCTTCCGGGTTTAATACAGTGTGCCTTTGAAAAGTTTGTATGAAACGTTCAACAAAGGCTTTTGGATGTTCCCTCTCATTCTGAGTGCATAACTCAATTTTTGACCAATGAAATAACCAATAACCATTCTATAGATAAGAGAAAAAAGGTGAGTTTACTTGAGCCAGAATGAGGATTATAATCTGGGAAGGCCTTAGAAAGTGTTCCAGAGAAGCATGGTTTTCAGTACAGTCATATCTTTTAAGAACAAAGAAGAGACATGAAACACACCCAGGATACATTTTCATCAAAATTTCAAAGAGGTATCCAGTTGCAAATTAGCAGGTCAAGGAGGCCCTGATGTCAGGAAAGGGATTAATTGGATGTTACCAATAGGGCCTAGGAGGGAAAGTGTGTATTCTTATCTTAAGAGAGTGTATTCTTTAATGGTTAAGCAGATGTACAATGTATGCTTGATAGGCCATAAGTCAGACATTTTATTTCAAGCCCAATCAGTTTTGAGCCAAAATAGTTACCCCACATACCTCAATATGTGAGAATCTCTTGTCATAACTTTAGGAGGAAATGCCTCTAAAATCACTCCTATTAAACCTTGAATATCAGGCTCTAGCAGCACCACTTCCTGGAAATTTGCAGAAGGGCCTGGGTGAGGGTCTGCCCATTTATTTCCCCTGTGAGGGGGGTTTCATCCAGGGGGCCCTCTGGCCTCTCTGATAACTACAGTGTAATCCTGGGCTGGATGAACCCCCCCTTAGCAGCCAGTCAAGATCTCTGTGGGTGGGGTTATGAATAGCCACTAATCTTTCTAATTCCTCTCTAAATTTAGTGGCATCTTCTGACAATGGAGGCAGGAGAGTTTTATAATTTAATAGATGAGCTGCTGTCCAGGGGACATGAATTCTCTGCAGTGGAGGTCCAGGACAGACCCACAATGGACACTGTGGAGGAATGCCTGAAGCTGGCAGAGCCTGATGACAGAGCCCTGGAAAGTAGTAGGACTTAGGAGGGACAGCAAAGCCAGCCTTCCTGCCTTTCCTGGCTGCTTCTACTGAATTCACTTTCTGGCTTTCAGCATTTACACATGTGACCTGTATGCCCCTGGCTTGGAGGGCAGACCTGAGTGCCCCCTGTAAGTCTGCTAAAGAGAGGGAAGTGCAAATGGGCAGCTGAGTGCTTTTTGGAGAAGGTGGGGTTTTAGGATCTAAGGGAACTGGCTTAGGAGCTAAGCCTTGAGATGGGGAGTTGAAACCGGGGGCCCATAGATCCAACAGATTTTCTGGGGAGTCATGGACAGGGAGTTGGGGATATAGGGGAGTATAGGAGGGAGGAGAGGGGAATTTTCATTAAATTTGCTTTTTTTTTTTTTCGCTATGCCAGGCCCTCTTATTATTTCATTTCATCTTAACAGTGGTCTCATGAGGCAAGTACTATTATTTTCTCTCTTGTGTAGATGCAGAGACTGAAGTTCAGAGGAGTGAAATAGCCTGCCCAGGGCCACCTGGCTGTTAAATGTTCACAGTAAATTCCCTCTGGCCGCTGTACAGAGAATCAATAATGTAGGGGTGAGAGGAGGGAGCAGGGAGACCTGCTAGGAAGCCGGTGCAGCGATGCAGATGAGAGAGAAGATGGTGGTGGTGGCGGTGGAGGTGGTAAGAATAGGTCACATTCTGGATATATGTATATATTTTTTATTTAGTTATTTTAGTGAGATCATATTGGCTTATAACATTGTGTAATTTCAGGTGTACGTTATTATATATATCAGTTTCTGTGTAGACTGCATCACACTCACTGCCAATAGTCTAGATTTTATCCGTCACCATACACATGTGCCCCTTTACCCCTTTTTCCCTCTCCTAACCCCCTTCCCCTCTGGTAATCACTAATCTGTTCTCCTTATGCGTGTGTTTATCCTCCACATATTGGTGAAATCATACGGTGTTTGTCTTTCTCTAGCTTATTTCACTTAGCATGATGCCCTCAAGTTCCATCCATGTTGTTGCAAATGGCACAATTTTGTCTCTCTTAATGGCTGAGTAATATTCCATAGTATATATATACACATGACACCTTCTTTATCCATTCATTGATTGTTGGACATTTGGGTTGCTTCCACATCTTGGCTATTGTGAATAATGCATAAATCTCTTAGAATTGTTGATTTCATGATCTTTGGGTCAATATTCAGTAGTGGAATAGCTGGATTGTATAGTATTTCTATCTTTAATTTTTTGACAAATCTCCATACTGTTTCCATAGTGGTTGCACCAGTTTGCATTCCCAGCAGCAGTGTATGAGGGTTCCCTTTTCTTCACATCCTTTCAAATTTTTGTTATTTCTTGACTTGTTAATTATAGGCATCCTGACGGGTGTAAGCTGATATCTCATTGTAGTTTTGATTTGCATTTCCCTAGTAACTAGTGACATCGAACATCTTCTCATGTGTCTGTTGGCCACCTGCATATCTTCTTTGGAAAAATGTCTATTCATATCCTCTGCCCGCCTTTTAATGAGGTTGTTTGCTTCTACTGTTGTTGAGTTTTATGAGTTCTTTACATATTTTGGAAATTAACTCCATTATCCCAGACAGATAAATGATTTGCGTATATTTTCTCACAGTTGGTGGGTTGTCTTTTCATTTTGTTCTGTTTCCTTTCTCTTGCAGAAGCTCTTTAGTCAGATGAAGTCCCATTTGTTTATTTTTTTCTTTTGTTTCCCTTGCCTGAGTAGACATGGGATTCGAAAAGATACTGTTAAGACTGATGTCAAAGAGTATATTGCCTATATTTTCTTCTAGGAGGTTTATGGTTTCAGGTCTTACATTCAAGTCTTTAATCCATTTTGAGTTAATTTTTGTGTATGGTGTGAGATAATGGTCTACTTTCATTCTTTTGCATGTGGCTGTCCAGTTTTCCCAACACCGTTTACTGAAGAGACTTTCCTTTCTCCACTGTATCTTCTTTGCTCCTTTGTTGAAGATTAGCTGTTCATAGATGTGTGGTTTTATTTCTGGGCTTTCAATTCTGTCCCATTGATCTGTGTGTCTGTTTTTGTGCCAGTACCATCTGGTTTTGATTACTGTAGCTTTGTTGTATATTTTGAAATCAGGGAATGTGATGTCTCCAACTTTGTTCTTTTTTCTCAAGAATGCGTTGGCTATTTGAGGTCTTTTGTTGTTCCTTATAAATTTTAGGATTCTTTGTTCTATTCCCGTGAAGAATGTAATTGAGATTCTGATTGGGATTGCATTGAATCTTTAGATTGCTTTAGGTAGTATGGACATTTTAACTATGTTTATTCTTCCAATCCATGAGCATGGAATATCTTTCCATTTCTTTATGTCTTCTTTGATTTCTTTCAATAACGTCTTATAGTTTTCAGTGTATAGGTCTTTCACCTCCATGGTTAAATTTATTCCTAGATGTTTTATTCTTTTCATTGTGATTATAAATGGGATTGCATTCTTGACTTCTCTTCTGCTATTTTGTTATTAGTGTGTAGAAATGCAACTGATTTTTGTATGTTGATTTTGTACCCTGCAACTTTGCTGTAGTTGTTTTCTTTCTTTCTTTTTTTTTTTTTTGGTGAGGAAGTTTATCCCTGACTAACATCTGTCGCCAGTCCTCCTCTTTTTGCTGAAGAAGATTGGTCCTGGGCTAACATCCGTGCCCATCTTCTATTTGACTGGCCACCAAGGTGCACTCCGGTAAATGCACCTTCTGGATGCTGGAGACCAATGAGAATCTTCTCCCTGGTCAAAAAGCCAAGTTCTCAGGACATAGAACAAGATGGAAGGAAAAATCTCACCTGTTTTTTTTTTTCTTATATGCACAATAACAGCTTTAGTATACCTTGGATCTCTTGGAGCCAAACTAACACCTAGGAGGGATATGTCACAGAGTGGGGGATTGTGTGTGTTTCGTAGAGTACTTCATTGCACAGAAATACTCTGGAGGTCGTTGGGGGACCTGTTGTCATCTACCCTGTTCTGTGAGCAACCTACCCTATCACAGGAGTCTTCTTGAGGAGGTAAGCACCCTAATGGCTCTTAACTGCATGACTCATGCCCACCAATATTGTGGCCTTTTGGCTTCCAAGATATCCCTTAGCAACAGCTTTTACCTCATGTGTATATGAACCCAGAGCAAAGTATGTCTCAATAGATGCCAGTCTGATGAGACTGCAAACTCAGCAGCCTCTGGGGCTGGCCCAGGCAACAGGCTTTTAGGGCCTGTGCCTGTGTCCTACCCTATGGTATTTCTTTCTTATCACATATGACACAAAAGACACAGACAAAAAAGAAATAAAACAGTGACCACCTCTGTGAAGAAAAGGACCAATAAAGCCAAGAGTACTCTACCAAATATGCAAGTCACTAAAAAGCACAAGAATCTAGTTTCCCAAATATTCTTTCCTGCAAATCTAAATTTAGAAAGACAGAAAACAAATTCTCACCACTTACTCCCACTGGATCCCGCAGATAGAGATTCCAGGAGGCTGATGTGGTCAGAAATCTTAGCTCTTGCTGCCTTTCATCAGGCGACCCAGAATCTCCTCATCTGCAGTCATCCTGGGGAGAAAGCAGTTCTTCCAGCCAGAGAAGGCAGCTTGCCAGCCAGTGTGGATGCTGACAGCCATGCCAAAACTGTAGGAGAAGAGGAAGAATTCCCCCCACTTTTTCCCTTCTGGTTCTCATGGCTGGTCAAAGAATTAAAAATGATATAAGGCAGGTTAGCAGGAGAAAATCAAACAAAGTTTCATATGTGCACATGGGGAATTCACATAAGCATGAAGAATTCCAGAGTCAGGCAAAATCAGGTTTATATGTCTTTCTGGACTAAGGAGATGGAGATAGAGGGCTGAGACTTCAACGAGGGAGAACGTAGTTTACAGGAAGATGAAAAGAGTTCATATTTGGTAAACAAATGTTTGCATTATCCCATCTATAGACAATGGCACCCCAAAGAGATCTTTTGAAAAAATGGTCCTTTCTAGATGCCTTCCTGCCTACCACATCTAGAATTATCAATGGTAAGAATTTCTTTCTGGGACAGGTCCTTCTATCTTAAATTCTTTTAGGCAATTTGTGGGGGAGGTCAAATGTTCCTCCAGAGTCTTCTGAGCCTTGATTATCTCCAGCTCAAAATAATCCACATACCAGAGCGGCACATCTTGGGGCAGCCTGCCCTGAAACCCATCAAAGGTTTGTGGCAACCCCACATCAAGTAAGTCTATTGGCACCATTTTTCCAACGTCATTTGCTCATTTTGTGTCTTAGTCTCATGTTGTATTAATTCTCACAATGCTTCAAACATTTTCGTTATTATTATTTTGTTATGGCAGTTTGTGATCAGTGATTTTTGATGTCAGTGTTTTAATTGTTTGGGGTTGCCATGAACCGCATCCACATAAGACAGCAAACTTAATTGATAAATGTTATGTGTGTCCTGACTGCTCCACTGATGGGCCATTCCCCCATCTCTCTCTCTCTCCTCAGGCCTCCCTATTCCCTGAGACACAATATTGAAATTAGGCCAATTCATAATCCTATCATGGCATCTAAGTGTTCAAATGAAAGGAAGATTCACACCTCTCTCACTTTAAGTCAAAAGCTAGAAATAATTGAGTTTAGTCAGGAAGACATGTCAAAAGCTTAGACAGGCCAAAAGCTAGGCTTTTTGCCACAAAGAGTTAGCCAAACTGTGAATGCAAAGGAAAAGTTCTGAGAGAAATTAAAAGTGCTACTCCAGTGAACCCATGAGTGATGAGAAAGTGAAACTGCTTTACTGCTGATAAGGAGAAAGTTATGGTGGTCTGAATAGAAGATCAGACCAGTCACAACATCCCTTAAACGAAAGCCTATTCCAGAGCAAGGCTCTAATTGTCTTTAATTCTGTGAAGGCTGAGAAAGGTGAGGAAGCTGCTGAAGAAAAGGTTGAAGCTAGCAGAAGTTGGTTCATGAGGTTTAATATAAGAAGCTGTCTTCATAAAATAAACGTGAAGGTGAAGCAGCAAGTGCTGATGTAGAAGCTGCAGCAAGTTATACAGAAGATCAAGCTAAGATCACCAATGAAGGTGGCTACTTTAAACAAGAGATTTTCAGTGTAGGTGAAACAGCTTTATTTTGGAAGAAGATGCCATCTAGGACTTTCACAGCTAGAGAGGAGAAGTCAATGCCTGGCTTCAAACTTCAAAGGACAGGCTGACTCTCTTGTTAGGAGCTAATGCAGCTGGTGACTTGCAGTTGAAGTCAATTCTCATTTAACATTCTGAAAGTCCTAGAGCCCTTAAGAATTGTGCTAAATCTATTCTGCCTGTGCTCTACACATGGAACAACAAAAGCCTGGATGACAGCACATCTGTTTACATCATGGTTTACTGAATATTTTACACCCACACAATTGAGACCAGCTGCTCAGAAAAAAGATTCCTTTCAAAATATTGCTCCTCATTGACAATGCACCTGGTTGCCCAAGAGCTCTGATGGAGATGTGAAATGAGATTGATGTTGTTTTCATGCCTGCTAGCATAACATCCATTCTTCAGCATCTGGGCAGCATTTTTGATCATGGATCAAGGAGTAATTTTGACTTTCAAGTCTTATTATTTAAGAAATACATTTCATAAGGCTATAGCTGCCATAGAAAGTGATTCTTCTGATGGATCTGGACAAAGTCATTGGAAAACCTTCTGGAAAAGATTCACCGTTCTAGTTGCCATTAAGAACATTCGTGATCCATGGGAAGAGGTCAAAAATATCAACATTAACAAGTTCGGAAGAAGTTGATTCAACTCTCATGGATGACTTTGAGGGGTTCAAGACTTCGGGAGGAAGTAATTACAGATGTGTTGGAAACAGCAAGAAAGCTAGAATTAGAAGTGCGTCCTGAAGATGTGACTGAATTGCTGCAATCTCATGGTAAAACTTTAATGGATGAGGAGTTGCTTCATATGGATGGAAGAAGAAAGTGGTTTCTTGAGATGGAATCTATTCCTGGTGAAGTTGCACTGGAGATTGTGGAAATGACAACTAAAGATTTAGAATATTACATAAACTTAGTTGATGTAGCAGTGACAGAGTTTGAGAGGACTGACTCCAATCTTGAAAGAAGTTCTACGGTGAGTAAATGCTATCAAACAGCATCGCATGTTACAGAGAAATTGTTCAAGAAAGGAAGAGTCAATTGATGCAGCAAACTTCATTGTCTTATTTTAAGAAATTGCTACAGCCACCCCAACCTTCAGCAACCACCACCCAGATCAGTCAGCAGCCATTAACATGGAGGCAAATCCCTCCAACAGCAAAAAGTTTACAACTTGCTGAAGGTTCAGATGATGGTTAGCATTTTTTAAGCAATAAAGTATTTTTTAATTAATGTGTGTACATTCTTTTTTTAGACATAATGCTACTGTACACTTCATAGACTACAGTATAGTATAAACATAGCTTTTATATGCACTGGGAAACCAAAAAATTCATGTGGCTCTCTTTATTGTGATATTTATTTTCTTGCAGTGGTCTGGAACCAAACCCTAATATCCCCAAGGTATGCCTGTATAGTTTCAGCTCTTAGATTTAGGTCATCTTTGATCCATTTTGAGTTAATTTTTGTGTGTGGTGTGAAGTAGAAGTCTGACTTCATTCATTGGCATGTGGGTATCCAGTTGTTGCAGCACAGTTAGTTGAAAAGACTATTGTTTCCCCATTGAATAGTTTTGTCACTCTTGTCAAAAACAAATTGACCATCAAAAGAATGAGAAGACAAGGCATAGACTAGGGGAAAATATTTGTTAAAGACATATCTGATAAAAGATTCTTATCTAAAGTGTAGAAATAGCCCTTTTTAAATTTTCAATTTCTTTGTACACTACATGATCTTCACCACTCATAGACTAATTGTAATCCATCACCACACGCATGTGCATAATCCACACTTTCACCCTCCTCCCTCCTCCCTTCCTCTCTGGTAACCACCAATCCAGTCTCTGTTTCTACGTGATTGTTTGTTATTGTTTTTATCTTCTACTTATGAGTGAGATTATACAGTATTTGACTTTCTTTCTCTGGGTTATTAGCTTAGCATAATATTCTCAAGGTTCAAAGTCCATCCATGTTGTCATAAATGGCTGGATTTCATCATTTCTTATGGCTGAGTTGTATTCCATTGTGTATATATACCACATCTTCTTTATCCATTCGTCCCTTGATGGGCACTTAGGTTGCTCCCAAGTCTTAGCTATTATCAATAATGCTGCAATGAACGTAGGGGCGCATGCATCTTTACACATTTGTTTTTTCATGTTCTTTGGATAAATACCCAGCAGTGGAATAGCTGGACCGTATGGTAGTTCTATCCTTTATTTTTTGAGGAATTTCCATACTGTTTTCCGTACTGGCTGCACCAGTTTGCACTCCCACCAGCAGTGTATGAGAGTTCTCTTCTCGACACATCCTCTCCAACATGTGTTGTTTCCTGTCTTGTTAATTATAGCCATTCTGACAGGAGTGAGGTGATATCTCATTGTAGTTTTGATTTGCAATTCCCTGATAGTTAATGATGTTGAACATCTTTTCATGTGCCTGTTGGCCATCTGCATATCTTCTTTGGAGAAATGTCTGTTCAGATCTTTTAGCCATTTTTTAATTGGATTGTTAGTTTTTTTGTTGTTGAGATGTATGAGTTTCTTTATGAATTTTGGATATTAACCCCTTATCAGATATATGGTTTGCAAATATCTTCTCCCAATTGTTAGGTTGTCTTTTTGTTTTGTTGATGGTTTCCTTTGCTTTGCAGAAGGTATTTAGTTTGTTGTAGGCCCATTTCTTAATTTTTTTCTATTGTTTCCCTTGCCTGGTCAGACACGGTACTTGAAAACATGCTGCTAAGACCAATGTCAAAGAGCATACTGCCTATGTTTTCTTCTAGAAGTTTCATGGTTTCAGGTCTTAAATTCAAGCATTTAACCCCTTTTGAATTAATTTTTGTGCCTCGTGTGAGATAATGGACTACTTGCATTCTTTTGCATGTGGCTGTCCAGTTTTCCCAACACGATTTGCTGAAGAGACTTTCCTTTGTCCATTGTGTGTTCTTGGCTCCCTTGTCGAAAATTAGCTGTCCTTAGATGTATGGGTTTATTTCTGGGCTCTCACTTCTGTTCCATTGACCTGTGTGTCTGTTTTTGTGCCAGTAACATGCTATTTTGGTTACTATAGGTTTGTAGTATATTTCAAAATCAGGAAGTGTGATACCTCCACGTTTGTTCTTTTTTCTCAAGATTCCTTTGGCTGGGATCTTTTGTTTTTCCATATAAATTTTAGGATTCTTTGTTCCATTTCTGTGGAAAATGTTGTTGAAACTTTTCTAGTGATTACATTGAATCTGTAGATTGCTTTAGGGAATAGGAACATTTTTTTTTTATTGATGTTTTAATGGTTTCTAACATTATGAAATTTTGGGTTGTACATTTTTGTTTGTCCATCACCATATATATGACTCCCTTCACCCCTTGTGCCCACCCCCCACCCCCCACCCCCACTGCCCCTGGTAACCACAGTCCAGTTTTCTCTGTCCAATATGAACATTTTAACTATGTTAATTCTTCCAATCCAAGAGCACGGAATATCTTTCCATTTCTTTGTGTCATGTTCAGTTTCTTTCAGCAATGTTTTGTAGTTTTCAGTACACAGAGCTTTCATCTCTTTTATTAAGTTTATTCCTTGGTATTTTATTCTTTTTGTTGCAATTGTAAATGGGCTTGTATTCTTAATTTCTCTTTCTACTACTTCGTTGTTAATGTATAGAAGTGCAACTGATTTTTACATGTTGCTTTTCTATCCTGCAACTTTACTGTATTAATTTATTATTTCTAAGAGATTTTTGGTGGATTCTTTAGGGTTTTCTATATATAAAATAATGTCATCAGCAAATAAGTAGTGACAGTTTCACTTCTTCGTTTGCAATTTGGATCCCTTTTATTTTTCTTTTTTCTCACCTGATTGCTCTGGCTAGGTCTTCCAATACTATGTTAAATAAGAGTGGCGAAAGTGGGCATCCTTGTCTGGTTCCTGATCTTAGAGGGATAGCTTTCAGTTTTTCTCCATTGAGAATGATATTAGCTGTGGGTTTGTCACATATGGCCTTTATTGTGTTGAGGTGCTTTCCTTCTATACCCATTTTATTCAGAGTTTTTATCATAAATGGATGCTGTATCTTGTCAAATGCTTTTTCTGCATCTATTGAGATGATGATGTGATTTTCATTCTTCATTTTATTGATGTGGTGTGTCACGTTGATTGATTTGCAGATGTTGAACCATCCCTGCATCCCTGGAATAAATCCCACTTGATCATGGTGGATGATCTTTTTAATGTATTGTTGTATTTGATTTGCTAGTATTTTGTTGAGGATTTTTGCATCAATGTTCATCAGTGATATTGGCCTATAATTTTCTTTTTTTGTGTTGTCCTTGTCTAGTTTTGGTATCAAGGTAATGGCTTCATAGAATGAGTTAGGAAGTTTCCCCTCCTCTTCAATTTTTTGGAAGAATTTGAGAAGTATAGGTATTAAGTCTACTCTCAGTGTTTGATAGGATTCACCAGGGAAGCCATGTGGTCCTGGACTTGTATTTTTTGGGAGGTTTTTGATTACTATTTCAATCTCTTCACTGGTGATTGGTCTATTCCAATTCTCTATTTCTTCTTGATTCAATTTTGGAAGGTTGTATGATTCTAAGAATTTATCCATTTCTTCTAGATTATCCAATTTGTTGGCATATAGCTTTTCATAGTATTCTCTTATAATCTTTTGTATTTCTGAGGTGTCTGTTGTAATTTCTCCTTTTTCATTTCTAATTTTATTTATTTGAGCCTTCTGTCTCTTTCTCTTGGTGAGTCTAGCTAAAGGCTTGTCAATTTTGTTTATCTTTTCAAAGAACCAGGTCTTGGTTCCATTGATTTTTTCCATTTTTTTTTTAGTGTCTATTTCATTTATTTCTGCTCTGATTTTGATTATTTCCTCCCTTCTGCTGATTTGGGGCTTTGTTTGTTCTTCTTTTTCCAGTTGCTTTTGGTGCATTGTTAGATTGTTTATTTGAGATTTTTCTTGTTTGTTGAAGTAGGCCTGTATTGCTATAAACTTCCCTTGTAGAACTGCTTTTGCTGTATCCCATGAATTTAGGATATCATATTTTCATTTTCACTTGTCTCCAGGTATTTTTTGATTTCTCCTTTGATTTCTTCATTGACCCAGTCATTGTTCAGAAGCATTTTGTTTAATCTCCGCTTATTTATGGCTTTCTGATTTTCTTCCTGTAGCTGATTTCTAGTTTCATACAGTTGTGGTCAGAAATGATGCTTGGTATTATTTCAATCTTCTTAAATTTATGGAGACTTGTTTTGTGGCCTAATATGTGATCAGTCCTGGAGAATTTTCCATGTGCATTTAAAAAGAATGTGTATTCTGTGATTTTTTAATGGAATGTTCTGTATATATCTACTAAGTCCATCTGGTTTGGTGTGTCATTTAAGGCCAATGTTTCCTTATTGATCTTCTGTTTGGATTATCTACCCATTGGTGTAAGTGTAGTGTTAAGTTGCTTTACTATTATTGTGTTACTGTCTATTTCTCCTTTTATGTCTCTTAATTATTGCTTTATATATTTAGGTGCTCCTATGTTGTGTGCATAGGTATTTACATGTGTTATATCCTCTTGTTGGATTGTTCCCTTTATCGATATGTAGTGCCCTGCTTTGTTTCTTGTTACAGTTTTTGTTTTAAAGTCTATTTTGTCTGATATATGTATTGCTACCCCAGCTTTCTTTTCATTGCCATTTGCATGGGGTGTCTTTTTCCATCCCTTCATTTTCAGTTTGTGAGTGTCTTTAGGTCTGAAGTGTGTCTCTTGTATGCAGCATATATATGGGTCTTGTTTTTTTTAACCCGTCAGTCACCCTATGCCTTTCTATTGGAGCATTTAGTCCATCAACATTCAAAGTAGCTATTGATAAGTATGTACTTATTGCCATTTTGTTACTTTTCTTCGTGACGAAGATTAGCCCTGAGCTAACCTCTGATGTCAATCCTCCTCTTTTGGCCAAGGAAGATTGGCCCTGGGCTAACATCCATTCCCATCTTCCTCTACTTTATATGGGACACCACCATAGCATGGCTTGACAACCAGTGCATTGGTCCGCACCCGGGATCCAAACCTCATAATCCCGGTCACTTGAAGCAGAACGTGCGACCTTTCCTGCTAGGCCACTGCGCCAGCTTCCAGTTTGTTACTTCTTTTCTGTGTGTTTTAGTAGTTCTTCTCTGTACCTTTCTTCTTCTCTTGCTCTCTTCCCTTGTGGTTTGACGGCTTTCTTTAGTACTATGTTTGGGTTCCTTTCTCTTAATTTTTTGTGTATTTATTTTAGGTTTCTGGTTTGTGATTACCATGAGGTTCATATATAATAACTTACATATATAGCAATCTATATTAAGTTGATGGTCTCTAGTTTGACTTCTTTCTAAAAGCTCTACTCTTTCACTCCTCTCCTCCCACATTTCATGTTTTTGATATCATATCTAACCTCTTATTTTTGTGTCTGTTTCCGTTACCCTCTTATCATGGAAATAGGTAATTTTAGTGCTTTTGCCTTTTGACCTTCATATTATCTATATAGGCGGTTGATCTACTACCTTTTCTGTATTTTTGCCATTACCTGTGATTTTATTGCTTTTTTAACAAATAATTTTCTTATTCCTATTTGTGGTCTTCTCTTCCCACTTAAATAATTCCCTTTAGCATTTCTTTGTAAGACTGCTTTCTTGGTGATAAGCTCCTTAATTTAATTTTTGCTATCTGGGAAACTCTTTATCTCTCCTTCCATTCTGAATGATAGCATTTCTGGGGTGAGTATTCCAGTCTGTAGGTTTTTTTCCTATCAGCACTTTACATATGTTGTGCCACTCCCTTCTAGCCTTATAGGGTTTCCTTTGTATGTAACTTTTTGCAACTAATTCTTGTTGCAGTTTTTCTCTTGAGTAGGCCCCAGCATGGCTAGTTGCTAGGCTCATGGGCTCGTAATTGCTGTAGACCTCTGGCCTACAAGGCTATTATCAGCACTCTCAGGATTGCAGCTGAGTGGGGTTGGTCCCAGGCATGGGAGCACCCAATTGTTTCAGGCTTTGGAAGGTGGGGCCAATCCCTTTTGTGGCTATTTGAGAAGCACAAGTCTTCTACAGCTGACAAGCCCCACCACCCACAGGGCCATACACACTGTCAACACAGACTTGCCTTGTGTGTGTGCCTGAACCCCCAAAATGGACCCAGTCACCCCACTGCAGATGCTCCACACACTCCACCAATTCTCCACACACTCCACCCACTTCTCATGCACACCCTGCCCCACAGAGGCGGACCCACTCACCCAGCTGCAGAGGATCCAGGCACCCAGCCTGTGCAGGACCTCAATTTGCCCAAGGGCTTGCTGTTGGGTGGGGCCAGTCCCTAGGGCAGGCTGCCTGCCCTAGCTGAGCTGGATTAAATCAGTGCTCTAGTGGGTGGCGAGACCCTGGGTTAACAGGCCAGGGGAAGAACTCCAATGGTGTCTGCCAGCATCTGTGTCAGCTCGCCTGTGCTAGGTCACAATAATGGCTGCTGCCAATGTCTCACTCCCTGGAGAGGTCTCATCCCTCACCAAGATGCATCCAGAGCCCATCAGGTGAGTCTCTTTTCACCAAAGAACTGTGCACCTTTCTTTCTGGTGATTTTAGGTTGCTTTCCAAAATGAGTGAATTTGTGCACAGGCCCTTTCAGAGAAGGCTTTTTCCCCTTTATGTCTGATAGCTTTTCTGGGGGTATTCCTCATTGTAGTTACTAGCCAGCAAAGCCAGATATTATGACACTCATCTCAGTTGTGCTGAGTCCAAAAGATGCTCATAGCAGTAATGCTCCCCTGCTCAGGTCCCCGACTCCTCCAGAGAAAGCTGCATACCTTAGGATTTCTCCCAGCCAGCCATGAAGCACCACAGCTTGTGACGGTTGACTTTTTTCTCTCCAGAAATGAATTTCTGCCTCTTACACCTCAGTCAGGACTGTCCCTTGTTACAGTGGTTCTTTTTATCCAATTTTCAGTTCTCTCTCAGGGGTAATTGTTCCAAGAGTAGTTGTAAATTTATTGTGTCCATGGGAGGAGGTGAGTTCA
Organism: Ceratotherium simum simum; assembly: GCF_057802395.1. Lineage (NCBI taxonomy): Eukaryota > Metazoa > Chordata > Mammalia > Perissodactyla > Rhinocerotidae > Ceratotherium > Ceratotherium simum. The sequence goes on from NC_141934.1 coordinate 4,460,056, forward strand.
GAGTCTGCCTACGCCGCCATCTTGACACTTCCCTTAAAAGAACTCTTAAAACTCAACAATAAGAAAACCAACAATCTAACTAAAAATGGGCAAAAGATCTGAACAGATACCTCACCAAAGAAGATATACAGTTGGCAAATAAGCCTATGAAAAGATGCTTCATATCTTATGTCATTAGAGCTTTGCAAGTCAAAACAATGAGATACTACTACACATCTGTTAGAAAGGCAAAAGTTCAATTCATGGACAACATCAAGTGTTGCTGAGGATGCAGAGCAACTGGAACACTTATTCATTGCTGGTGGGAATGCAATGTGGCACAGCAATTGTGGAAGACAGTTAGGCAGTTTCTTACAAAACTAAACATACATTTACCACGTGACTCAGCAAGCACACTCCTTGGTATTTACCCAAATGAGTTGAAAACTTATGTCTACACAAGAACCTGCACATGAGTGTTTACTACAACTTTATTCATAATTGCCAAAACTTGGAAGCAACCAAGATGTCCTTCAGCAGCTGAATGGGTAAATAAGCTGGTACATACAGACAAGAAATATTACTCAGCACTAAAAATAAAGGCGCTATCAAGCCATGAGAAGACATAAGACGACCTAAAGGCATATTACTAAGTGAAAAAGGCCAGTCTGAAAAGGCTACATGCTGTATGATTCGATTCCAACTATCTGACATTCTAGAAAGGCAAAACTGTGGAGACAGTGAAAAGATCAGTGGTTCCCAGGGTTTAGTGAGGAGGGAGGGATGAGTAGGCAAAGCAGGGATGAATTTTAGGGCACACTGTAACTGTGTATATATGTCACTATACATTTGTCATAACCCATGGCATGTGCAACACCAAGAGTGAGCCCTAATGTAGACTATGGACTTGAGGTGATAATGATGTGTCAAGGTAGGTTCATCAGTTATAACAAATGTACCAATCTGGTGGGGATGTTGATAGTGGGGGAGGCTGTGCACGTGTAGGGGCTGGGAGATATGGGAACACCCTCTCCTGATCTATTTTGTTGTGGACCTAAAACTGTTCTAAAAAATAAAGTCTATTTTTAAAAACTGAATTGGCCATAAATTTAAATTGGCCATAAATTTTTAAAAATTAATTGCCAGTAGTTTTGGACTCTCAATTCTATTTCACTGATCCATATGTCTATCCTTAGGTCAGTAACACTGTCTTGATCCCTGTAGCTTTGTAGTCAATTTAGAAATCAGAACATGTAAGTCCTTCAACTTTGTTCTTTGTCAAGATTGTTTTGACTGTCTTGTGTCCCTTGCATCTCCATATAAATTTTAGAATCAACTTGATAATTTCTGCAAAATAGGCAATTAGGATTTTGATAGGGATTGGCCTGAATCTGCAGACCAATTTGGGGAGTATTGCTATCTTGACAACATTAAGTTTTCCAGCCCATGAACGTGGGATGTCTTCTGACTTATTAAGTCTTCTTTAATATTTTTCAATGATGTTTAGTGGTTTTCAGTGCACAGGTCTGTATTTCTTTTGTTAAATTCATTCTAAGTGTATTCATACATAAATTTATTCTTTTTGATGCTATGTAAGCAGAATCATTTTAATTTCATTTCTGGAAAGTTCATTGCTAGTGTATAGAAATACAATTGATTTTTGTATGTTGATCTTGTGTCCTGCACCTTCACTGAACTTGCTTATTAGTTCTAATGTGTTGTGTGTGGATTTCTCATGATTTTCTCTACATAAGATCATGTCATCTGTAGCTAGAGATTTTTACTTCTTCCTTTCCAATCTGGATTCGTCTTATTTCATGTTCTCACCTAATTGCCATGGCCAGAGCCTCCAGTAAAATGTTGAGTACAAGTAGTGAGAGAGGACATCCTGATGTTGTTCCTGATCAAAAGGAAAGCTTTCAGTCTCTCACCATTGAGTACAGTAGCCAAGGGTTTATCTTAGATGGTCTTTATCAGTTTGAGGGCGACCTTTCTATTCCAGGTTTGTTGACTGTCTTTTTCTGTGTCTGTTGAGACGATTATGTGGTTTTGTCCTTTATTCTATTAGTATGACATATTACATTGATTGATTTTCATATGTTAAATCAATCTTGCATTCCTGGGATAGGTCCCACTTGGTCCTTTTTATATGTTGCTGGATTCTATTTGCTAGTATTCAGTTGAGCAATTCTGCATCTATGTTCATGAGAGATATTGGTCTGTAGTTTACTTTTCTTGTGATGTCTTTGTTGGGTTTGGTGTCAGGGCGATCCTGGCTTTGTAGGATGAGGTGGGAATGTTCTCTCTTCTTCTTGTACTTTTTGGTGCTTTCTCTTCACTACATCTTCCTGGTGTTGCTCTGTGTAACTGCCTTGCTCAGTGGGGTCCAGCACTTTGCCCAGCCACGTCCCTGGAATTTTACACTTCACTGTGTGAACCATGATTGGATGTTGGTGCCTGGGAAAGGGGATGTGGTGAGAGCCCCTCTCTGGGTAGATAAGAAGTCAGTGCTCTGAAACCAGCTCTCACGCGGTCATCGGTAAGGCCTTGGGGGAGCTCCTGTTACAAAACTGCCCAAGCCTATTGGTTGGAAATGCATTTTTCTGTTTTTTTCTGAAGGCATTTAAGAACAAGAACACCTGCTCAGTTATGTTCAGGCCCCACAGGAGCGAGGTAAGGGAGACATCCTCCCTGCAGGAAGTGGGAGCCTATCTGAGAAGTTCCTCAAGACAATATCAGCCAAATACCAGAAGGGAGCAAGGGGGCCAGCTAAGGCAGAGTGTTCTAAGTGGCACCATCATGTCTGGGAGTCCACCATCCTGTCATCTTCCCACTGAGGGAGACAGCCTGCAAGTGCACCTAAAATCCTAGTCCACAAACCACAAATAACCCTGAAAACGTGGAGAAAGTTCTGGGGCAAGAGGATGTCTGTGTTGGTTTTGCTTTGCTTTGATAGATGGTCATCATTTTGCTGTAAACAAGTTCACACCCTGTGACACCAACCTTTCGACTTTCACAGAAGTAGGAGAAGCAGAAGGACAAAGACCCCTCAGCCCCAGGAGTAAATAAGTCTGAGGGGGAGGGTTTGTGATGGTCACATGATGAGACATGTGATGTGTCTCCCGTGATGCGGGGACTGGCATGGAGTAGGTGCTCAGTCCATGATACTCTCATGGATATCCACAAGTGGGGAGCTGCTGTTAGGGTCCCCCAGGGTCCTCCAGGCTTGACAGGTGCTCCTGGGCTAGGAGGGGGCTGCCATTGGTGTCTGAGGGGCCGTAGGGGTGTCCTAAGCTAGAGGGCTGTAGTCGTCCCCAGGAGTCTGCTTGCCCCCTTTCAGGACATGCTCTGTAGCTAAAAGCTCAGAACAGCCAGCATGAGTTCTGCCCATTCACAGAACACTCCCCAAAGCTGGGCACTCCCTCATCAGTGGATGAGGGTGGCTTCCTGCCATCCCATTGTGCTGGGAGGTCAGGGACTGCCCAGGGCCTCTCAGCCAGATTCATACCCTCCTCGTACCAGTCTCCCCTGACTCCTGCAGCCCCCACACCTCCCACTGTTGAGGGGCCTGGATGGTGTCCAGGTGGTAGAGTACATGTGTTGGGATGAGGGATCAAGGAGGGTGTCTTCAGTACCGGAAAGCGGGTGGGCTCCATACCCCTCCCAGACCTGGGCTTTAACCTTCATGAGCCTCTCAATGCCACCTCAGTGACCTGGGCTAGTCACTTACCTGGTGGCCTGGGCTTCCTCATCTGTGAACCAGGCACAGTAATAGGGCTTCCCTAGAACCCGGTGAGCTTTGGTTTTGAGGGCGTGAGGTGTGGGTAGGGTGGGCTGAGTGCCTGTGGGACCTGGAGGTGGTGCCCAGTTCTGGATATGTTCCCAGGGGTGGGGGTGGGCACAGAGCGGTGGCAGCCATGGTGACAGAAAGTGAGTCCCAGCAACTCCTGTGGGGACAGACTCAGGCCAGAGGAGAGGTGAAGGCTCAGGAACTGGGGACAGGGGCACAGCAATAGATGCGTCAGTGGTGTGGTGGTGGCCTGTTGTACTGTGGAGCCTTGGCTTCAGGCGCAGGGCCCAGGGCGCCCCCCACTACTGGCAGCATGCACTGATACACTAGTTTGGTGGAGCAGGGAGGAGGGTGATGAACACTGCTGTCTGGAGCCAGGTGGCCGCCTCTGCCAGAACACTCCTGTTCCTGGTCCTGGAGTTCTGACCCAGCTGCTGGGAAGCCTCGGGTTTCCATTCTCTTCTGGGATCCCAGACCACTGGAGAGGTTCCTAGCTGGGATCCCCAGGGCTGCCCCTTTCCCACTCTCAGGGCCCCTCCCAAACCCACTCAGGTCCAGCTCCACGAGGGCCCCTCGCTGGCCTGGGAGGGAGGCCAAAGGGATCTCCATGCTTCCCTGTGACTTCCTGCCCACTCTGCTCATGGGCCCTGAACCCTGCCTCATCCAGCCCTCCAGCTGGCCAGTGGTTCAAGGCTTGGGTCCCCAGGGCAGGATCAGAGCAAGGATTGATGGCTGGTCAGCACCCAGCTGGGCAGCTTGTCACTCCCTCTCACCCTTGTAGGTGCTGGCAGCTGGCTTGGTGCTCCTTTCAGCTGCCCACCATGGCCTGGGGGCTGCCCAGCACTGAGAGCCTGGTGCGCTTCTGCCAGAAGCTGAACCGACTGAAGACAGTGGAGGAGCCCACCGGGGAGACGTTGCCTCAGCGCCACCTGACCACGCTGGACCTGACCTTGCTGGGTGTGGGTGGCATGGTGGGCTTCGGCCTGTACGTCCTCACGGGCATCGTGGCCAAGGACATGGCTGGCCCTGCGGTGCTCGTGTCCTTCAGCGTGGCTGCCGTGGCCGCCCTGCTGGCAGCCCTATGCTATGCAGAGCTTGGGGCAAGTGTGCGCGGCAAAAGCTCTGCCTACCTGTTCACCTACGTGTCCATGGGCGAGCTGTGGGCCTTCCTCATTGGCTGGAACACGCTCCTCGGGTGCCTCATCGGTGGTGCTGCTGTGGCTCGCGCCTGGAGCGGCTACCTGGACACCATCTTCAGCTACCGCATCCGTAGCTTCACTGTGGCGCATGTGGGCATCTGGTGGGTGCCCTTCCTGGCCCAATACCCAGACTTCTTGGCTGCTGCCATCACACTTTTGACCTCAACAATCGTCTCGTGTGGAGCCCGCGTCACCTACTGGCTCAACCGTACCTTCTCCGCCATCAGCCTGGTTGTCATCCTCTTCATCATCATCCTGGGGTTTGTCCTGGCCCGCCCGCACAACTGGGGTGCTGAGGAGGGCGGCTTTGCACCCTTGGGCTTCTCTGGAATCATGGCTGGTGCTGCCACCTGCTTCAACGGCTTTGTGGGCTTTAGTGTCATTATTAGATCCAGCGAGGAGGCCCGGAACCCAAAGCGAGCTGTGCCTATGGCCATTGTCATCTCGGTTGGCCTGGTGGCCGGTGCCTACATCCTCATCTCCACTGTGCTCACCCTCATGGTCCCCTGGCATAGCCTGCACAGTGATTGGGCACTTGCTGATGCCTTCTACCAGCGGGGCTATAGCTGGGCAGGCTTCATCGTGGCGGCTGGCTTCATCTGTGGTAAGGGGCCCTTCTGGGCAAGGTGGGAGGGGACAGGGCGGTGGGGCCCTGCCCTAAGCCTCCCAGGGAAGACATCTCCATCTGGGCCTGTGTTCCCAGTTGCATCATGGGCCCAGGAAGGGGCTAATGATTAGACTCTCCACCCAGGCTTGTTGGGAGGGAACTACTCACCACCTCCCCCAATTGTACATAGAATGTCGGCTCTGGGCATGTGCTTCCAGATCCTTTCCTGGCAGAGGGACTCAGCCCTCATCAGATAGTCCAGTGGTCCTGTCAACTAAACAGAGCTGTCCATTCCTGGGTGGTGAGGGGGAACAATGCAGCACCCCACATACACTCAGGCTCACTCTGAGAGACCAAACTCATGCCCTTGTTCGCAAGGAGCCAGCCCTGTCCTGGTCCACAGAGCGGCCCCTGGTGGGCCTGTCCACCATGCTGACCATTCTCCCACCCTCTGCCACAGCCACGACCACTGTCCTGATCGGCAACCTACTTTACCCGTCACGCACCGTCTGTGCCATGGCCGCCGACGGGCTCTTCTTCCAGGTGTTTGCCCACGTGCATCCCAGGACACAGGTGCCCATGGTGGGCATCCTGGTGTTCGGGGTCCTCATGGCTTTCCTGGCGCTGCTGCTGGACTTCAAGGCACTGGTCCAGGTCCTGTCCTTCGGTGCACTGCTGGCCTATACCTTCATGGCCACCAGCATTATCGTGCTACGCTTCCAAAAGGCCTCTCCATCCAGTTCCCTGGGCCCAGTCAGCCCTGTGGGCACAGAGCAGGCCTCAGCCCCTGAGCCCAGGCAGCTGCGACCAGCCCTGAGGCCCTACCTCGGCTTCCTGGGTGGGTGCCGGCCTGGAGCTGCCGTGGCTTGGGCACTCGGTGTCCTGGTGGCCTCGGCCATCACTCTGGACTGCGTGCTGGTCTTCGGGGACTCGGCCCTGCACCTCCCACTCTGGGGCTACACCCTGCTGCTCCTGCTCAGCTCCGTCATGTTTCTGCTCAGTCTCCTCGTCCTGGGGGCCCACCAGCAACAGCGCCAGCGGGACGCCTTCCAGGTACTTCCTCCAGCCAACACCCATCACTCTCAGCCCAGCCAGCTCCCATTGCCCCTTACTCCTCTGCCATGGCAGAATACAGCAGGGCTCACGGGGAGGGGGAGGCCAGTACCCCATCCCCCTCTTTCTGCATGGCTAGTGGGCCCTTGTCTCCAGAATCTCCAGAGGCGGAGAAAGGCTCTGTGGACTCCCAAGAAATCAGGCCCTGGGCCTGCAGACCGTCCCACAGCCAGCCCAGCCCTGCCCTTGTCCCCTCAGGTTCCCCTGGTGCCCCTGACTCCAGCCCTGAGCATCCTTCTCAACATCTTCCTCATGCTGTACCTGAGCCACCTGACCTGGCTGGGCTTTTCCATCTGGTTGCTGGTCGGTGAGTGGGCGCCAGGCTGGGACCCCGGGTAGGCTGCAGGAGGAGGGCAAGCAGGGAGCAGGGCTGGGACCTGCCCCTCAGACTTGTGTCCCCCTTGCAGGACTCCTGGTGTATTTTGGCTACGGCATCCGGCACAGCAAGGAGAACCAGCAGGAGCGGCCGGGGTTGACTGCCCCACGCGGCAGCCTGGAGGAGACGGTGCAGGCCCTGCAGACCCCCAGCCAGGCACTGGCCCAGAAACCTGGACACACAGAGTAGACCACCAGAGCATGAGGACTGCTGGGGGCCATACCACCCTCCCCTACTTCCTCAGGGGGCTGGAGGGGCTGGCAGCACATACTATCCAGAGCAGGTCAGGTTTGCACCCCTGCCCATGCCAGAAGGACTTTAGGACCTTAAGCCAGGGGCCACGTTTTGAGTCCTTGGGAGTGGGCCGTGGCCAGTGCTGGTGTGGTGGACTCTGCCCAGCACCTTCCAGTTTATGACCAGCTCTAGCTACTTGGGCAGGTGGAGAAGGGCGGGCAGGGAAGAGGCCCGCAGCCCCAGGGAGCCACAATAATAACTGCTGGGCCAGCTACATGGCCTGTTGCTCTGTCCACCTGGCATTCTTTGTAGCACTGAGTCTTCACCTGCCCCCGGGAACCAGGTGATTTTCCCCAATCCAAGGCAAAGGCGACAAGGTTCTGTAAGGGACGTTCAGCCAGGGAAGAGAGAGCCCTTAGTCAGGGACACGGCCAGGCCTGGGTCCCAGGGTCATGCCCTCAAGCCAGTGCCCTCTGCCCAGCTCAGAAGGGAGGTACACACAGCAGTACAGAGAGGTTCCTGACAGGGTAGGGTCAGGCTTCCTCCCTTGGGGGCTGATCCTGAGGGCAGAGCTTGGACCCCAACGAGGCTGCCTGGAAACGGCAGTGGAGTTCCAAGGTTCCTTCGCTTTCCCAAGGCTCGCGGAAAGCAGGGCATGTGCCTGAGGCCTGCCCTGGGATGCAGAGGCCCACTTGCCCAGGTACATGCATCTCTCAGGCACAGGCCCTCCTGCCCACACGGCTCCCCTGGGGGTGCACACCCACATGCAGACTGAGGCACAGCTGGTTCCAGGCTCAGGGCTGCCAGCAGTCGTAGCTCCTCTCCTGCAGCTGGAAGGAGTCGTGGGGCCGCAGCCAGAGCCCCTGGCATCCAGGTCACAATCCCATCCTGCACAGATGCCCACAGCCCCGCCCTGCACACAATGAATTACTGCTCCACTAGCACGTGGGCATGGACCCTCTCCTGAGCCCTCCCAGAACCCTTTCCCCTACCGAGCCACCAGCAACACCAGGTCCTCACAGACCCCCTCCAGCCGCAGCCACGAGGTCCCTGATGTGGAAAACAGGGCAGTAGAGGCTGAAGCCTGGGTCACCGTGGCAGCACTTGAAGAAGATGGCGTCCCAGGTCTCCAAGGCATTGGATGTGAGAGGCGGTGGGGTGAGGGGGTCCAGTCAGGCAGGGGACAAGGAGGATCTGGGACAGCCAGGACACACCATGCTGACCTGGAGAAGTTGAACTTGCTGAAGGTGACGGTGTTTTTGATGAACAGGGTGGAGTTCTCAGCCTGGACCAGTAGGGGCTTCCTGCAGGTGGGGGAGGTCAGGGGCAGGCTCTGTTGGTCCTGGGACCTGCCCTGGGTGTCGGGGACACTTACACGGGCACAGTGTCACTCTCCATGGGGCATCGGCCCCGGATCTCACAGGTCCTGTGGGTCCCATTGAACTCTACACACTGGCCTATTTTTATGCCTTGAAAACACAAGACAAACTCTAGGTCCTCAAGTCTCCACAGGGCCTGGGAAGGGAGTGGGCAGGGGGCTGTTGGCAGAAAGAAGAGGTGCAGAGGCACCACAGGGCCTGCACGCGGGAGCCATCCAGGGTCCCAGCATGGCCCCCGGAACCCCCCTCCCAGTGGAGGCGCTGGAAGACAGGCCCACAGTTACCGTGGCTGTGCATCCCCGTCTCCCCTCAGGACAGTCCTCGTCAGCCCAGCAGTTCACAGTGGGATGGAGGGTGGTGAGGTGGTGAGAGAAGAGTTGTCCAGGCCCAGGAGGTGCCTCCCTTCTGTGACCCAGCCCTGCAGTCTGCAGGGACACGCACCTCCTCCTGTTAGCCCCCAGGGTTCCCTGAGTTTGGGGGCACATGGGAAAGCTGGGGGGTGCAAATAAAAGGAGGTGGTCAGAGGGGGGAGGGTGAGCAGCCTCAGCCAGATCGGGGTGCAGTGCTGTATCCCAAGAAAGAGCAATGCCCTCTTGATAGTTCTGTCCCCGGTGGGGGCAGAAGTGACTCCTTGGGGCCCAGCTCCTCTGGTCCAACTCAGATGACAGAATAGGGAAGGTGGAGGGACTCTGGGAGGGTAAGTTCATGCCAGGGTGGAGGTGCTTGGTGTGGCAGACAAAGGGAGGGACCCTCCTGAGAGAGGCCTGTAGGGAAGTGGGATCCCACACACTGACCAAGGGACCACAGGCCAGCCCCTTCCCAGCTTGTTCTGCTGTGAAACAGGGACATTAGTGCCTGCACACGGTCACAGAGTTCTGGGCATCAGCCAGGAGGGGACGTTGGCAAGCTTTCTGGGAGTCCCTGACCCCGGAGAGTAAGCACCCTCAAGGGTCAGGTACTCACACGGATATGGTTCTGCCGGGCGGAGGGTGGATGCCGCTGTCCAGGGCCCTGGGCTCAGGGGCAGCAGGAGGAACGCAGCACCAGGGGGGCAGGAAGGGCTTGGGACTCTGAGAAGCCTAATGAGAGGGTGGGACTTTGTAGGGGGATGGGACTGTGAGAAGGGGGCAGAGGACAGCGTGGGGCTACCTGCTCTGCTTCCCTGTCCCTACCTATGTCCTGAGTCTCCACCCTGGCTGGGCCACCATCTCCTCCGACCAGACCCCATGGTGACCACCACGGGGCCCCACCTCTGCCCTCATCCAGCTCCTTCCAGCAGCCCGAGTGGCCCATCCCAATGACAGACTATCGAGCACCCCTCCCCTGAGCCCATGGGAGGCTCCCCCCTCTGCCTTCTCCAATTGATCTGGGGCTACCCCCTCCCTGCCCCAGTCCAAATCTGGGCTCTACCCCACTCAGCAGCAGGGAACCCTGGTGGTGCCTCCTCTCACACAGTTGGGGCCTTTGCCCACACAGCCCCTCTGCCTGGACATCCTCTAGATCCCACTCAGCCTCCCATCCTGCAGGAAACCCTTCCTGAGGCCCCGGGTTGGCTGACGTGCCTCCCTGGGTCTCCCAGCTGCAGCTTCTGCCCCATAGCAGGCCCTGCCCCCCGGGCCGGGCTGTGTGTGCAGGAGCTCCGGGAGGTGGGGAGGGTGGAGTTCTGCAAGCCTGGTCTGGGGGAGGCTCGGCAGGTGTTTGCCAGAGGCTGTGACACTACAAGGAGCACAGAGCACATGCTGGGAGGGACCAGACGACCAGACCCTGAGAGGAGCTGGCAGGAACTCTGCAATTCTCAGGAAGCCGGGGTGTCAGGTCTGATGAATTACCCAGTCCCGGTAGCTTTGAGGAAAGGGCCAGAAGCCCGGCTGTGGGCAAAGAGGAACCGCGTGGATTCCAGAAAACACAGAACTGTAGCCACAGAACAACTTCAGGACAGTCTACAAACCAAACATCAACTAGACGTCTCGGAGCATTCAGAAAGGGAGGGACATCGTGTGTGTTTCCAAACGTCAGCACATCCTCTGTGCACGTGCCTCACCTCGTCTGTGGACGGGGCCAACCAGGGACGTGTGCTCTCCAGCAACTGTGGTGGGACCAACGACCAGGACTAGGGACAGGGGCCATACGGTGACCCTCCAGCCCAGCAAACGAGCCATGTTGGGTTCAGTTAAAGAAAGATGTCACCATGGAGGGAGGCTTCCAGGGCTATTTCCCAGGTCACAACTATCCAGACAAAATCCACAACTGGGGAACTGTACACATGAAAATGGTTCAGATGGTAAATTTCATGTTATGTGTATTTTATGAAGTAAGAAAATTGGAAACAAATCCACAGCTGGGAGGAGAGCAAGTGCACTCTGGGACAGACACTGGATCCCGGGGACGCCCCCAGGCGAGAGGAAAAGGTGAGATTTGGGGCAGAGTCTGCATTTCTGCATGATTGGGCCAGAAGAGGGTGGGGTACTCTGGCTTGATCTCAGTTGTGGTGAAAAATACCCAGAGATCATGGGTGACCCTGCACTCAGCACAAGGAGTGTGCTCTGTTTGCCCACAGAAAATGGAGCTGCCCTGGGACACATTAACAGAGCCTGGGCATAGAGAAGGGAGGTGATCTTCCAGCTTGGCTCTTGCTATTAGAGCCCACCTGGGCATTGTGCCCAGTTCTGGGGGTTACACTGACAACCTGGAGACTGTCCAGAGAAGGGACCATCATGGAGCAGGGCCTGGATACCTCATGAAGAGCAACAGCGGAAGGCTCCAGAAGCACGCTGCTCAGAAGTGCAGAGTCCCCAGGTGGGGCTGGGAGGCCTTGGGTCAGTGACTCAACCTGGCTGGGCCTCAGTCCTCTCATCTTACATGGGGACTGCAGTACTTCCTGCCAGGCAGGATGTTTGGGAGACTGAATGAAATGATTCACGAAAAGGTTTTAGCTCAGTGCCTGGGACACAGCAGCACATACTGAGCCCTCAGTCACCTGGGAAGGAGAAGTGGGGAATTGCTGGTGACCCAGGGCTGGTAGAGGAACAAGGACCCGCGGGGAGGCTCGCAGGCTGCCTTACTTCTGGGCATCTGCCCTGAACTTGTTCTGGCATCACAAGGAAATTGCTCACAAGAAGAGCATGATCTCTCCCTGGAAGGCAAGGGTCAGGGTGGGCCCCTGCTTGGCTCCCTCAGTGGGAGAGGCCAGAAGCTGGCAGCCGGGTCTGTGAGAGAAGGGGTCCTGGCCCATCCAGTCATCAATGCTGTGCCCCAGGAAAACGCCTCCAGTGAGGCAAGTTGAGGCACAGGCGGGAAGCTGGCTGGGTTTCTGCCATTTCTGAGCCCATGTCCACTTTTTTTTTTTTTTTAATTTTTTATTTATTTATTTATTTTTCCCCCAAAGCCCCAGTAGATAGTTGTATGTCATAGCTGCACATCCTTCTAGTTGCTGTATGTGGGACGCGGCCTCAGCATGGCCGGAGAAGCGGTGCGTCGGTGCGCGCCCGGGATCCGAACCTGGGCTGCCAGTAGAGGAGCATGCGCACTCAACCGCTAAGCCACGGGGCCGGCCCCCACATCCAAATCTTTGAGGCAAATTTTCTTCTCATATTCACTCTCATTTGCTCAACCACAATTTTCCAAGAGCCTCCTGCTTCTAGGCACTGAAGATCCCAAGCCAAATTGGGCCGGGCTCCCACCCAGGCTGGGGGGGACTGGACCCCTCACTGCACACATGGCTGGGGACCAGGAGAGCAGGTGGTGAGCTCTGCCTGGGACAAAAGCAGAGTGGCTGTGGAGATGGGTGGCCTGCCACCTGTGTGCTGTGTGTGACAGCTCTGCACATTTAGGGGGATGCACACCAGGGAAGGGGAGGGGAGGGCTGGGCAGAGGGCAGGGGTGTGGCAGTGGTCAGGATCTACAGGGACTTAGTGGCCACCATCTTGGAGAAGGAGCCTTCCCAGGGTGGAAAGCAAGGGCTGGCAGGCTCTGATGGTGTCACCTGTGAGGGCTCAGCCTGGCTGCTGCATGGAGTGCACCTGGGGGCCCACAAGCAGACCACAGGCACAGTGGGGACAGCAGGGAAACCAGTCAGGAGACGGAATGGACAGGAAGGGGGCAGGGAGGTGGGGAGCTGGGTCCAGCTTTGGTCCTGTTAGACGTCATGGCCCTCAGTGGATGGAAAGAGGCGGCACTGGGAGAGGGAGAGGGTTTCTCCTTGGACGTGGTGGGTGCGCATCAGGAGGCAGCTGTGCTCGGGGCAGGTGGTCACCGGGGCTACAACTTGGGCATCAACAGAACAGAGGTGGAAACTGGGGCTGTAGAGGATCTGGGTGGAGGGAGAAGGGGCTGGAAATGCAGCATGAGAAGGACAGAGGAGCCAGACCACAGTGCCCAGGTCAGGGAGGAGAGCACTCAGGAGCTCCAGGCCCTGGCCCCTGCCCCTCCACCCCTCCCTCAAGATCAAACCTTGAGTTCCCAGGCCCCCCACTCTTCCGGATGCAGCCTTTGTGAATGCAGTACCTATGGCCTGGCTTCCTGACTTGTCCCTTTGTCCACCCAGAAAGCTCTTACACATCCCGAGAGCCCTGTCCAGGGCCGCTCCTCTGTCAGGCCCTTCCTGAACCCGGCCTGTGACAGTGCCAGCACCCCCTCTGGCATCACATGCCCCTCTTGCACACACTCGCTGCAAGGGTGGGGTCAGAGATGTCAGCGCCTGGCAGCAGCACCAAGGCACCCACCTGTGGCGGCTTCACAAATTCAGTCACGTCCCACAGCCGGATCCCCAGCTCCTTGATCTGGGTCACGGAAACCCCTTTGAGTTTGGTGATGACAGAAATCTGGGGTCCAGGTCCTGCTCCTGGTAGCCTTTTGTGGCGAGGAGGGCCCACCTTGGGAGGAGACGATGGGCAGTGTGGTGTGTCCCTGGCACTCAGTGAGCAGTGGCAGAGCTGGGCCCCACCCACTCAGCCCCTACACACCCTGTAAGGCTCCCAGCACAGCGTTCAGGGCCCCCACCTCTTTTCCAGCCTCATTTCCACCCCAAACACCCTGCACAGGCCAGAAACCCCGGCCATGCATCAGAGAGCCAATGCTCTCAGACCCAGATGCCCACCACCACCTCCTACCCCAGCCTTCCCCCTCCCCTGCCCCCGCCAGACCCAGCTCCCTCCTTAAAGTCTCCCCTGACCCAACCACCACGGTGGTCTTTCTCAGGGGCCCCAGGGCTCCAGCTCTCACAGGTGTCAGGGACTACCTCCTGCCCCTCCCACGTCCTCCTGGGCAGAGTGAGAGCCATCCTGCTCTGTGTCCAGAGCCCAACACGGGGCTGGGGACAAGGTCCAGGAAAGGAGGCAGGTGGGCACACAGGAGGACACGAGCACACGGCTTACTCTTGTACCTGCTGCCTCTAGACAGACGGAGATCCTTCCTTCTGCCCCTACCCTGTCGCAACCTGCCCCCTCACTGCCACCAGTCCAGCCCCTGAGGGTTCACACTCCCACCCTCAGCCCAGCAGGACCAGTCAGGGTCCCTCCAGCCAGCCTGCCCAGGAGCCACTCTCTTACCCCACCACGAGGACCATGACCCCGAGCTGCAGCAGCCTCTGTGGGGCGCCTACCCCCCAGTTCCTGGTCATCACCTACTTCTCAGTTTGTAATCCAGAAGCCCCCAGCCTGTCGCAGCCCCCGGGGAGCCCACACTCTCAGCTCCTGCTGGCTGCCGGGGAGCAGGGTCAACACTGCAGCTGCAGCCCCAGCTGAACAGGAGGAAAAGCAGACCCCCAGGCCAGGCCAGGCCAGCAGCTGGTAAAGGGACACTCCCACTGGGGGCAGGACCCAGCCCCACCCCCGCCCTGGGCTCAGTCCCCACCCCCAGCTGCCCTGGGCCTCCCTTCCTCTCTGACTCCCTCTGCCTGGCACTGGGGCGCAGAGAGGAGTAGCCCCTCTCCCCTGCCCTTTGGCCTCACTTCCTTGGGGGCTGAGAGGATGACAGGTGTTACAGGTACTTTGAGAGGGCGGCAGGAGGAGATAGGAGCCCAGAGGAGGGACCAAGGAAAGCTTCAGGAAGAAGGGACCTCTGAGCTGACACCCGCAGATTCTGAAGTTCAAGAAGCACAGCTGGGGAGGAATGTTCCTGGAGGAGGAAGCCGCATATGCGACGCTGGAGCCTGAGAGAGAACTGGCACCCACAGAGGGAGCAGGACTCTGGCTCCAGAGAGGAGGGTGGCTGGCTCTGGGAGGTTCCCAGGTCATCCTGTGCGATGCCAGGCAGAGCTGCCCCTCCCCACAAGTGCAGGGACTAAAGCCCAGCTCTGGAGTTAGGCAGGGTCCCCAGTCCGCGGAAGGGGGGTGATGCTGGACCCACACGGGACAGCAGGGGGTCAACGCCTGCAAGGCGCCCAGCCCTGCGCCTGGCCCATGGGGCGCTCCCTTCTGCGCCCTGACCAGGAGCAGGCTCAAGGTCAGTGCAGGCTGCTGGTGGTTTCTGCAGCAAGGAACAACAGGGGGTTGTCCTGATGACTGCCCCCAGGAGAGTGCGTCTCTACTGGCTGTTGGGGGCTACTGTTCACTGCATGCCACATTTGATTGGCCCATGCAGCTGGCAGGTCAGTCCACATCCCAGGGCTGTGCTCTAGGAGGGGCCTGACTCAGTCCCAGCCTCAGTGCCTGGGACTGTGAAATAGGCATAACCATGAGGGGTCCCTTCGAGAGGTCCCGAGAGAATGAAGAGCAGGAGGACGAAGGGGCCGCTGGGCGTCCTGCAGGGGTCCCGGAGGCCGAGGATGGTTCAGGTGCGGATTCAGACTGAACTGAAGACAGGTGCCCCAGGCAGGGGGTTCAGGCCTGTCTCTTCACCTTGTGGGATCTAGGCAGGGGTGGAGGGGCGGGCTGGGGCTGAGGGCAGGGGACCCCTGTCCAGCAGAGAGTGCATCCCTCCATGGGACACCCTCAGGGCAGCCCACGGCCCCTCCAGCCCCCTGCCCTCCAAGAAATCCTCTTGACAGCATCAGTTGTTCCACCTTCAGAACCCGCTTCCAGAATGACGTTAAAATGCAGAAACCTAGCCAAACCATCTAAGAAGGGCTGTCCCACTCCTTCCTGAAATGGGATGAGGGCTGGGTTTTCCCAAGCCACAGGAGAAACTAAGCTGATGCATGTATAGAACTTAGAAGTATTTCAGTGTTTTCCCCTATAAAATGTTCATAAATCATTTGTGGTCTGCAATTCCACAGAAAAGGCACAGCATGCACTTCGGTGTCAGACAGGCAGGGTCCTAAGCCTGGCTCTGCCGGGATCAGTTACTACTCGCTGTGTGACTTTGGGGAAAGGATTTGCTTTCTCTGAGCCTCGATGTCCCCATCTGTATATGGGGCAGGAGTCCCTTCTAGCACAGGAAGAAATGCCTCTAGAGGGAAACAGGCTGGGTAGTGACAGAGGGCAGGGGAGGAGGCAGGCGGCTGTGCCTGGGGAGGGGGCCACATGGACCCCTGTCTCTATCAGGCACCCATGGGCTCGGAGAACTGGTCAAGGACACCGTCCACCTGAGGTCTTGCCGGGCCCACAGCGTCGTGCCTGCCTCCTGCTTCCTGCGCGAGGGAAGCGCCCCAGAGCTGAGCCTGCGGTGTCGTGGCCTGCAGCCCCAGGTACCCCTGGAGGGACCCTGGGCCAGGCTTGGAGGGGAGGACCTGGGAGGAGCAGCCATGGGAGTGGCCCTCCCTGAGCCCACTCCACACATTCCCCAGCCTTGCTCTGTGCCAGGTGTGTCCCATCCCCCACATCTGGGTGACATGGGATCCAGGCTCTGATGGAGATCAGTGTAAGGACTGGGGAGCCTGCAGGGGCCCCTAATGCATTGGGGGTCAGGGAAGGCCCCAGGTGGTCTGTAGGAGCCTAGAAGGAGAAGCAGGTGGCCCCTGGGCCTGTGGGAACGGGTGGGTCTTTCAGTTGGAGGGCATCGAGTGGGCTCAGCCCTGGGAACAGGAGCCCAGGTAGTGACCAGCTATGCATGGGGCCTTCAGCTCTGGGAAGGACCAGGCCTCTCAGGACTCTCGGTCCCAGGGCGCCCGGGCTCTCCCGTCTGCATTGACCTCCAATCCCGGTGTCAAGCAGGTAGATTCGGGACAACGGGCTCTGTGGGGCCGGTGCAGAGGCCTTGGCAGGTGCCCTGAGCAAAAGCAGCAGCATCTGTGGGAGGTGCCAAGCCTGGGACAGGTGGGCAGACCTGAGTCTTCCCTTTCCTGAGGGATGTGGACTCCCCCAGCCAGGCCTTCTCCCCGTGGACCTGCTGGTGATGCTGGGGGCAGGGCCTCATCACAGGGTGGGGTGGGTGGGGGTGGTGCACCCAAGGCTGGACGCCACTCCCTTCCTGACCCACCCCACCCCTCCAAACCCGCTTCTGCTGGACAGCACCCCCTGCAGATGGTGGCCTCCCGGTGTCTGAATGCAGTCTTTCAACACAGAGAGAGGGGGGCTGGCAGTGCGAGAGGAGGGAGGGCTGGGGGTAGTTTGGCGGGGCTGGATCCAAATGCAACCTCTGCCACAGAAGAGCAGGGTGACCCTGAACAAGCAGCAAACCTCGCTGAGCCTCAGTTTCCAATCTGTGAAATGGACCCAACCATACCACTTAGCCCTTGGGGTTGTGATGAGCATTAAAAGCTCAGCAGAGAGTCTGGCCATGTAAGTGCTCTGTGCAGGGCACATTGCCTGTCATTGCCAGTCGCCAGAGATGCGGCCATGAGGGCTTCTGTGTGGGGTTATATTGCTGCCAGGCACGAGTCATCAATGGGGTGGCTGCAGCCCCATCACAGGTTCCTGCACAGCACCACAAAGGAGGGGGTTTAACCCCTTGACAGAGAAGCTTGTGGACACATGGGGTGGGGATGGGGCATCCAGCCAATGGGTTGCAGAGGTGCCATGCAACCCCAGGACAGTCCGCCTGCAAAGCCCCTTCCACCTCCTCAAGCCTGGAAGTTTGGGGGATGGAGGAAGGTGGAGGAGGGCGGTGTCTGACTTTGGATCCCACTGACTGGTGAGTGATGTCGGACCCCAGATGTGGAGCTGTCGGAGAACCAGCTGGGAGCAGTGGGCAGCCAGGCTGTGTGTGCTGCCCTCGCAGTGAACCTGGCCGTCAGAGGGTACAGCTGGCAGGGAATGGCCTGGAGGAGCAGGAGGCCCAGTATCTTGCTGAACTCCTGCTGGCCCACACTGGCCTGAAGTCCCTGGACCTGAGCTATAAGCAGCTGACTGACCCAGCAGGTACCATGCAGACTTGGCCACCATGGGGCCCGTCTTCCTTGGGCAGGGATGGGGGGAGGTTGGCAGGACCACTCTGAGCATCCATGCTCTGGCCCCTCTCCCCACGTCCTACTTTGCCTGCCCCTTCCCCACTCCTTCCACACAGAACTCTTAGGTCACTCCCTGGACATCTCATTGCCTGTTGCTGCCTGTGCTGGGTGCTGATTTAGCCACGAGGAACCCAGCATGAACACAACAGAGGCCCTGGCCTCAGGGAACACACATTAACAAGATCATTCTCCATAATTATTGGCGCTACAAAAGAAACAAACAGGGGTGATTCTAGAGAAGAATGAGGATCCCTGATACATGGGTGGCTGGGGTGGCCTCTGTGAGGAGGTGACATTGAAGCTGAAATGGGCAGGCTGTGGAGAAATCAGCCATTACAAGACCAGAGGGAGCCCATTTCAAGCAGAGGAACAGTGAACACGCAGACTTATTTCTCAGACTGACGGACACCAGTGTGACTGGGCTATTTGGCCAGGGCAGAGTGGCCAGGCTGCGGGGTGGAGAGGTGACAGGGGCTACAAGGCTACAAATCATGGCAAAAGGCATGAAGATTTTATTTCAAGTCTGTGGAGAACAACGGTGGGATCCCTGATCTCACCACTTTCTCTCATGCCCCAGGACCTTGGCATGGGCAGTCTGCTTTGCGAGGTACATGCAGTTTGACCTGCCTGTCCTCAACCACTCCAATCAATTATAAGAAACACCTGGGACCCTGGGTTAGGAATACAGATTCCTGCACCTTGGATCTGCTGAACCAGACTCTTGGGGGAGGCCTGTGCGTCTGCATTTTAGCAGGTGTCCCAGGAGATTTGTCTGATTGAGAAATTTTGGGAGTCACTGCTCTGTGTCAGACTGCTTAGAGTGAGTGGGGTGGCACCAGCTTTGGCCTGTGAGAATCAGCCCTAGAATCTAACTGCCAGAGAGTCAGTTTACCTTCTAAGAAAATTACTGTGGGAAGTCAGTGAAACGAGAAGAGAAGCTCATTTCAGACTTTTGACAAACCAACTAGACGCTTCCCTCTGGGCCTGCATGGTCAGAGGGTGAGCACCAGAGAGGCAGCCAGGAGGGAGGGGCTGGAGGCTAAGGCCCTGTGAAGGCTGCAGAATTACGGGAGGGGGCGGTCTTCAGCCTGGGAAAGGACAGACTCAGCAGGGACATTTTGTTTCCCCAAGTGGGGATCTGTGGGTGGGCCCGATTCCCTGGAGGGTGAAGTAGCTTGGGTCCCAGTCTCCCCACCTGACCCACGGTGATTGTAGCACCTGCCACATACGTTGTTTTCAGGGGTCACGAAGACCAAGATTCAGAACTACAAGAGGCTGATTCCTGTGTGTAGAACCTTCTCACCTTCTAGCTGTTCAGCAAAGAAGGGGCTTCCCTACAAAGTGGGAGGCCGCTGCCCTCTCCTCCCAGCCCTGGGAGTGTCTGAGGAGGAGGAAAGTACCCCTATCTGAGAACCTGCAGGGGTCAGACCCAGCGCTGGGCATGGAGTCTGGAGCCCTGTTCTCAGGGAGGCAGCACAGGGGCCTCCCAACCTTGCAGGGAGCTCTCCAAGGTTCTGAAAGTGTCTGCCCAGGCTGTTCTGGCCCCGAGGGCTGGCTGAGTGTTCTGCTCAGTCACTGCATCTGTTTTCCTCTGTGCATTTCTTTAGACCAGCCTTACTAGCCCTATGCTCAGTGCTGGGACCACAGAGAGGGGTCAAATTCAGATCTCTGAGAAATTCCTAGGCTGGCGGGAGAGACTGGCCGGGCAGAGAGAGGTCTAATTGCCAGATACTGGCCATTAGAAGCACATTGAACTTGAGGTCCGAGGTGGCCCAGCCCAGGCAGGTGGGCAAGGCTTCCTGACACCGTGACCCCAGGTTAGAAGGATGAGGAGCTCCTAGCCAGGTGAAGAAGGGGGTCAACAGTTGCACACAGGGGGACAGCCTGGAGGCACATTGGTCCCAGCACTTCTGAGAACTGGACACGGGTCAGACTGGCTGAGTGCTGACAGAGTGGAGAGCAGGGTGGGTGGATGAGTGAGGCTTCTGCCCATTTTACATGCTGAATATCTCTCAAGGTTTCTTAACCCCACAGGGCCCCACTTTCCTTTTTCTACCACCACTGCCTCCTCTCTACCACAGCTGCACTGGCCTTGTCACTTCTTGCCTACAGACTATCGCACAAGCCTCCTGGACTCTCGTCTCTGCCCCTGCCCACCCTAGTCCATCCCCTACACCCACTGCTAAGGAATCCAGCCTTGTCACTTCTTAAAGCCCTCCCTGCGTCCCCACCCCCGATAGGGCAACGCCCAATACCCTTATCCTAGCATTCAAGGCTCTCAGCATCTCTCAAGTGCCCATGGCTCCTACCTCATTTCGCTAGCTTCCCCCCTCCCTCCGCCAGCGCCAGACTTGCTGCATTTCCACAAGTGCTCCGTGCTCCCTCATCCTCTGCACATTCACTCTTTCTTGTATCTGCTCTCCACTGTGTGTGCACATGTACCTGGGAGAGTCCCATAGTCTTCAAGGTTATCTCCTCTGTCTTCAGTTTCCTGACCCCTCAGGCAGGGTTAGCCACCACTCTGTTCCCACACCTCTCTTTTTGTAGACCAGAATAGCTCACATCCCATCAATTTGTATTTATGTCTCCCCCGTTAAATGTGAAATCCTCGAGGGCAGGGCAGGCCCATTTTGGGTTCAACCCCCTGACCCTCATGCCCAGCAAAGACCCTGGCACACAACGGGCATCAGTGTCATTTTTTGAAGGAATAAACAGTGACTAATGTCTCCCTTGGTATTTCTGAAGGGGAGACGCTTGGACCAGCCCTGGCAGAAAACTCAGGACTCACCGAGCTTAACATAAGTTGGAATCACCTTTGAGGCTCGGGAGCTATGGCCTTTGCCAGGGGTCTGGAGGTATGAGGCCCTCTCCTATCAGCCCGTCTGGCCTGTCTTTTGGGGGCAGGTCTCCCAGGTGCCAGCTCCCAGTCTTTGCAGCTCTTCAGAAATGAACCTTGGATCTTTTCAGCAGAGCTTCAAGATATTTCTTTAAGTGACATTGATGTTCCCAGCTCCACTTAATGATGACAATGTTCCATCTCCCTGTGTCCACTGTCACATCACTTACTGAGGAGTCTGAAGCTGACTGTCGCATAGCTTCCCCAGACGGCACAGACACTTGGCTGGTGGGGACATGTTGCACTCTGGTGACATATGCTGGCTGTTGGGAGTATGCAGATGCTTCCTGAGACACCCTGGCACCCTTGGTCCCAGCACACTCTCCAACAGCCCACCTGCTCCCTTGGATGTTGTGGCTTGTAGGCCTCAGGAACAGGTGGCTCCAGCCCCTTCCAGGATGGCACAGGGGCCTGCAGTGCTCCTGGTGCCAGCTCCCTTGGTGGGTCCTCCTCAAGGAACAGGAGCTGTTGCCCTCTGACAGGGGTGACCTGGGGGTCCTGCCCACAAGGTGGCAGGTTGGGCTCTGTCTTCTCAGCACATCCACAAGCTCTACCCTACTCCCCATCACACCCCCAAGCAGCCCTTCACTGGAGCCCTTCTGGGTCCCTGGGTGGCTCTGTACCTCGGGATCTCTGTCCTTGAGAGGCCCCCAAGTGGGCATGGGGCCTGATGGCTTGTCTCTGGCACCTGATGCCACGTGGCAGCCCCCCCAGGCTCTGAGGGTCATTCACATCCACACCCCTCTCTCCACTGTGCTTCCAGGGGTTCGGCTCCACTGCTCACCACCATCCAAGCCACAAGACTCTAAACTGGACTCTGCCCTTTCACACTCGGTCCACACTCTTTGCGCTTTGGGTCTCTGGGCCCCTGAGGCTGAGACCCTTGACTTTCTCCGCTGTCACATGTGGTCCCATGGCGTTGCTCTTTTGCGTTCCAGGCAAACATCTTCCTGGGAGTCCTGGACACCTCAAACAATGGCTTTGAAGATCCTGGAGCCTCCACGGTGGGTGAGGCACTTAAGATCGACAACGTGTTGGAGGAACTCGATATGAGGTGAGTAAAGTGGGATGCCCCCAGTGTCACAGTCTTTGGTTCCATAGCACCCCAGGGACCAGGGACTCCACGATCTTGCTACTGTTCACCACTTTAATTCCCAAACCTACCACACTCTACCCATGATGGGACCTGAGCTGCAACCCAAGAGCGCCCAGTTCTGTCCTTGTCACTCGAGTTCATCAATCAAACACTGGGGCTCATAATTCCCACTGCACAGGCGGGGGGCTGGGAATCACACACGTACATGTGAAGCATCTTCAGAAAGCCTGGTGCCGGGTGGGTGCTCACATGCTCTGCTCGGCACATGGCTGCTGGGGGCCTGCTGTGTGGGAGCTGCCCCTCCAGGCCCAGGCAGGGTCCCAGGCCTCAGCAGGTCACCAGAGCAGGGGCTGCAAGCCAGGAGAGGAAAGAGGCAGAAGCTGCCAGAGGGGGCAGGGCCTGCCTGCTTCAATCTTGCCCACCTTTGCTCCCCATGGTAGGAGCTAAGGCCAGAGGAGACCATGGGGGATACTGAAATTCAAGGCCAAGCTGGGGTCTGAGAAGTCAGAGAGAAGTGGGACTGGCTCTGAGAAGAAGTGGCCAACAGCCATTCTAAGCCCTGGAGCTCAGGTCCAGCAGGAGGAGGAG
This sequence comes from Ceratotherium simum simum, assembly GCF_057802395.1. NCBI lineage: Eukaryota > Metazoa > Chordata > Mammalia > Perissodactyla > Rhinocerotidae > Ceratotherium > Ceratotherium simum. The sequence continues at coordinate 4,482,638 of NC_141934.1, forward strand.
GAGGAGGAGGTGGAGGAGGAGGAGGAGTTGGAGGAGGTAGAGATGATGTGGGGAGAGAGCTGGGGGGGTTTCCAGAACAGATGCTGTCATGGTGATAGATACAGGGTGCCAGCTGGGGCAAAACTCTTGGGAGCACCTGCTGAGCTCTGAGGGCCAGGGAGCAGCTGCTGGTCTCCACCAGGGGAGGGACGGTCTAGGTGTGTTTGCTGGGGGATCTCCCTGAACACTGGGAGCCTCCAATGAAGTAGGGTCCTTTCCAGTTTTTACTCACTGACCTGGCCAGGGTCCCCAGGGCTTGTGTGGAGACTGGAATGTGAAGCCTGACCCGGTGGATGCACCAGCAGCTCCAGCTGGGACCCTGGGGAGATCTGTGTGCAAGGCAGCACAATGCATATGCCTTTCTGCTGCAGCAACAACCGCATCTCTGCGGTGGGAGCCCTGAGCCTGGGCCTGCGCCTCCGGGTCAACCAGACACTGAGGATTCTTGCTGTGAGTGCTGCCTGATGGGGGAGGCCCCACACAGACCTGCTTGTGCGTGTCCACACAGATCCCTGCTTTGTCACATCTCCCCACCCCAGTGGCAGCAGGGGACACTCGTTCAAGAGTCCGGATGGGGAGGGAGCCTCCTGGCTTCTTGTGACCACTTCTTCATTTTGCCATTCACTCACCCATCTGGCCTGGCCCATGCACTTCTGCAGACTCCTCCCCCTCCCTCCTTCCCTCCCAGCTGCCCTTCCTCCTTCTCAGCCCACTGGGTGCTGCTCTGCTGAAGATGGCCAGGGCACCTTTGCTTCCCCTTCATCTTCTCCCCTTCTCTTCCTCTGGCCTTGCTGGACCCAGGCTCAGACCTACCTGAGGCCTTGGGTGCACAGCAGGGGTTCCTTCCTCCAGGGTTGCCAGTGGGGAGGGAGCTGCTGAGCAGGGCTGAGAGCCAAAGACAGAGAAGGGAGGGTGTGATTGAGGGTGGAGCAGGTCCACGGAGGACCACTGTGCCAACAGCATGTGCTCAGAGGACAGACCCACCAGCTCCAGGGGATCCAGCCCTGCCTGGCCCTCAGTTCCCTCAACTGGCAGAGGAGTCCCCTATAGCACCCCCATCCCCAGCCTGAGGCTCACTCCTCTCTTGCCCTTGGCTGGAACCCAGACCTCTCTCTTAAGCTCTGGATCCCCATCTCCAGCCACCTGCTGATGATCCCCCAGATGGCTCCAAGGCACATCGGATTCTGAGAGTCTGACATGAAGGCATCGTCTTCTTCTAAGGGCTGCCTCTTGGTCGGGGGTACTCCTTCCCTTCAGAAGCTGGGGCCCAGTGCTCGCCCCTCCATCTCTTTCTCACATCTTCCCTCCTCCATCTCACCTCCTGCAGAGTGCCCAGGCTGCCTGCTCCTCCTTCTCACTTCCCCTCCCACAGTCCTGTGGTCCTGCTGCTTTCTCCTCTCTGGCCCTTCCTTCCCACCTGCTCCCAGGTGATCATCTAAACCAGAAATGTGCCCCTGTCCCTCATGCTTTAAACCTGTCAGCAGCTCCTCTCTGGATAAATCCAAGCTTAGTAGTGTGTCACTCACAGCATGCCCTCAGGATCTGGGCTCTGCCAACGCCCCTCTTCCCTCCCACTTTGAAACACATCCTCTCATTCCCAGCTGCCTGGGATTCTCCGTGCACACGGGGCGGGTTCTCACCTCTGCTTTGCTCCTGCTGCTCCTCTTGCTAAAATGCCCAGCTCCCCCCACCTCACTTGTGGAGTTCAGCTCAGGGGCTCTGTCCCCATCTGACCTTAACCCCCAGGGAGAGCTGGGGCACACTCTCTATTGCACTTATCACAGTGCATTTTTATGATGTTCCTTTTCCTCTCCTCTCTTTATGGAGGAGTGAGCTCTTTATGGGCAGGGGTGTGTCTTGTGTGTCTGTACCTTTGTCCTGGCACAGAGCTGGCACTGGGTGGGCACTCAGCCAGCACTCTCTCCCTTCCTCTCTCCCTGGCCCTGCAGCCTCACCCAGGGCATTCTGTCCCATGGAGACACCTTCTGAGCCGAGAGAGTGGGGTTGTCCTCGGCCATGTCACCAGAGATGAGGAATCCCTCCTTCCCTTTCACGCTGCTCTCCCGGCCTCCCAGGGCTCAGCTGTTCTCAGTGTGTGTGTGGGTTTCTCAGGTGTCAAGGAATCCCAGGCGAAGTGCAGGCTGATTTGCTGTTCTCAAGTCTGCCCAGGAGAGTCCAGTGTCTGCCCTGGAACTGCTGGATTTCTCTGTAGGAGATTTTCACAGCTCCTCAGACACTCCCCACAGCCCCATGAGGGATCATTCAAAGGGAGAAAGTGGGGATTAGAGAACTAGAGCACCCTGTCCAGATCCATGGTGTGGCTGAGTCCACGTTCCAGCCCAGGCCTGAATGTGGGTCATGATGCCCCTCTGGCTCCACTCCTGCTCCCGACTGGGGTATCACTCTGGGCTCACCTCAGACCTCTGCCTGGTTCTTCACTGGCTGAGAGAGAATAGCTGGCTTGGGGGTCATGATTCTCATTGTTCTCTGATGTTTGGATTTGTAGGTTCATTCCTTGCAAGACAGCCCCTTCTCCCAGCCCATCCGGCCTGCAGATGGATCCTGGTGCTGGAAGATTCCCTTGTGTGGCTGTGAGGGATACCAGGACCCATTTTCACTCAATTTTGTCTTTTTAATGTAGGAAAAAAGGTCATTCTTTTCCAAGGCAGTTAAACACTAAAGAGAGACTCCCCAAATACAAATTATTAAAAGAAATATCACTGCTTATTCTTACCCTGATTTATTTCCATCCAGACTTGAGTCAAAGCCTCTCCAGAGATGTGTTTTCACAGTTCAGCCCTCAGGCTTTGGACACTTGGTGCCGAAGGTGCTTGTTTCCTTCCACCTGCCTCGTCTCTACGGCTTCACAGGCAGAGATGAGCTTGCCTTGACTGTGTTATCTCTGTTCTGAGAATGCCTGTTGGCATAGACTCTATCATTTGCAAACAAATGGAGTGATGTATGAAATTGTCCTGCAACACTACAGCTTATTCACTATGATGTGTGGTTATTAGCAGAAGCTTTAGTATAATGAAAATCCCATGGGGTTTGGCGTCAGACAGGCCTGGGACCAAATCTTGATCCATCAACATTGGATCTTGGATTCTGAATCAGAGATCAGCCCTAGTCTAGATGTAATGTTCTATTTCCTGTTCCTTCACTGTTATTATTAGTCTAATCTGCTGAGCCCAGATTGTATCCTCAGCTTTAAGGAGAATACGTCTGAATCCTTACAGTCCATGTAAATCCCTTCCCAAGACTCAGCCTTGTGTTTCTGTGAAACAGGGCTAGTACCCACCAGCCAGGGTCACTGTGAGACCTGATGAAATGACAGACCCCACAGAAAGGGCCTGTGCAGAGAAAGACTCAGTGTTCGTTCTCTTCCTCCAACCTCCTTGGTTCATTTTTCATTGAGGAAGAATATTTATGCTGAAAAATGCATCTGGATCAAGGGCAGGTCCCGGTGAGTTTTCACAAACAGTATAGACCTCTGTAACCAGCCCCCAGATCAAGAAATAGAGCAGGCCCCCAGAAGCCCCCTGAGCCCTTGCCCTTCTCTATTTTAGTAGTTTGGGGAGTAATGACATTGTCACCCATAGGAGAGAAGCTGTTCTGAGGAGCTTCTTCGAGACCCTGTATAAGTAAAAGAAGTCAAGTTCTCAGAAAGTGATGATGTGCTGCCTTGTCCTGGGTTTCTCCTCAGGATTCCAGGCGAGCAGAGAGTTTGATGACCTCACTGCTCAGTGAAGGTCATTCTTCCAGGGCTTTGCATAAAGACTGCAGCCCACAGAGTGGAGTACAAAAAAGAGTTGCTGCCAGTCTTCAGACCATCCTCACCATTATCTGCCCCTAAATGTCTGTGGAGTGTGGCTTCCTCATCATCCATAGGCCACTTCAACTTCCACATGGAGGGTTCTGGGCCTTGCCATGCCTTGTTACCACTTGAGTCTGCACTGAGTCCCCATGACTACCAGGGGGTACCTCCTATGGAGCCAGCCTTCGCGACGACTCAAACACCTGTACCTCCTCGGCCCCTATGGTCCTTGCACTAATCTGGGCCTCCCTCTGCTCTCACTCATTTGGAGAATTCACTCATGGGTGAATTGCATGGTACGTGAACTATATCTCAAGAAAGCTATTACCAAAAAAAAAAAATTATATTGTTTGATCCAAATTGTGTAAATAAAAAATGTATGATTGTGTATACACAGAAAAAAAGACCAAAAAGACCCATCATCTTAATAATGTTTATGTCTAGGTTGTAGGTTTATGTATTTTAATTTTCTTTATATTTTTATGCATTTTCCACACTTTCTACTCTAAGTATGTGTTATTTTAGAATCAGAAAATAAATAGTACTTAAAAACACAACATGATACAGGTTACAATTCAGTCATGTGAATGGCCTGGTTGGAGCCTTGAGGAAAGAGGGTGCTATTGACTGAGTTTTCCCCCCCAAAATTCATGTGTTGAAGCCCTAACCCCAGCGTGACTGTATTTGGAGACAGGAAGTAATTAAGGTTAAATGAGGCCATAAGGATGGGGCCCTGATCCCATAGGATTAGTACCCTTATAAAAAGAAACACCGGAAAGCTTGCTTTCTCCCCCTCCCCCCATGTGAGGACAAAGCCAGAAGGCAGCCCTCTGCAAGCCAGGAAGAGAGGCCTCACCAGAAATCAACCCTCCCAGACCTTGGCCTGGGACTCCTAGCCTCCAGAACTATGAGATGTCAACTGAGGAAAAATTCACTACAATTCAAATAGCAGGTACTCATTTGGGCAATTAGACTTGAAACTCGCGAGACACAGATTCAGGCAGAAACCCAAAATGTGTTCAGAGGAAAACAAAGGAGGTAAGGGTTTATAAAGGCAAAAAAAGAGAAATTATACAGGTTGTTTTGCAAAATTTGTGACGGGTGCCAGCAACAACTGTTACTACTTGGCTCTATGTGATTGGTTGCTACGGCTATCTCTAAGGAAGAAAGTTCTTATCTATAAGTAAGCATATTTCTTGAAAGAAGGTCAAGATGACAACAGTGAAGCACAGTTCAAAAGCTACATTCCCTCTGGGTAGAGACGTAGTGTGCCTGCATAAGCCCCATTTCCTTAATGGCCACCCAGCTCCATTTTAGAAGCCTTGACATATGATACTCCATTTTGTTATCACTGTCTACATTGTCCCCTTCTCATCAAGATCTTTGAGAACAAAGAATCGTGGATCAACCATTTGCTATATTGATATTTCCCTCATTGCCAGGAAGGCTCAGTCCTGGGAAGTCATAGCCCTCATGAGGGGGGAAGGGAGGTGCTCGGTCATCAGTAGGGTTAACGCAGTCAGAGGCTCTGGCTCCATCTGAGCAATAAGGATGCAGTCAGGAAATGAGTCTTAGGCACAGTCTCTATCCAGAAAAAGCGTCAAACTCTGGAGTTTCAAGATTGGTCGATCATCTCAAGTCATTAAGCAATCATTATTCTGGAGGTAGAGACAGACACACAACATCGATAAATACAAATCTTTAGTAGCTTGAACCTGACAAAGCTCTCATAAATCAGAATAATCATTAGTACAACTTGGAGCCATTCTGAGTGAGTAGTAGCATAAGAAGCTTAAATACAAGTACACATAGCAAAATTCTAACAATAATCATAAACAGTGTTGGAAGTCCTGATCTCAGCTAAGCACCTATACCTGAAGGAAATCAGCTGAAAACATCAATAGGGAACCAGAGAGTGTCATTAAAAGACACTGGACTGGAAACATCCTGTGCTATTTTTATAATTTTTCCAAGTTCTAACTCAACTTCACAAGAACAGTCGGTGCAGGTACAGCAGGAGGTCTTGGCTACAGCACAGACGCACCCTGTTCTGCAAGGAGATAATTGAGTGCCATTCAATTATCTAATATAAGCCCCGCTAGGGAAACAGGGATTGTTGTTGTTGAGCTAAGGCTCAAGTGGTAGAATTTTCCACTTTAGCTATGGTTAGGGATAAATTTTTTATCAACTGGTCATTATGGACTACATCAATCAAACGGACAAAGCCTTCAGCAATGATAACCAATAGAGAGTACATGGGGTGTAAAACAGGGCAGCACATCTTGCCTAGGCCAATGAGACTGCGGTTGGGTTTTTTCTTTAACAAGAACTTGAAAAGGAATCCTAAAAGGCATTGTCCCGCCATATGCCAGCTGTCTAGACATTCATAAGCCTGTGGTTCCCCATAGTAATCACACACAAAGGTGTACCCAAGAGGGACACAGAATATGCAATGCCTTCTAATTCTGTAACAGTGTCAGTGGTCAGGAGCACTTGGTAAGGTCCTTTCCAATGGGGCTTGAGGGCTGTCTTCCTCTGGTGATGCTTCCAGAAGACCCAGTCACCAGTCTCTAGACTGTGACCAACAGGATCCTTCAAATTGGAATCTGGGACAGTGTCTTTAACCTGTTGATAATAGGCTTGAGCATAAGACAGTGGAGACACAGTAGCTGGTCTGACTCACATAAGACAACAGAGGATAAGTAGAAGGTTTATGCCAACAGACACTGATCTGCTGGGGTCATATGGAGTCAGTTCTTGTTTTCCAAGGAGGGCACTGCGAACAGTCAGCAAGACCAAAGGCAATACCTTAGGCCAGGGTGTCCAGTCCACAGTATATAACAAACCTCAAAGACAATTAACAGGACTAGAATCTAATATCTACAAAGGTGCAAACATCATTTTTCTCTCTACAATTACCCTCTTTTTTTTTTGGCCAAAGACAGTCACAGTAAAACTAATTTCTTTATATTAAAAATTTGGCCTGATTATACAAGTGAAAATAAGAATACTCACTGAGTGCTGCTGAATTCTAGAAGGATCAGGTAGGGAGAAAAAGTCAATGTTTCATCTTTGTTCACAAAGGTTGGTCTTACCAAATTGTTGATAGCCTGAGAGAAAAGCCTTGTTTAAATTTGGAAAAACAAAACATTAGAACATCCTCCTCAGCTCATGTAGCCCCAGGTAACTAATACTTGTTCTGCTTCAATCCGGTTTTCCCATTAGTTTTCTTGACTTTGCCTGATGATTGAGGGTGATAGGACAGTGAGAATCCCAAGAAGTTTGCAAAGTTTTCATTAAGGTCCGTATGATTTGCCCAGTAAAGTGGGTGCCTTGGTCACCAGAGATTGTGGAAGGAACATCCCAAGTGGGAAGCATATGTTCTAACAGTTTCTTTACCATTGTGAGGGCACCAGCTTTGTGGTGAGGGAAAGGCTTTAACCCATCTGGAAAACACAGACAATAATGAGAACATATTGATGAGCCATAGGAAGTGGCAGTTGAATGAAGTCCAGGTGCAGGTGCTCAAAGGACCCAGGTTTTACATAGCTGCCAACCTGTAGCTGGAAAAATCCGGGACCCTGTCACCGTAGCCAAATCAATGAACACAATGACCAGGGATTGAGGAAAAGAAAAATGGTTTAATTTTGCCAGCAAAATCAGGCTGCGGTGGGCTCATGCCCCAAAACCCATAGTCCTCCTGAAGCATTAGGAGTTGGGGTTTTTAAAGGAAAGTCTGTGGGAAAGAATGTATCCTTGGTGACTGATTATTTGTTGGAGGAGGGATCCCAGTCTTCTGGTGCCAAACCAGCAGTTAATCTCTGTCTACAGCAGGAGATTTAGAGCTCCATCAATCAATCTTCTCACATCACCGGAAATTTGGTTGGGGAGTGGACGGCAACTGCTGCCAATTAACGATTGCAAAGTTTATGAGGTTTTAGGTGGGGGAGGGGGAGCTGTGGCTTTGCAATTCAGTGTCTTCCCATCAGCCTGCATTTAGCTGAGTTAGGGAAGTTGCAAGTGTCCCCTGTTCGTCTGTCCCTGTGAGGAATGGTGGATTCAGTGCCAGGAACCAGGAGTTGGGGAGCTTCAGCTTCTTGATAATTTCAAGATATCAGTCTCCCTGTAACAAACCTCAAGAACTGGTAATTAGCCAGAGTTTCAGTTTGTAGCTACCTGGGCTTTTAATAATTTATTACCTCCACTTGCCTTGTGGAATTCAGGGACACAAAGGATAAGACAACCAATATCTACACGTGAATGTAACTTAGAGAGGCAGGGAAGGGGGAATGAGTGCTTTTTGGTTTTAACCCCATATATGCTGGGTTCAACGCAGGGGAACGGATATCAGGGCCGGCATCAAACCCTTAGCTCCTTCTTATAGGAAAGACTCAGCTTTTAACATAAAGCATTGGAAATTATTTTGGTAAAACATAAAATCTCTGCCTTTTAGGCAGTGTTGGGGAAAAGGGAGAATCCCCCTCCACCCTTTCCCTTAAGGTTCTTATGGCTGGCCAAATAATTAAAAGACAGGTTAGCAGGAGAAAATAATACCAAGTTTAATAACATGTATACATGGGAGAAACCAGGGAAACTGAGTTATCAACAAAATGGTGGAGATTCTCATTTTAAATACTATCTTCAGCTAAAGACAAAGGAGGATGTTGGGGGTGGGGGGAGTCAGTTATGGGAGATTGCCAGAAAAGCACAGTAAACAAGAGTAACGTTATTATGCAGATTTAAAACCTCACCTTCCACACTGATAAGTTTCTAGAGATGAGGTCATCCCCCCTCTTCCCACTACAGAGAGGGAGATACCTTTACAAATGGGAATTTCCCTTATAAATGTAAATGTTTGTCTGACAAGCCTTTGCAGGGCCACCTAGAGGATATGGCCTGGGAGAGACAGAATTTTTGATAAGATGGGTTTGGTGGTGCCTTTCCTATTGTAACATCTATTTTACATTATATTACAGCCATCATATGGTAGTGGCTCCTTCCTGAAACAGACTTTCTCTGTTAAATTCTTTAGGCAGTTTGGGGGAAGTCAAATGTCCGACAGAGAAAATAATCAAGGTAAAGAGACATATTTCAGGGTGGCCAATTTTGATGTCCCACAGCAGATTACTCAAAGGTAAAGAAAAACTTTTCATAATCTCTTTATCAAGAGTAGATTAGGCTCTGGCCCAGTGGCACAGCAGTTAAGTTTGTGTGTTCTGCTTCAGCGACCTGGGGCATGCTGGTTAGGGTGCTGGATGTGGACCTACTCATCTCTCACCAAGCCATCCTGAGGCAGCATCCCACATAGAAGAGCTACAACTCTACAACTATGATACCCAGCTATGTACTGGGGCTTTGGGGAGAAAAAGGAAAAAGAGAAAGATTGGCAACAGATGTTAGCACAGAGCCAATCTTCCTCAAAAATAAATAAATAAATAAATAAATAAATAAATAAGTAAATAAATAAATAAATAAAGGGGCTTGAGAATTCATTGATTTAAAAAAAAAAAAAAGTATATTGAAAGCCCAAGAAACCCTGTCCTTATAACAGAGAGAGAAAACCAAATACTAATTTTGCACCAGCTTATTTTTGATATTAAAACTCATTTACTCAATTAAATTCACTCCAATCTTAGCCAGCTTGACTATGCACAAGACTCTTCTCAAGGTTCCTCTTCCATAAACTTTCTTTTTTACATTGAGAATTTGTCTTTTCTTCTTCCCCAAAACCAGTTCTATTTTAGGACCAATTTACTTTCTTAACAAAAATATCTCCTTTCCTTAGACCTTCTTTTATGTACATTTTCATACATTTTCTCACAACATGAATTTTTAATGTGACACAAGTTGTGTTTATTAATAAACTTTAACATCTTTTTGTTTTTCTATAAGAAGCCAAAAGTAGAGAAACCTCTGTTCACTAATTAACATTTTCCTGTTTAATCTTATCTGGAGATCTGTTTTATCCTAACTAGATATTCAATGAATTTTCCATCATTTACTTTCAGTTAGCAAAAATCTAAAGTTTCAAGTTACCAAAAGATTTGGAGAAGCTATTTTAAAGTACACATACCATAAAACATAATTGTTGCACTTAAAATTCTTTATTTCATTAACATCTTTATAATTTATTCTTAACAATCATACTTAGATTATTCATGAAAATTTCATGGACTTTAAAGCAGTTAGCTATCATTTGAAGTTAATTTCTTGCTGACAAATGTTATAGCAGTGATAACATGAACTTATCTGATTAATAACCCAGGTAGAATAAAAGTTGTATGTTTCCATTATATCCAGTGCTGATAACTCTGAAGACACGCCTTTTCATTAAAGCAACAAACTTAAGTGAGCTTTTCTTGACCAAAGATGATTTTATATCACGTTAACTTGAAAAACATTTGGGTTAGCTTCTATTATATTTAGTGTCAATGCAAATAATCCATAACCAATCTATAAATTGAAATTGTGGTGAGTTTATTATGAGCCAGATCTGAGGACCATATAGCCCAGGAGAGTCCTTTCACAAAGGAATGGAGCATTCCACAGAAGCGGGGTGTACACAGTGCTTATATACCATTAAAGAGCACATATCACATACAATTGGAATGTCCCTTTTACAACAGTCACGAGATTGCTTTGCTGGCACAGCAGTTCTGTGAACACGGTGGGTCAGTGGTCTCTAGGTGGGTGGTCACAAGGTGAGCACAGCAGGTCAGCAATCAATCCCTAGTCTCCTCAAGGAAATGCTGATGTGGGGGAAGTTACATCCTTATCTTTAAGGGCATTGTTCTTGTCTTTGAGACGTAGTAAGTACTTAAAGCAGATGTACAGTGCACACTCAATGGCCATGTCAGGCCCTTTTGGAAAAAAAAAAGTTCAGGCTGAATTAGTTTAACACCAAATGGCTTCCTCATATACTCCAATATAATTTATATAAGCACTTACTTTAAGTTCATTAAATAGAACTCTTTTTAGAAATCAACTTTGTTAATACCATCTGGAGGTAGAAAAATATCACACATATATAATGTATGTACATATATATAGACCAACACAGACAGAGATCTTACAGCTTTTATTTGAAAAATTTCAGCCATGAATCAGGTATGACACAAAACTCACTAGTTTACAAATAATTGTGTCTCTAGCAGATGGAACAAGTCAAGGTTACCTACTTAAAATTTTTGTTTTTGTTAATATTTGGGGAGAAGACTTTAAGATTTATCTTTGCTGTAGATAAGGAGGTGATGAATTAGATTTGCGGTGAGAGAACCTGCCTAGCAGCCTGCATTTAAAAGGAAACATTTTTCCCCGTTTTTTCTTTAACCTCAGGCTTTACTGATTCAGCTAGCCAGGTTTAGTCTCAGGTGACTGTGGGCTGTTATCTCCTGGGGTGTGTACATTCTAAAGATATGGACAGATTTACTACTTCAAAGGACAGAGAGAAAAAACGCAGGTTTTGTCCTAGGAGTTTCAGGAAATTTTAATTTAAAATTTTCCTTGAGTCTTAGGAATTGGGGATGGTCTAAATAAGAGTTCCTGGAGAGGTTACCAGGCTGTGAGTCAGATCAGGGAGCTTTTAGGATTGGTGAAAGGGAAGGGGTGGAATCTGAACTGCCTGTAGAGCTGCATCTTCAGTTTTACAAAGATTTCTGAGATAAGGACAGTTGCTCTCAATGCCTCAGAAATCGGGCTGTAACTTAAATGACAACATAGGTTGATTTACCCTTTCAATTACAATATCCCTAATTTGCTTCTTTCTCTCTGGGTGTGTTACCACCCAAAAGTGGGGCTCGTCTGCCCACCACAAGACATGCCAATAGGCAAGAGGCAAGGTGATAGGAGAGAAAGGCTGGTTTATTACAGCTTGCTAGCAAGGGGGAAGATGGCTGACTAATGTCCAAAAAAACCATCTTAAGGGGGCACAAAATCTTACAGCAGTTATATAGGCCATTGGGTTATTGGGGAGGGGGTTAGGAATGTTGACCTTCTGGTGTTACAGACTGGGAGTGCCACACCAGATCTTTAATTTGTCATTGATGATGGCTATCAGCATAGACTGTCTGTTCGGGGGTCATCACATTGCTAAGGAACTCAAAAGAACAAAGTTATCTTATCGCAGCTGGAAGGTACATGCACAAGGAGGGGTCGTAAAATCTACAGAGCAGTTAGATCTCCTGGAGGGTGCATATCCAGCTGGGTTAGTTTGTCAGAGGTCATTCAAAGTTACAATAGGACTTCTTGTCTACAATATGGCTTCCCTTATGTTAACCTTGTGTTGAGCCGGTATCAGGTTCATAGCTTTATTTTAATTTAGGGAAGAAAGCCTATTAAAAATTCTCTATCATGTTCTGATTATCAGCTTTCAATCTGGCCAATTTTTGACCATAGAGCTACTAAAAAAAAAAAATCCTTCTAAATATCTTTTTAGTTTACATCCAGGAAAAACAGTAAACATTTCTGGCAGTATTAAACAATCCCATTAATTCTAATTTCAGTTTCCCCTGCACTGTTTAAGGGAATAACATAGCAGTTTACCAGGAAAACCCTCAGAGTCTCATCAACTCTGGAGGGGCCCATCCAGGGGCCTTCCTACGAGAGTGGATATGAGGGTGTCAGTAAGGCCACTAACTTGGTGGACTTCTGTTTAAGGCTGTGTGGTCTTTTCTTTAAGGTCCCTCTTATATCTTTAATTTTTCATTAGCTTTTTGCAACAAAACTTCTAATGAAGCTATTTTAGAATTTTGAAGCCTTTGCTTTTGAGTGCATTTTGAAATCATCTTATTTAATCGGCATGTTCCCTCTACTGTCCATTGTGATTTTAAATCATTCTTAGTAATTTTGTTCCATTGAGACAGAAATTTACAAGGGAAGGGACCATAGTTCTTATACATAAAACCAATGGGTGTTCCTGAGGGAGAAACTTTAGAAAATGAAAATCTCATGTGAAAGAAAAGCACACAGACAGGAATGACAATAGGGAAATCCCTCAATTTAGTGAGAGTACTCACAGACCAAGGAAAAACCCTGCTAAAGGAATCCCCTCCTGTGGCAATGGCCGCCACAGTAGACTGAGACAGTCATCTCCTGGATGGTCACCCCCTGGTCCCAAAAAAAGGCACTGACTTACCCCAAGTGGAGAGAGGTCAGAACCTGAGAGGACCCACAATTGGAAGAGTCTGTGATGCATGGAGACAGTGAGCCCCAGGTGGCTCGTGTGGCTACCATACCTGGTTCCAGGGGAGGCCGGTCCATGAAGGTGAGATCATTTCAGGTCCTGCTTCCTGACACCATGTATGTCAAGATAGAAGTAAAGAACAAAAATGAGAGGCACAGAGGCATTTATTTGGGGATCAGAGAATTGCAATTCTAGGGGCACAGATTCAGGTAGAAACCCAAATATGTCCCACCAGGGAGTAAAATTCAGGAGCTTTTAAAGGCACAGAAGGGAGGTTTGCATTACAAAGCATCTTAATTGGGCTTGGCAGGAGAAAGCTAATCTTGGCTAAAAATAATTGACTGCCAAGGCTAGCTAGAGGGAGGCAACAGTCCATCACTGTGAGGAGCTGCAGATATTTTGTAACATTACTCAGTTCAGAAGTTCATGTTCTGCCTGATGAGGACGTGCATGAGACCCATTTCCTTCGTGGCTTCCCAGCTCCATTTTAAAGCCCTTAGACCTAAGTGAGTCTGTTTTGTTTCACATTTCACAACCTCAGTCAGGTAACGCACAAGGGGCCAGCTCGGGGGAAACACTGGTCCCCTGACTTCTTACTCTGTTCCTCTGTTTACCAGGCTGCATCTCTCTCTGGCACTCAGCCCTTCCTGCCCCTGGAGTTCTTTCTTGGAAACAGTTTGGTGATTTATCTTTTATTTTGGTAACAACTTTGTTCACATACTGTAATACTCACCAACTGAAAATGTATGTTTCAGTGGGTTATAGTGTATCCACAGAATTGTGCAACCATCACCACTATTCAATTTCAGAATATTTTAATCACCCCAAAAGAAACTCTGTACCCATTAGCAGTAACTTCCCATTCCCCTCTCCCCCATCCTCTGGCAACTGTCACCCAGAGAAGTCCCTACAACCGTTTCCATGTCTAATGCTTTCTTTTTAAGTTGTGCTTGCTTATAGGAACCAAGGCAGAACACTGCCAGATGGCCAAACCACAGAACTGATCCAAACCAGAGAGGTCCAAGATGGTGATGGGGTGCCATATGCAAAAGGAAACATGTGCAAAAAGAGCGGTGTACAAGAAGGGAAGATTTGCACGTGCCCCAAACGCCCCCACCCCAAGTGATGATGAGGTAACCCCCGCTTCACATCCCATAAGAACCCTGCTCACCTTCCCTTCAGGGAGAAGGTGTTTTAGAGCATGATCTCTGCCACCTCCCTTCATTGATCAAGTTTTGTTTCTGCTCTGCTATTCCGAACCCAGTCTCATTCCATTGGTGTGGGCAGCTCTGGGCAAAAGGACCCACTTATGGGTCACGGGTCCCTTGGGGCTCGGTAACACAACCACTAATCTACTCTCTGTCTCTATAGACTTGCCTATTCTGGACATTTCATATCAATGAAATCATACAATATGTGGTCTTTTCTACCTGGCTTCTTTCACTTAGCATAGTGTTCTCAACATTCATCCATGTTGTATCACCACTTTGTTCTTGTGGACAAATAATATTCCATTGCATGGATATTTCACATTTTATTTCTCCATCATGAGTTGATGGGCATTTGGATTGCTTCTATTTTGGGGCTATTCTGAGCAACGCTGTTATGAAAATCCATGTGCAAGTTTTTGTGTAGACACATGTTTTCATGTCTTGGGTATAGAATGGCTGGACTATACAATAATTTCATGTTTGGCATTTTAAGGAACTGCTCGATGGTTTTCTAAAACAGCTGCACCATCTTACATTCTCATCAGCAGTGTATGAGGGTTCCAATCACTCCACATCATCTTCAACACTTGTTCTTATCCGACTTTTACCCTAGCCATCTTAGGGGGTGCACTGCACTGTGGTTTTGATTTGCATTTCCCTAAGGACTAATGATGTCAAGAAACTTTCCACGTGCTTATTGGACATTTGTATATCTTCTTTGTGTTGCTGCACAAAATTGGGGTTTTCTTGCCTGATGTGCATAAACAAGCCAATTAATTACGGCATCAGTGTTTGGGAAAGAAATCACCTTTATACTGTGAGATTGATCTGCAGGGAGACAGGGGGCATGTGCCCTCAGATCTATCTCCCTGATTCAGGATTTAAGAGGATTCAAAATGTAAGAGGTTAGGAAGAACAGGTTGGCACGTGGAAATGCTCCTGGGACAGGTTTTGATTGGTGGGCTTCAAGCAGTTATGATGAGGTTTTAATCATTTATGATAGCGTTCTAAACTTTTATGATAGGGCTCTAAGCATTTATGATGAGGTGGGGAAGGAAATTAACACTGGATCTTCCTGAATGAGGGACCCCTCACTTCTGATCAGAGCCTGACTTTTAAGTTGCAGTCATGTCACGGTCCTTTGGTTCTATGGGGAGGAGAATATTTGGTTCTGCGGTCTTTTCAGGTCAAGATTTCTTCTTATGCACATGTCCTGGCTACGTGACTTTGTAAATTTTCTGAAATACAGTTCTTAATCACTCTGTTGATAAAGGATGGGGTCAGTTGAACTGCTCCTGCAGGGCCCAGGGTTACATTTGGAGAAATGTCTATTCAGATCATTTGCCCATTTTTAAATTGGGCTATTTATCTTTTTATTGCTGAGTTGTAAGAGTTTTTTATATATTCTGGATACATTTCCCTTATCAGATATACGATTTGCAAATATTTTCTCCTGCTCCGTGGATTATTCTCTTTTCACATTCTTGATGGTATCCTTTGAAGCACACAGTTTTTCATTTTGATAAAGTCCAATTTATATTTTTCTTAGGTTGCTTGAACTTTTGGTGTCATATTTATAGAAAACAATGGGCAGAGGGTGAAATGGGTAGAGGGGGTCAATTATATTGTGATGGATGGAAACTACACTTTTGGTTGTAAGCATGCTGTAGTGTATAGAGGTGTCAAATTATAATGTTGTACCCCTAAAACTGTCAACCAGAGAATTCCCTAAAACATTTTGCATGTCTAATGCTTTGTTTTTAAGTTGTTCTTGATTATAGGAACCAAGGGAGAACATTGCCAGATGGCCAAACCATAGAACCGGTCCAAACCAGAAAAGTCCAAGATGGTGATGTGGTTCCATGCACAAAAGGAAATGTGTGCAAAAGGTGCTTTGTGCAAGAAGGGAAGATCTGCACATGCCCCAAATGCCCCCGCCCGAGCGATGATGCAGAGACCCCTCCCCCTTCACATCCCATAAGAATCCTGATCACCTTCCCTTCAGGGAGAAGGTGTTTTAGAGCATGAGCTCTGCCTCCTCCATTCATTGATCAATGAATAAAGTTTCTGCTCTGCTATTTTGAACCCGGTCTCCTTCTATTGGCATGAGTGGCTCCACGCAAGGGGACCCACTGCGGGTCACTGGTACTTTAGGGCTTCATAACAAAACCTATACCATGTTATAAACCAAGGTTACCTCAATAAAAGTAAAAACTAAAAGAAAGAAAGACAGAAACCATTGCCTGCTCCATGGTCATGAAGATTTACTCCTAAGTTCTCTTCTAAGAATTTGTGGGGAGTTTAGCTAAACTACTCCACAGCATTGTTGCCTTGGCATCCATTTTGTGTGGCCAAGCAGCCTGCAGGGACCTTGAAGTGACACTAGCCCTTCCAGAGAGTGCACTTTCTAGATAACCACCCACAGAACTACAAGTCAATGTAAGTTCCTGATATGACTCCCGCCACTGCCCTTGTGAGAAGCATGCTCCCCGCCTCCCAGGGCATTCCCATTGTGCGCCCCTTAGATAAGACCCCTGTGAAGCTTACCAAAACCTTGTTTTTTTTGCTTTCAGTTGACCAATCCAGACAGCCTGGGGACCTCAAAGCACTCTGCCTGTGAACCCCAATGAAGGCATATGCCCCAGGTCCTGCCCTGTTCTCTGCCTGCGTTCTGGCTTAACCTCCCAGTGTGGCCCCTCAAGGTATGCTGTGGACCTTCTCCAGGACCTATGAGTAACTGACTTCATTATTTCAGTTGCTTTGTGGTCTGTTGTTAACCCAGACTCACCATCCAATACCCCCAGGTCTCTATGTAACGAATATTAATTGGACAAAATCTCAACACATATTGCAGGTATACCTCATTTTGTTGTGCTTTGCAGAAATTGCATTTTTTACAAATGGAAGGTGTAGGGGAAGAGGGAGAATAACCCCCTTTTCCCCTTCTGGTTCTTATGGCTGGTCAAGGGATTTAAAATGACATAAGGCAGGTTAGCAGGAGACATCAAACAGAGTTTAAAACATGCACATGGGGAATGCACATTAGCATGAAGAATTACAGGGACAGTCAGGCAAAATGAGGTATTTATGTCCTTCTGGACTAAGGAGAGGGAGCTAGAGGTCTAAGACTTCAAAGGGGGAGAAAGCAACCTACTAAAAGATGAAAAAAGCTCATATTTGGTAAACAAATGTTTGCATTGTCCCATCTATAGACAATGGGACCCTAAAGAGATATTTTGATAAAATAGCCCTTGTTAGATGCCTTCCTGCCTACCACACCTAGAATTATCCATGGTAAGAACTCCTTCCAAGGACAGGTCCTTCTCTCTGAAATTCTTTTAGGCAATTTGGGGCAAGGTCAAATGTTATTCCAGAGTCTTCTGAGCCTTGATTGTCTTCAGCTGAAAATAATCCACATACCAGAGTGACACACCTTGGGGTGGCCTGCCCTGAACCCCATCACTTCCCTCCTCTGAAACTGCCCTGAGAGGGCCACATGTTAAAAGCTGAGCTGGTGACTATGGAGAGAGAAAATGAGTTAGTAGGCAAGTGGTAAAAAATCTGCAAAGGGAGAAAATATCATAGATTAGAATGAGGATGAACAAGGAGAAAGGAAGGGATCAGAGCACATCTCCTCATACTCCATTAAACCAGTTCCCCAATCCTGGGAATAAGTCAGTCTGGTAAAATGGGTGAGCTTCATTCATCTGATGGAAAATGTTAATCTTCTCTTTTAATAGATGTAAGTTAGACACTACTGGCCCTGTTTGGTTCACACAAAAGTTAACATTTTTCACTGATGACTGCACAAGCTTCTCCTTGCTGGGCAGTCAGTGTGTCCAGAGCAGGTCAATTGTGGAGGATCACAGAGGCTAGGCTGTTAATCTCTGGCTGGAGTATTTTCAAAGTTTGCATGGTGGTGCTGAACTCTTGTTCCATTACCATGGAGAGATTTAAGATCGCCTTTCCCAACCCGTAATTTCCAAAGCTGGGGAATAAGACTCTCGATGCTGAAAAGAACTTGGAGTTGTGATAAACAAGCAGATTCTCTATGATTTCTCAACTGGCACGTTTATGTGGTGCAATCTTATGAACAAAAGAACCCAAGTTTGCAACATGGCTGGCATTTAGGGTGGAGTATCTGGGGACAGAAGGGGCCAGGTATCCAAGTCCACATCATTCTGGACTCGGACCAATTAGGTGGGAACCCTTCCTATACTTTGTTGCCACATAAAATAAAAAGACCAGTGTGGTTTACAGGCAGCCCTAGAACTGAACCTGTAGTTCCCAGGGTCTAGAGTATTTCATGACGTTTGCTACCGGCACTGTTAGTGCCTAAACAGTTCCATTTTCCATGCACTCCTGTCAATCTGGGAGAGCAGAATAGATTGTGGAATAGCTGGTACAGGAGGACTGCAGCCTTATTTGGCAGCTATAAAGCCCTGGTCCTGTCACCTGACCAATTGAGTTCAGAGTTTGGGTCCACCCATATATAATTTGTGGTATTGGGCAGCTTAACCATGTGAGCAGTTGCTATACCCTAAGTTGTACAAGGGTGGTTTGCATGCCATCCAGAACGTTTGATGATTTGGAAAATGTTTGTGCTGAAGGGAGGAGTGTTAGAGTCACAATTTCCTTGAGAGGTTTGAAGATGCCACCTGTGGAATCAAACTCTAGAATTTGATTGCAATATTGTGCTGGAATGTCACCCAGGAAAGGTCCAGTGTCATGTTTACTTTCAATGCAAAGGGAAAAACATCCACCTATTGTCTTTATCTGGGCAAGGGACAGTCCTTGAGCTTCTCTAGAGGTTTTCTGGGGCCCAAGTGACTCACCAGAAGAAGAGGCAGAGTGATGTTTTCCTTGTCGTGGATACCATACCCTGTTGTTCATCCATCTTCCGTACTTAGTCCACCAGGTGTTCACAACAGCAGGAACAGAGACTAGTTCAGGTTCTTTTGTGCTCTCTAGCTGTTGACATAGCCAACAGTCAGATTGATTAGTTGGCATGGCCAGGGTTTGGTAAACTGGCATAAAGAGGTATTTGGTCTGTGCTCGATCTGTTGAGAAAAAGAGAGTTAGTAAGAGCAAGACACAGACGGAAAAGAGCCCTTAGTGAAAACTCAGAGAGGGGAAGAGGGACAAGTAAAGACCAATGCTCTCCATTCAGCTTTCTAATAAATGATTAAAAGGAGAATATATGTTTGTTAGTAGGAAAAGGGTTGTTTGAGTGTGTGTATCTGTGTGTGCATGTGTGTAGGGAGTTTTAAAAGCAAGGGGGGAAATAGGTGAAACCAAGGTTTCTTGATCTATGATTTGGGAAAAGCTGTCTACTCCATGAGGCCAGCTGTTTTGGGGGCCAGGGAATTGGGCCCAGAAATCCTTAGTTTAAGTTCACCTGTGGGGGCTGTCTCCCAGTTGTCATGAGATGGATGTTCTGTGTCTATTTTGGCATGGCTTGCATGGATCCAAGGAAGATTTTTCCTTTATTTTGATGGCAGTGTAGGTGGTCAGTAAGACTTCATAAGGTCCTTCCCAGCAAGGTGACAGTGTGTTTTTTCTTCTAAAGACCTTGATGTACACCCGATCTCCTGGTCCAAAGGGATGGCAAGCTTTGTCAGAAGGTGGGGGCCACACTTCTTTTACCCATTGATGATATGCTTCAACTAACTAGTTAATTGTTGTTTATAGCTTGTCATAGCATCAAATTGTTCACTTAAGTTCTCATAATATTCACTTAATCCAAATGTGGAAGCTGTAGAGACGGCAGTAGGCATTGGGCATCAAAAAACTATTTCAAAAGGAGTCAATCGATGTCTCCTATTTGGAGTATTCTGGATCTTTATAAGGGCCAAGGGCAGAGCTTCTGCCCACTTGAGTCCAGTTTCTTGGCAGACCTTTGCTAAAGTCCTGTTGATGTCTAGATTTTTATGTTCCACTTGCCCTGATGATTGAGGGTGATATGGGGTATGAAATTTTAGGAAGTACCCCAGAGTTTCTACAAGCAAATGGTTTATCTGCTATAAAATGAGCTCCTTGGTCTGATTCAGCCCATAAAGGAATGTCAAAACAAGGAATAACTTCAGTCATTAATTTCTTTACCACTGTTGTGGCATCTGCATGACTAGTTGGATAGCATTGGCTCCATCCACTAATTTTGCAGATGATAACCAAGCAGTGAGAATAGCCTAAAGCTGGGAGCACGTCTATAAAGTCCATTGGGAGTGCCAAAAAGGGCGGTGTGGGCCTGGGAGGACTTCCTGGGGTACAGTGATTTCTCCCAGAAGCTTGGTGAGATTTGCAAGTAGTGCACTGGAAAACAATTGGGTCAGAAATTTTGTGGATGCCAGGCAGGGCAAAACCAATTGTCTCTTAGTGCTTTAACTATCTCCTGCCTGCACATAGGTCCCATTTGGTGGGAGATAAGTGCAAGCCAAAAATCCAAAGGAAAAGGAGCTACAGAAAGTCCCTGGGCCCAGTGTCTAATCCATCTGATCACTGTTTGGCATCCTTTTTTACCCAGTTGTCTTTTTCAGATTGTGGGGAATTTGCCTGAGAGTTAATAATATCAGTCAGGAAAAGGCAGGTTTAAAAACTGGTTGGAGAAAGGACAAGGGGTACATTGTGAGCTGCATATGTAGCAGCTCTGTCAGCCTGTCATTTCCTGAAGATATGACATCAGTCTCCTCAGTGTGGGCTGAATAGTGAATAATGGCAATTGAGAAAGAAAGTGAATAGCTTGTAACGGGGCAGCAATTAGTGTCTGTTAGCAATAGGAGTTCCTGCAGAAGTTAAGAATCCACGGGATTTCCAAATTGTGCCGACAGCATGGCAGACTCCAAAAGCATACCTGGAGTCAGTGTAAAGAGTAGTAGTTTTCTCTTTTGCTCATGTGCAGGCTCTAGAAGGAGCTATGAGTCCAGCAGCTTGGGCTGATTTCACAGTGGGCAAAGAACAAGCTTCAAGCATTTCATGGGGGGACACTGTGGCATAACCAGTTATTATGATTCCCTGGAAATTCCACTTACAGGAGCCATCACAAAATAGAATTAAGTCTGGAGTGTCTAAAGGGATGTCTGAGACCCTCTTGTGGCTTTGAGACCATTTCTGTAGTTGCAGGGCAATCCTGTGGGATGGAGTGGGCTCTACATCATCAGGGAGGGGTCATAAGGTAGCTGGATTCAAAGTATCACAACAATGTAAGATGATGGGAGGGTTAGTTAAAAGAGCCTGCTCATAAGTGGTCTGTGGCCATATATAGAAGTGTGGTGTCCTGTGAACTTGCAAAATAGCTGATACAGCATGGAGAACATAAAGATGAATGGGAGAGCCTAACGTTAGAGTACTGGCTTTGTCAGTCAGGGTGGCAGCTGTGGCCACCACACACAAGCATGGGGACATATCTGATGCCACAGCATTCCTTTAAGCCAACACCTAATCCAGAGCAAGGCCCTAACAGTCTTCAATTCTACCAAGTCTGAGAGAGGTGAGAAAGCTGCTGAAGAAAAGGTCGAAGCTAGCAGAAGTTGGTTCAAGAGTTTAAGGAAAGAAACCATCTCCACAATGTAAAAGTGTGAGATGAAGCGGCAAGTGCTGATGTAGAAGCTGCAGCTAGTTATCCAGAAGATCTAGCTAAGACCATTAATAAAGGTGGCTACTCTAAACAACAGATTTTCAATGTAGATGAAACAGCCTTATATTGGAAGAAGATGCCATCTAGGACTTTCTTAGCTAGAGAGGAGAAGTCAATGCCTGGTTTCAAAGCTTCAAAGGACAGACTGACTCTCTTGTTAGGGGCTAATGCCGCTGGTGACTTGAAGTTGAAGCCAATGCTCATTTCCCATTCTGAATATCCTAGGGCCCATAAGAATTGTACTAAATCTACTCTGCCTTTGCTGCATAAATGGAACAACAAAGCCTGGATGACAACACATCTGTTTACAACATGGTTTACTGAATATTTTATGCCCACTGTTGAGACCTATTGCTCAGAAAACAGATTCCTTTCAAAATATTACTGCTCATTGACAAAGCTCTGGTCACCCAAGAGCTCTGATGGAGATGTACAATGAGATGAATGTTGTTTTCATGCCTGCTAACACAATGTCTGTTCTGTAGGATCAGGGCAGTCATTTTGATCATGCATCAAGGAGTAACTTTGACTTTCAAGTCTTATTATTTAAGAAATATATTTCATAAGGCTATAACTGCCATCGGTCATGATTCCTCTGATGGATCTGGCAAAGTAAGTTGAAAACCTTCTGGAAAGGGTTCACCATTCTACATGCCATTAAGAACATTTGTGATTCATGGGAAGAGGCCAAAATATCAACATTAAAAGGAGTTTGGGAGAAGTTGATTCCAACCCTCATGGATGACTTTGAGGGGGTTCAAGACTTCAGTGGAGGAAGTAGCTGCAGATGTGGTGGAAATGGCAAGGGAACTAGAATCAGATGTGTGAGCCTGAAGAGATGACTGAATTGCTGCAGTCTCATGATAAAACTCTCATGGACGAGGAGTTGCTTCTTATGGATGAGCAAAGAAAGTGGTTTCTTGAGATGGAATCTACTGCTGAAGGTGTTGTGAAGGTTGTTGAAATGTCACAGGACTTAGAATATTACATAACTTAGTTGATAAAGCAGTGATAGGGTTTGAGAGGACTGACTCCAATTTTGAAAGAAGTTCTACTGTGGGTAAAATGCTACAAAGCAGCATCTCATGCTACAGAGAAATTATTATTGAAAGGAAAAGTCAATCTATGCAGCAAACTTCATTTTTGGCTTTGTTAAAGAAATTGTCACACTCACCCCAGCCTTCAGCAACCACCACCCTGATCAGTTAGCAGCCGTAAACATTGAGGCAAGACCCTCCACCAGTAAAAAGGCTTAGATGATGCTTAACAGTTTTTAGCAATAAAGTTTTTTTGGTGAGGAATATTGCTCATGAACTAACATCCATTGCCAATCTTTCTCTATTTTGTATGTGGGATGCTGCCGTAGCGTGGCTTGATGAGTGGTATGTAGGTCTGCATCTGGGAACAGAACCTCTGAACCCTGGGCCGCTGAAGTGGAGTGTGCCAAACTTAACCACTATGCCACTGGACTGTCCCCAGCAATAAAGTATTTTTTTAATTAATGCATGTACATTTTCTTTAGATATAATGCTATTGCACACATAATAGAGTACATTATAGTTGAAACATAACTTTTATATGCACTGGAAAACCAAAACTTCACGTGACTTCCTTTATTGCAACATTCCTTTTATTGTGGTGGTCTGGAACCAAACCTGCAATATCTCCAAGGTATGCCTGCACAGTTTCAGCTCTGAGATTTAGGTCTTTGATCAATTTTGAGTTAATTTTTGTATGTGGTGTGAGGCAGGAGTCTGACTTCATCATTTGCATGTGGATATCCAGTTGCTGCAACACAGTGTGTTGAAAAGACTATTGTTTCCCACAGTGAATTGTTTTGGAACGCTTACCAAAAATCAATTGGCCATCAAGAGAATGAGAAGACAAGGCATAGACTAGGAGAAAATATTTGTAAAAGACATATCTCATATAGAATTGTTATCCAAAATATACAAAGAACTCTTAAAAATCACCATTAAGAAAACCAACAACCCAGTTAAAAATAGACAAAGATCTGAACAGACAACTCACCAAAGAAGATGTACAGTTGGCAAATAAGCTTATGAAAAGATGCTCCACATCTTATGTCATTAGGGAATTGCAAATTAAAACAACGAGATACCACTACACACCTGTTAGAATGGCAAAAATCCAATACACAGACAACACCAACTGTTGCTGAGGATGCAGAACAACAAGAACACTCCTTCATTGCTGGTGGGAATGCAATATGGTACAGCCATTTTGGAGGACAGTTTGGCAGTTTCTTACAAAACTGAACATACTTTTACCATATTTCAGCAGTCACACTCCTTTTTTACCCAAATGAGTTGAAAACTTACGTCCACACAAAAACCTGCACGTGGATGTTTACAGCAGCTTTATTCATAATTGCCAAAACTTGGAAGCAACCAAGATATCCTTCAGTAGGTGAATGGGTAAATAAACTGCTCCATCCAGACAAGAAATGTTACTCAGCACTAAAAAGAAAGGCGTTCTCAAGCCATGAAAAGACGTAAGACAACCTTAAATGCATATTACTAATGAAAAAGGCTAATCTCAAAAGGTCACATACTGTGTGATTCAATTCCAAGTATATGACATTCTGGAAAGGCAAAACTGTGGAGACAAAGAAAGGATCCATGGTTGCCAGGGGTCAGTGATGAGGGAGGGATGAATAGGCGAAGCAGGGAGAAATTTTAGGGCATGCTGTAACAGCGAATACACGTCATTATACATTTGTCAAAACCTATGGAATGTACAACACCAAGAGTGAACTTCAATATATCTATGGAACTTAGGTGATAATGATGTGTCAGTGTAGGTTCATCAATTACAACAAATGTACCAATCTGGTGGGGTCGTTGATAGTGGGGGAGGCTGTGCATGTGTAGGGGCTGGGGGTATACGGGAACTCCACCTTCTGCTCAATTTTGTTGTGAACCTAAAACTGTTCTAAAAAGGAAGTGTAATTTTTAAAAATCAGTTGGCCATAAATGTAAATGGCCATACATTTAAAAAAATTAATTGCCCATATTTTTTGACACTTAATTCTATTTCCTTGATCCATATGTCTATCCTTATGTCAGTAACACACTGTCTTGATTACTGTAGGTTTCTAGTCAGTTAGACCAGAATGTGTAAGTCCTTCAACTTTGCTCTTTGTCAAAATTGTTTTGGCTCTTCTGGGTCCCTTGCATCTCCATATGAATTTTAGGACCAACTTGATAATTTCTGCAAAATAGGCAGTTGGAATTTTGATAGGGATTGCACTGAACCTGCAGACCAATTTGGGAGTATTACCATCTTGACAATATTAAGTTATCCAGTCCATGAACAAGGGATGTCTTTCCACTTACTTAGGTCTTCTTTAACTTTTTTCAATGATGTTTAGTAGTTTTCAGTGTACAAGTTTTGCATTTCTTTTGTTAAATTTATTTTAAGTATGTTTATACATAAATTTATTATTTTTGATGTTACATAAGCAGAGTTGTTTTCTTAATTTCATTTGTGGATAGTTCACTGCTAGTGTTTAGCAACACAATTGATTTTTGTATATTAATCTTGTATCCTGCACCTTTGCTGAACTTGCTTATTAGTTCTAATATTTTTATGTGGATTTCCTAGGATTTTCTCTACATGAGATCATGTCATCTGTAGCTAGAGAGTTTACTTCTTCCTTTCCAATCTGGATTCCTTTTATTTCATGTTCTCACCTAGTTGTCATGGCCAGAGCCTCCAGTAAAATGTTGAATACAAATGGTGAGAGAGGACATCCTGATGTTGTTCCTGACCGAAGGGAAAGCTGTCCGTCTCCCACCATTGAGTGTAGTAGCAGAGGGTTTTTCCACAGATGGGCGGTCCCTTCTATTCCAGGTTTGTTGACTGCTTTTTCTTTGTCTATTGAGACCATCATGTGTTTTTTGTCCTTTTTCTATTAGTATGGCATATTACATTGATTTTCAGGTGGTAAATCGGTCTTGCATTCCTGTAATAAATCCCACTTGGTCCTTTTTATATGTTGCTGGATTCGATTTGCTAGTATCCACTTGAGCAATTCTGCATCTATATTCATAAAAGATATTGGTTTGTAGTTTTCTTTTCTTGTGATGTCCTTGTTGGGTTTGGTGTCAGGGTGATCCTGGCTTTGTAGTATGAGGTGAGAAGTGTTCTCTCTTCTTATTCTTGTATTTTTTGGTGCTTTCTCTTTACTGCATGTTCCTGGTGTTGCTCTGTGTAACTACCTTGCTCACTGTGGTCCAGCACTTGGCCCAGCCACAACCCTGGAAGTTTACAGTTGAGTACGTCAACCATGCTTGGAAAAAAATATCCATTGGATGTTGGTGCCTGAGAAAGGGGGTGTGGTGAGAGCCCTTCAGGGTAGATCAAAAGTCAGTGCTCTGAAACCCTGTACACCAGCTCTCAGGTGGTCATCGGTAAGGCCTTGGGGGAGCTCCTGTTACAAAATTGCCAAGGCTCTTGGTTGGAAATCCATTTTCCTGGATTTCTGTGAAGGCATTTCAGAACAGGAACATCTGCTCAGTTATGTTTAGGCCACATGGAGCGAGGTAAGGGAGATGACACCCCTGCAGGAAGTGGGAGCCCATCTGAGAAGTTCCTCAAGACAACATCAGGCAAATATCAGAGGGGGCAAGGGGGCTGGCTAAGGCAGAGTGTTCTAAGTGGCACCATCTTGTTTGGGAGTCCACTATCCTGTCACCAGACCACTGAGCCAGACACCCACAGGTACCCATAAAGTCCTATTCCACAAACCACATATAAACCTGAAAACATGGAGAGAGTTCTGGGGAAAGAGGATCCCTGTTTTGGTTTTGCTTTGCTTGGATGGATTGTCATCATTTTGCTGTAAAGAAGTTAACACCCTGTCACACCAACCTTTCCACTTTCAAAGAAGTGGGAAGAGCAGAAGGACAAAGAGCCCTCAGACCCAGGAATAAATAAGCCTGAGGGGGGTTTGTGATGGTTACGTGATGAGACAGATGATGTGTCTCCCCATGATGTGGTGTCTGGCATGGAGTAGATGCTCAGTCCATGATGGTCTCACAGATATCCACAAGTGTGGAGCTGCTGTTCGGGTCCCCCAGGATCCTTCAGGCTTGACAGGTGCTCCTGGGCTAGGAGGGGCTGCCATTGGTGTCTGAGTGGCCCTAGGGTGCCCCAAGCTGGATGCCTGGAGGTCATCCTCAGAAGTCTACCTGCCTCATTTCAGGACACTGTCTGTAGCTAGAAGCTCAGAACAGCTGGCATGAGTTCTGCCCATTCACAGAACACTCCCCAAAGCTGGGCACTCCCTCGTCAATGGATGAGGGTGGCTTACTGCCATCCCATTGTGCCGGGAGGTCAGGGATTGCCCAGGGCCTCTCAGCCAGATTCATACCCTCATCTTGCCAGAGTCTCGCCTGATGCCTGCAGCCCCCACACCTCCCAGTGTTGAGGGGGCCTGGATGGTGCCCAGCTGGTAGAGTATATGTGTTGGGATGAGGGGTCAAGGAGGGTGTCTGCAGCAGTGGAACGTCCGTGGGCTCCAGACACACCCCTCCAGACCTGGACCTTAACCTCCACCAGCCTCTGGAGACCATCCCAGTGTCCTGAGCTAGTCACTTACCTGGTGACCTGGGCTTCCTCATCTGTGAACCAGGCACAGTAATAGGTCTTCTCTAGAGCCTGGGGAGCTCTGGTCTTGACCGTGTGAGGTATGGGTAGGGTGGGCTGAGTGTGTGTGACTGTGAGGCAGGCCCAGTGCTGGATCTGGCACCCAGGGCTATGTGTAGGCCCCGTGGCAGGGGGTGGCAGTGACAGTAGGTGAGTCACAATAAGTCTTACGTGGACAGACTCAGGCCAGAGAGGAGATGAAGGCTCTGGCACCAGGGGACAGTGGTGTGGCAGAACTGGTTCCAGTGGAGTGTCAGGGCACAGGCATGAGACAAAGCGCCTTGGATTCCAGGCGCAGGGCCCAGGGAACACCCCACTCCAATCGAGGTGCATTGATACACTAGCCCGGCAAGTCAGGGGATGGGAGGATGAACACTGCTATCTGAGGCTGAGTGGCCGCCTGGGCGGTCTCAGGCCACAGAGCTCCTCCTGTTCCAGGTCCTGGCTCCTGGGAAGCCTCAGATTTCCACCCTTCTCTGGAATCCCAGATCATTGAAGCGGTTCCCAGCCAGGCTCCCTGGGGCTGTCTCCTCGCCACCCTCAGAGCCCCTCCCAAACACACTCAGATCTGGCTCCACCAGGCTCCCTCCCTTGCATGGGAGGCAGGCCAAAGGGATCTCTGTGCTTCCTGTGACCTCCTGCCCACCCTGCTCATGGGCCCTGATGCTTGCTTCAGCCCTGCCCTCCAGCTGGCCAATGGTTCCAGGATTGGATCCCCAGCGCAAGGTCAGAGGAAGGACTGAGGGCTAGTCAAGACCTAGCTGGGCAGCCTGTCACTCCCTCTGGCCCTCGTAGGTGCCGGCAGCTGGCTTGGTGCTCTTCTCAGCTGGCCACTATGGCCCGGAGACTGCCCAGCACCGCCAGCCTGGCACGCTTCTGCCAGAAGCTGAACCGGCTGAAGACACTGGAGGAGTCCACCAGGGAGACACCGCTGCAGTGCCACCTGACCATGGCGGACCTGACCCTGCTGGCTGTGGGCGCCATGGTGGGCTTGGGCCTCTATGTGTTCACGGGCACAGTGGCCAAGGAGATGGCTGGCCCTGTGGTGGTTGTGTCATTTGGCGTGGCCGCCATGGCCTCCCTGCTGGGAGCCCTATGCTATCCAGAGTTAGTGGCACTTGTGCCCGGCCAGGGCTTTGCCTACCTGTTCACCTGCGTGTCCATGGGTGAGCTGTGCGCCTTCCTCATTGGCTGGAACATGCTCACTGGGAACCTCATTAGTGGTGCTGCCATGGCCTAGGTCTGGAGCAGCTACCTGGGCGTCATCTTCAGCCACCACATCCACAGCTTTATCGAGCCACATGTGGGCATCTTGCAGGTGCCCTTCCTGGCCCAGTACCCAGACATCTTGCCTGCTGGGATCACACTTTTGGCCTCTGCATTTGTCTCCTGCAGAGCCAGTGTCTCTTCCTGGCTCAATCGTACCTTCTCTGTTATCAGCCTGGTCGTCATCCTCTTCATCATCATCTTGGGGTTTGTCCTGGCCTGCCCACGCAACTGGAGCACTGAGGAGGGTGGCTTTGCACCCTTTGGCTTCTCTGACATCATGACTGGTGCTGTCACCTGCTTCTACGCCTTCATGGGCTTTGGTGCCATTGCTGCCTCCAGCGAGGAGACCCAGAACCCAAATTGAGCTATGCCTACGGCCATTGCCATCTCACTTGGCCTGGCGGCTGGTTCCATCATCCTTGTTTCCACTGTGCTCACACTCATGGTGCCCTGGCACAGCCTGGACCCTTACTGGGCACTCACTGATGCCTTCCACCGGTGGGGCTATAGCTGGACAGGCTTCATTGTGGCGGCTAGTGCAATCTGTGGTAAGGGGCCCTTCCAGACAAGGAGGGAGGGGACATGGCAGTGGGACCCTACCCCAAGCCTCCCAGGGAACACGTCTCCATCTGGGCCTGTGTTCCCAGCTTCATCATGGGGCCAGGAATGGGCTAATGATTAGATTCTCCACCCGGGCTTGTTGGGAGGGACCTACTCAACGACCCTCCTAATTGTACATAGAATGTCAACCCTGGGCATGTGCTTCCAGGTCCTTTCCTGGCAGAGGGACTCAGCCCTCATCAGATTCTCCAGTAGGTCTGTCACCTGTACTGGGGCATCTCATTCCTGGGTGGTGAGGGGGAACAATCTAGCACCCCCCATACACTCAGGCTCACTCTGAGAGCCCAAACTCATGCCCGTGTTCCCAAGGGGCCACCCATGCCCTGGCCCCAGCAGCAGCCCCTGTGGGCCTGTCCACCATGCTGACCAGTCTCCCACCCTCTGCCACAGCCGTGACAACTCTCCTGCTTGGAAACATCTATTTCCTGCCACGTATCATCTATGCCATGGCCACCGATGGGCTTTTCTTCTAGGTGTTTGCCCACGTGCACCCTCAGACGCAGGTCCCCATGGTGGGCATCCTGGTGTTCGGGGTCCTCATGGCTTTCCTGGTGCTGCAGCTGGAACTCACAATACTGATCCAATTTGTGTCCATCAGCACACTGCTGACCCACACTGTCATGATCACCAGCATGATCATGCTACACTTCCAAAAGGCCCCTCCCTCCAGTTCCCTTGGCCCAGCCAGCCCTGTGGGCACAGAGCAGGCCTCAGCCCCTGAGGCCGGGCAGCAGCAACCAGCCCTGAGGTCCTATCTTAGCTTCTTGGGTGGGTGCCAGCTTGGAGCCGCCGTGGCTTGGGCACTTTGTGTCCTGGTGGCCTCAGCCATCACTCTGGACTGTGTGCTGGTCTTTGGGCACACGGCCCTACACCTCCCACCACGGGGCTACACCCTGCTGCTCCTGCTCAGCTCCATCATGTTTCTGCTCAGTCTCCTCATCCTAGGGGCCCACCAGCAACAGCACCGGCAGGACACCTTCCAGGTACTTCCTCCAGCCAACACCCATCACTCTCAGCCCAGCCAGCTCCCCTCACCCCTTACTCCTCTGCCATGGCAGGAGGAACCAGGGCTCACAGGGCAGGGGAGGCCAGTGCCCCATCCCCCTCTTTCGGCATGGCTAGTGGGCACTTGTCTCTGGAATCTCCAGAGGTGGAGAAAGGCTCTGTGGACTCCCGAGATATAGGCCCCTGGGGCAGCAGATCTTCTCACAGCCCAGTCCAGCCCTGCACTTGCCCCCTCAGATCCCCATGGTGCCCCTGTCTCCAGCCCCGAGCATCCTCCTCAACGTCTTCCTTACGCTGCAGCTGAGCTACCTGACATGGCTGCATTTCTCCATCTGGCTGATGATCAGTGAGTGGGGGCCAGGCTGGGTCCCTAGGTGGGCTGCAGGAGGAGGGCAAGCAGGGAAGCAGGGCTGGGACCTGCCCCTCAGGCTTGTTGCCCCCCTTGCAAGACTCGTGGTATATTTTGGCTACGGCATCTGGCACAGCAAGGAGAACCAGCGGGAGCAGCCCGGGTTGACTGCCCCAGGTGACAGCCTGGAGATGGCACAGGACCTGCAGCCCCCCAGCCAGGCACCAGCCCAGGAGCTCGGCTGCATGGAGCAGCCCGCCAGTCCATGAGGATCGCTGGGGCTTCCCTGCCCTCCCCCACCTCTTCAGGAGACCAGCGGGGCTGGCAGCCCCTTCTATCCAGGGCAGCTCGTGTTTCCAGGCCTGCCCATGCTGGAAGGTCCTCAGGACCTCAGCCCAGGTGTCAAGCTTCGAGTCCTTGGGAGTGGGCTGTGGCCAGCATTGGTGTGGTGGACTCTTCGCCCAGTGCCTTCCAGTTTATGACCAACTCCAGCTACCTGGGCAGGTGGAGTAGGGTGAGCAGGGAAGAGGCCCGCAGCCCCATGGATCCACAATAACAACTGCTTGGCCAGCCATGTGGCCTGTCACTGTCTACTGTGGTGTTATTTCTGGTACTGAGTCCTCGCTTGTCCCCGGGACCCAGACGATTGTCCCCAATCCACAGCAAAAGTGCTGAGGTTCTGTCATAGGGACGCACCAGCCCTGGGACAGCCCTGAGTCAGGGACATGGCCAGGCCTGGGTCATGGGGTCATGCCCTAGAGCCAGCTCAGAAGGGAGCTACACACACCAGGCACAGAGGGGTCCCACCCAGGGTGGAGTCAGGGTCCCTCCCAGGCTCCCCACATATGCCCTTGTGGGTAGATCCAGAGAGCAGAACCTGGACGTGAAGGAGGCTGCCCAGAAAGGGCAGTGGAGTAGTGGGGTTCCCTCAGTTTCCCAGGGATCCCAGAGAGCAGGGCATGTGTCTGAGGCCCCAGGGTGTAGAGGCCCACCTGCCCGGGTACACACATCTCTCAGGCGCAGGCCCACATGGCTCCCCTGGGGGTGCACACCCACGTGCAGACTGAGGCACAGCTGGTTCCAAGCTCAGGGCTGCCCGCAGCTCCCCAGCTGCCTCTCCCCCTGCCCGCCCCTCAGGGCTTTGTGACAAGGGCTTGAGATGGGACACACATGTGCAGGTGGGGGCACAAGAGCCTGGGCCTGCTCCAGGTACCTTCCACACCCCTGGTGGCTATCGGTTCCCAGTCCTTGGGGGTCCCCAGGCCCACCCTGCTCCCCCACTGGTCTCCCCAAGGCTACATCTACCATACGTGCCTCCCCCTCCCCGTTCCTGCCTGGAAGGACCACACAGGAAGCTGCTGGCTCTGGCAGCTTTACTCCTCGGCTCTCTGCAGCCTTGACCTCAGCTTTCTCTGGGCCCCAAGGACAACCAGGTACCCGTGACCCCGCTCCAATAACCAGGTTCAGGGCTGTGTTCTCTCACCCTGGCCCTTCTGAACCCGCCTCCCACGGACACGGCTCTGGGGATTGAGAGGAGCAGGGACCTGAAGGCTTTCCTGGGGCTCCAGGTGCCAGATGATTCCAGATGCTGCCCAGCCTGAGCCCCAGCCCTGGCCCTCCCCAACCGGGCCCAGGTTGCTCCACCAGCAAGCTGCCTGCATGCCCCTGGTCACCAGGGACCCATGGGAAGGCAGCCCCTGTCTTCCTGAGGTGGGTTCCCCCAAATCCCTGCCCCACCCTGGGACCAAGAGAGGGCTTGGCTCCTGCAGCCCCCATCCCTCCCCTCCTGACCATGGGCCCATGGGGAAATTCTCCAGCAGGCAGCACTCAGGCCCCCGGGAGGATTCCAGAACAAGAACTAGGCCAGCGTATGGGAGCTTCTACATCCTCTGTTAAGCACATTCTTTCCAGCCCCTGGGCTCCACCTGGGGTCTTGGTCACAGCGTGGTTCTCAGGCAGTTGCCTCAGGCTGGGTGGGCAGCTGCCCAGACATGTTCTCAAGTGTGACCTTGGGCAGCAGTGACATATGTGTGCAGATATACAGCCTCCCCACCACCATGGCTCCCAGGAGCCTGGTGAGCGGGTTCCAGGGCGGTGGGCTGTGGTCACCAAGCAAACATACAGAAGGTCCCAAAAGACCCCATGCCCACCAACTCAGCCCCTGCCCCCTCCCCATCCCAGCCCCCCGCAGCCCAAGGGCTGCCACCAGGAAGGGGCTGGTGCTCACAAGCTGAGCAGGTTTGGGTCCAAGAGGTGCCTTTGCCCTTGCCTGGGGTCCTAGGGGGTCAGATCATCTGCCCACCGCACTCCTCACTCCTCATTCTCAGGAGAGTGTTGAGAGGGGTGAGTATCTAGATATCAGTCACTTACCTTCAAAAAGTTTCCTGTGAAATCTGTCTAAATATATCTGGCTTACTACAGAGAGGGAGAGAGAAAGCAAACGGGGCAAAATGGTGAAAAAAAAAACCTCGTGAACTCAGATGAAAGCTATGGGTTTTTACGGTACTAATCTTTCAAGTTATTCTATAGAGTTTTGTAATTTTTTAGATAAAACCTGAAGGGAAAAGTAAAGAAGGCCCCCTGTGCCATGGAGGGAGATTCTGGAGGCAGGGTGGAGTGGAGGAGGGACTGGGGTGAGGGGTCCCAGCTGCAGCGGGGGTGAGAGGACACATGGGGTGGAGGCCAAAGGGCTCAGGAGGGAGGCTGGATGGAGCCTGTGCTGGGGGACCTGGAGCTGAGAGCCCCCCCTCCTGCCCTGGGGACCCCTCCACACACAGCAGAGGGTCCAGAGGGATGGGCCTGGCTGGGGTCTGTCCCGGCCGCCACAGGAGGATAGTTGGAGGGGCACCTGGCTGTGGGGCCGCAGCTGAAGTCGTAGCTCCTCTCCTGCAGCTGGAAGGAGTTGTGGGGTTGCCGTTGGAGCCCCCGGTGTCCAGGTCACAATCCCAGATGACATGGATGCCCACAGCCCCGTCCTGTACACAGCGCATCACTGCTCTACCAGCACACGGGCAGGGACCCTCTCCTCGAGTCCTTCTAGAACCCCGCCCCCAGGGGCCCACCAGGAACACCAGTTCCTCAGAGACCCCTCCAACCCCGGCCACAAGGTCCGCAATGAGGAATACAGGAGGTAGGGGTTGAAGCCTGGGTCACAGTGGCAGTGCTTGAAATAGTGGTGTCCCAAGTGTCCAAGGCATTGGACCTGAGAGGGGGTGAGGCCAGGGGGTCGGGCCAGGCAGGGGACAAAGAGGATCTGGGGCAGCCAGGACCCACCACGCTGACCTGGAGAAGTTGAACTTGCTGAAGGTGACAGTGTTTTTGATGAACAGCATGAAGTTCTCAGCCTGGAGCAGCAGGGGTTTCCTGCAGGTGGGGGAGGTCATGGGCAGGCTCTGCTGGTCCTGGGACCTGCCCTGGGTGTTGGGGACACTTACACAGGCACAGTGTCACTCTCCATGGGGTGCCAGCCCCGGATCTCACAGGTCCTGTGGGTCCCATTGAACTCCACACACTGGCCTGTTTTTATGCCTTGAAAACACAAGACAAACTCCAGGCCCCCAAGTCTTCACAGGGCCTGGGAAGGGAGTGCGCAGGGGGCTGTTGGCAGAAAGAAGACACACAGAGGCACCACAGGGCCTGCACGGGGGAGCCACACAGGGTCCCAGCACGGCCCCCTGAACCGCCTCCTAGTGGAGGTGCTGGAAGACAGGCCCACAGTTACTGTGGCTGTGCGTCCCCGTCTCCCCTCAGGACAGTCCTCGTCAGCCCAGTGGTTCACAGTGGGATGGAGGGTGGTGAAGTGGTGAGAGAGCAGAGTTGTCCAGGCCCAGGAAACGTCTCCCCCCTGTGACCCAGCTCTGCAGTCCACAGGGACACGCCCTTCCCTCTCTTAGTCCCCAGGGTTCCCTGAGTTTGCGGGCACATGGGAAAGTTGGAGGGTGCAAAAAAAAAGAGGTGGTCAGAGGGGGGAGGGTGAGCAGCCCCCGGCCAGATCGGGGTGCAGTGCAGTATCCCAAGAAAGAGCGAGACTCCTTACTTCCTGATAGTTCTGTCCCTGGTGGGGGCAGAAGTGACTCCTCGAGGCCCAGCTCCTCTGACCCAATTCTGATGACAGAATAGGGAAGGTGGAGGGACTCTGGGAGGGTAAGTTCATGCCAAGGTGGGGGTGCTCGGTGTGGCAGACAAAGGGCGGGACCCTCCTCATAGGGGTCTGTAGGGAAGTGGGACCCCACACACTGGCCAAAGGACCACTGGCCAGTCCCTTCCCAGCTTGTTCTGCTGTGAAACAGGGACATTAGTGCCTGCACATGATCACAGAGTTCTGGGCATCAGCCAGGAGGGGACGGTGGTGAGAATTCTGGGAGTCCCAGACCCCGGAGAGGAAGCATCCTCAAGAGTCAGGCACTCGCACAGACATGGTTCTGCCAGGCAGAGGGTGGACACCACTGTCCAGGGCCCTGGGCTCAGGGGCAGCAGGAGGAACACAGCACCAGGGTGGCAGGCACCTGGGGATTCTGAGAAGCCAAATGAGACACTGGGACTTTGTAGGGTGGTGGGACTGTAAGAAGTGGGCAGGGAACAGCATGGGGGCACCTGCTCTGCCTCGCTGTCCCTACCTATGTCCTGAGTCTCCACCCTGCAGGGCCACCATCTCCTCCAACCGGACTCCGTAGTGACCACCATGGGTCCCCACCTCTGCCCTCATCCACCTCCTTCCAGCAGCCCGAGTGGCCCACCCCAATGACAGACGATTGAGTGCCCCTCCCCTGAGCCCATCTGTGGCTCCCACCGCTGCCGTCTCCAGTTCAGCTCCTTCGAGGGGCTCCCAGGGCCCTGTGATCTGGGGCTACCCCCTCCCTGCCCCAGTCCAAATCTAGGCTCCAGCCCACTCAGCAGCAGGGAACCCTGGTGGTGCCTCCTCTCACACAGTTGGGGCCTTTGCCCACACAGCCCCTCTGCCTGGACATCCTCTAGATCCCACTCAGCCTCCCGTCCTGCAGGAAACCCTTCCTGAGGCCCCGGGTTGGCTGATGTGCCTCCCTGGGTCTCTCAGCTGCAGCTTCCATCCCATCGCAGGCCCTGCCCCCTGGCTGGGCTGTGTGTGCAGGAGCTCCGGGAGGTGGGGAGGGTGGAGTTCTGCAAGCCTGGTCTGGGGGAGGCTCGGCAGGTGTTTGCTGGAGGCTGTGACACTACAAGGAGCACAGAGCATGTGCTGGGAGGGACCAGATGACCAGACCCTGAGAGGAGCTGGCAGGAACTCTGCTATTCTCAGGAAGCCGGGGTGTCAGGTCTGATGAATTACCCAGCCCTGGCAGCTTTGAGGAAAGGGCCAGAAACCTGGCCGTGGGCAAAGAGGGACCTCGTGGATTCCAGAAAACACAGAACTGTGGCCCCAGCACAACTTCAGGACAGTCTACAAACCGAACATTAACTAGACGTCTCTGAGCATTCAGAAAGGGAGGGACATCGTGTGTGTTTCCGAACGTCAGCACATTCTCTGTGCACGTGCCTCACCTCGTCTGTGGACGGGGCCAACCAGGGACATGTGGCCCCTCCAGCAAGTGGGGGGGGACCAACGACCAGGACTCAGTGGACAGGGGTCACACAGTACCCTCCAGCCCAGCAAGCGATTCCATGTTGGACTCAATTAAAGAAAGACATCACCATGGAGGGCGGCTCCCAGGGCTACGTCCCGGGTGCCAACTGTTCAGACAAAATCCACAGCTGGGGAACTGTACACGTGAAAATGGTTAAGATGGTAAATTTTATGTTATATGCATTTTATCACACTAATAAAAATTGGAAACAAATTCACTGCTGGGGAGGAGAGCGAGTGTGCTCTGGGACAGACGCTGGATCCCTGGGACGCCCCCAGGCGAGAGGAAAAGTTGAGATTTGGGGGAGAGTCTGCATTTCTGCATGAAGGGGCAAGAAGAGGGTGGGCACTCTGCCTTTACCCCAGCTGTAGTGAAAAATACCAGAGATCATAAGTGACCCTGTGCTCAGCATAAGAAGCAGTGTACTGTGTTTGCCCACAAAAATGGAAGCTGCCCCGGGACACATTAACAGAAGCTGCCCCGGGCATAGAGAAAGTGAGGTGATATTCCAGCTTGGCTCTTGCTATTAGATCCCACTTAAGCATTGTGCCCAGTTCTGGGAGTTACACTGACAACCTGAAGTGTGTCCAGAGGACAGGATGGGGAGGGTCCCGGACACTTCACAGAGAACAACAGTGGAAGGATCTGGAGGCATACTGCTCAGGGGTGCAGAGTCCCCAGGTGGGGCTGGGAGGCCTTGGGTCAGTGACTCAACTTGGCTGGGCCTCAGTCCTCTCATCTTACATAGGGATTGCAGTAATTCCTGCCAGGCAGGGTGTTTGTGGGAGCGAATGAAATGATTCATGAAAAGCAGAGTGTCTGGGATAGGTAGCCCATACTGAGCCCTCAGTCACCCGGGAAGGAGAAGGGGGGACATTCCTGGTGACCCAGGGCTGGTGGAGGAACAGGGACCCACTGGGAGGCTCCCAGGCAGCCTTACCTCTGGGCATCCGCCCTGAACTTGTTCTGGTGTCACAAGGGAATTGGTCACCAAGAAGAACACGTTCTCTCCCTGGAAGGCAAGGGTCAGGGTGGGCCCCTGCTTGGCTTCCTCAGTGAGAGAGGCCAGAAGCTGGCAGCCGGGTCTGTGAGGGAGGGGGTCCTGGCCCATCCAGTCATCAACCCTGTGCCCCAGGAAAACACCTCCAGTGAGGCAAGTTGAGGCAGAGGTGGGAGGCTGGCTGGGATTCTGGCCATTTCTGAGCCCCTGTCCGCCTCTCTGAGGCAAGATATTTTTCATATTCACTCAAATTCGCTCACCCAGAATTTTCCAAGAGCTTCCTGCTTCTAGGCACTGAAGATCCAGAGCCAAATTGGGCTGGGCGCCCACCCAGGCTAGTGGAGAGTGGACCCCTCATTGCACACATGGCTGGGGACAAGGGTAGCAGGTGGTGAGCTCTGCCTGGGACAAAGGCAGGGTGGCTGTGGGGACGGGTGGCCTGCCACCTGTGTGCTGTGTGTGACAGCTCTGCACATTTGGGGGGATGCACACCAGGGAAGGGGAGGGGAGGGCTGGGCAAAGGGCAGGGGTGTGGCAGTGGTCAGGATCTGCAGGGACTTGGTGGCCACCATCTTGGAGAAGGAACCGTCCCAGGGTGGAAAGCAAGGGCTGGCAGGCTCTGATGGTGTCACCTGTGAGGGCTCAGCCTGGCTGCTGCAGGGAGCGCACCTGGGGGCCCACAAGCAGACCACAGGCACAGCGGGGGCAGCAGGGAAACCCGACAGGAGATGGAATGGACAGCAGGGAGATGGGGAGCTGGGTCCAGCTTTGGTCCTGGTAGACGGCATGGCCCTCAGTGGACGAAAAGAGGCTGCACTGGGAGAGGGAGAGGGTTTCTCCTTGGACGTGGTAGGTGTGCATCAGGAGGCAGCTGTGCTCAGGGCAGGTGGTCACCGGGGCTACAACTGGGACATCAATAGAACAGAGGTGGAAACTGGGGCTGTAGAGGATCTGGGTGGAGGGAGAAGGGGCTGGAAATGCAGGGTGGGAAGAGCAGAGGAGCCAGATCACAGGGCCCCGGGTCAGGGAGGAGAGCACTCAGGAGCTCCAGGCCCTGTCCCCTGCCCCTCCACCCCTCCCTC
Source organism: Ceratotherium simum simum (assembly GCF_057802395.1). NCBI lineage: Eukaryota > Metazoa > Chordata > Mammalia > Perissodactyla > Rhinocerotidae > Ceratotherium > Ceratotherium simum. The sequence goes on from NC_141934.1 coordinate 4,521,112, forward strand.
AAGCTCAAGCCTTGAGTTCCCAGACCCCCCACTCTTCCAGGTGCAGCCTTTGTGAATGCAATACCTCGGGCCTGGCTTCCTGCTCTGTCCCATTGTCCACCTGGAAACCTCTTACACATCCCTGAGCCGTGTCCAAGGCCACTCCTCTGTCAGGCCCTTCCTGAGCCCGGCCCTGTGACAGTGCCAGCACCCCCTCTGGCATCACATGCCCCTCTTGTACACACTTTCTGCATGGGTGGGGTCAGAGGTCTCAGCGCCTGGCAGCAGCACCAAGGCACCCACCTGTGGCAGATTCACGAACTCAGCCACATCCAACAGCCTGTTCTGTAGCTCCTCGATCTGGGACAAGGAAACCCCTTTGAGTTTGGTGATTACGGAAATCTGGGATCCAGGTCCTGCTCCTAGTAACCTTTTGTGGCGAGGAGGGCCCACGTGGGGAGGAGGTGATGGGCAGTGTGGTGTGTCCCCAGCACTCGGTGAGCAGTGGCAGAGCTGGGCCCCACCCACTCAGCCCCTACACACCCTGTAGGCTCCCAGCACAGCGTTCAGGGCCCCCGCCTCTTTTCCAGCCTCATTTCCACCCCAAACACCCTGCACAGGCCAGAAGCCCCGGCCATGCATCAGAGAGCCAATGCTCTCAGACCCAGATGCCCACCACCACCTCCTTCCCCAGCCTTCACCCTCCCCTGCCCCGGCCAGACCCAGCTCCCTCCTTAAAGGCTCCCCTGACCCAGCCACAGCTGTGGTCTTTCTCAGCGGCCCCAGGGCTCCAGCTCTCACAGGTGTCAGGGACTACCTCCTGCCCCTCCCAGGGCCTCCTGGGCAGAGTGAGACCCATCCTGCTCTGTGCCCAGAGCCCAACATGGAGCTGGGGACAAGGCCTAGGAAAGGAGGCAGGTGGGCACACAGGAGGACACGAGCACACGGCTTGCTCTTGTACCTGCTGCCTTGAGACAGACGGAGATCCTTTTCTGCCCCCACCCTGTCCCAGCCTGTCGCCTCCACTGCCACCAGTCCAGCCCCTGAGGAGTCATACCCCTCCCTCAGCCCAGCAGGACCAGTCACGGTCCCTCTAGCCAGCCTGCCCAGGAGCCACTCTCTTAGCCCACCACGGAGACCATGACCCCGAGCTGCAGCAGCCTCTGTGGGGCGCCAACCCCCCAGTTCCTGGTCATCACCTACCTCTCAGTTTGTAATCCAGAAGCCCCCAGCCTGTCACAGCCCCTGGGGGTCCCATGCCCTCAGCTCCTGCTGGCTGCCGGGGAGCAGGGTCAGCAGAGCAGCTGCAGCCCCAGCTGAACAGGAGGAAAAGCAGGCGCCCAGACCAGGCCAGGCCAGCAGCTGGTAAAAGGACACTCCCACTGGGGGCAGGACCCAGCCCCACCCCCGCCCTGGGCTCAGTCCCCACTCCCAGCTGCCCTGGGCCTCCCTTCCTCTCTGACTCCCTCTGCCTGGCCCTGGGACTCAGCGAGGAGCAGCCCCTCTCCCCTGCCCTTTGGCCTCACTTCCTTGGGCGCTGAGGGGATGACAGGTGTTATAGGTACTTTGAGAGGGGAATAGGAGGAGATAGGAGCCCAGAGGAGCGGCCAAGGAAAGCATAAGGAAGAAGGCACCTCTGAGCTGACACCTGCAGATTCTGAAGTTCTACAAGCACAGCTGGGGAGGAATGATCCTGGAGGAGGAAGCCGCATTTGCGACGCTGGAGCAAGAGAGAGAACTGGGACCCACAGAGTGGGAGCAGGACTCTGGCTCCAGAGAGGAGGGTGGCTGGCACTGCAAGGTTCTCAGGACTTCCTGTGCGATGCCCGGCAGAGCTGCCCCACGCCCCTAGCACAGGGACTAAAGCCCGACTCTGGAGTCAGGCACGGTCCCCAGTCCGCGGAAGGGGGCGATGCTGGACCCACATGGGATGGCAGGGGGAACAAGCGCCAGCAAGGCGCCCAGCCCTGCGCCTGTCCCGTGGTGCACGCCCTTCTGTGCCCTGGCCAGGAGCGGGGTCAAGTGCAGTGCCCGCCAGCGGCGGTTTCCGCGGCAACAACAACATGGGGTTGCTGGGGCGAATGCCCCAGGCGAGCGCTTCTCTACTGGCTGCCAGGGGCACTTGTTCACTGCACGCCACATTCGTTGGTCCATGCAGCCGGCGGTTCCGCCAACACCCCTGGATGTGCTCTAGAAGAGGCCTGGCTCAGTCCCAGCCTCAGTGCCCAGGACGGTGAAATGGGCGGAACCATGAGGGGTCCCTGTGAGAGGTCTGGGGAGAACAAGGAGCAGGAGGAGGTGGTGGTGGCAGCTGCTGGGCATCCTGCAGGGGTCCCAGAGGCCGAGGAGGGTTCAGATGCGGATTCAGACTCTGACATGAAGACAGGTGTCCCAGGCACTTTGGGGGCTTCTAGTTAGGAGTGGAGGGGACAGGCTGGGTCTGAGGGGGCAGGGGAACCCTGTCCAGAAGAGAGTGCATCCCTCTGTGGGACCCCTTCAGGGAGGCCGGCGGCCCCTCCAACCCCAGGCCCTCCCAGAAATGCTCTTGGCAGCATCATTTGTTCCACTCTCAGAACCCGCTTCCAGAATGATGTTAAAATGCAGAAACCTAGCCAAACAGTCTAAAAAGGGGTGTCCCACTCCTTCCTGAAATGGGATCAGGGCTGGGTTTTCCCAGCCCACAGGAAAAACTAAACTGATGGACGTATAGAACTTAGAATTATTTCAGTGTATTCCCCTATAAAATGTTCATAAATCACGTGTGATATCCAATCCAATAGAAAAGACACAGCATGCACACAGTGTCAGACAGGCAGGGTCCTAAGCTTGGCTCTGCCGGGATCAGCTACTACTCGCTGTGTGACTTTGGGGAAAGGATTTGCATTCTCTGAACCTCCATGTCCCCATCTGTATATGGGGCAGGAGTCCCCACTAGCACAGGAAGAAATGCCTGTAGACGGAAACAGGCTGGGTAGTGACAGAGGGCAGGAGAGGAGGCAGGCGACTGTGCCTGGGGAAGGGGCCACATGGACCCCTGTGTCTATCAGGCGCCCACTGGCTTGGAGAACTGGTTAAGGACGCCCTCCACCTGAGGTCTTGCTGGGCCCACAGCTTCGTGCCTGCCCCCTGCTTCCTGCGCCAGGGACGCACCCCAGAGTTGAGCCTGTGGCACCGTGGCCTGGGGCCCCAGGTACCCCTGGAGGGACCTTGGGCCAGGCATGGAGGGGAGGACCTGGGAGGAGCAGCCATGGGAGTGGCCCTCCCTGAGCCCATCCCACACATTCCCCAGCCTTGCTCTGTGCCAGGTATGTCCCATCCCCCATATCTGGGGGACAGTGGGACCCGGGCTCTGATGGAGATCAGTGTAAGTGTTGGGGAGCCTTCAGGGGACCCTAATGCACTGAGGGGTCAGGGAAGGCTCTAGGAGGTCTGGTGGAGCCTAGAAGGAGAAGCAAGAGACCCCTGGGCATGTGGGAAGGAGTTGGCCTTCCAGTTGGAGGGCATCGAGCGGGCTCAGCCCTGGCAACAGGAGCCCGGGTAGTGACAAGCTATGTGTGGGACCTTCAGCTCTGGGAAGGGCCAGGCCTCTCAGACCGCTTGGTGCCATGGGGCCACGGGATCTCCCTTCTGCATTGACCTCCAATCCCGACGTCAAGTGGCTAGATTCGGTACAATAGGCTCTGTGGGGCCGGCGCAGAGGCCCTGGCAGGTGCCCTGAGCAAAAGCAACAGCATCTATGGTAGGTGCTAATCCTGGGACAGGTGGGCAGGCTTGAGTCTTCCCTTTCCTGAGGGGTGTCGACCTCCCCCCAGCCAGGCCTTCTATCCCTGGGCCTGCTGGTGTTGCTGGGAGAGGGGCCTCATCACAGGGTAGGGTGGGTGGGGGTGGAGTTAGACCCTCTGTGGTCCACACAAGGCTAGATGCCACTCCCTTCCTGAGCCACCCCACCCATCCACCCCCTCCTCAGCTGGACAGCACCCCCTGCAGATGGTGGCTTCCCAATGCCTGAGTACAGCGTGGGAAAGTCCTTTGACACAGAGAGACGGGGGCTGGCAGTGCGAGAGGAGGGAGAGCTGAGTGGGAGTTTGGCGGGGCTGGATCCAAATGCCGCCTCTGCCAGCAGGGTGACCCTGGGCAAGCAGTTCAACCTCGCTGAGCCTCAGTTTCCAATCTCTGAAATGGACCAACAATGCCGCTTAGCCCTCTGGGTTGTGATGAGCATTAAAAGCTCGGCAGAGTCTGACCCACATAAGTACTCTGTGCAGGGCCATTTAGGCTGTCATTGACAATCTCCAGAGATGCAGCTGTGAGGGCTTCTGCTGGGGGTTATATTGCTGCCAGGGTCGAGTCATCAACAGTGTGGCTGCAGCCCCATCACAGCATCCTCCACAGCACCACAAAGGTGGGGGTTTAATCCCTTGACAAAGAAGCTTGTGGGCACGTGGGGTTGGGGTGGGGTATCCAGCTGATGGGTGGCAGAGTCGTCATGCAGCCCCAGGACAGTCCGCCTGCAAAGCCCCTGCCACTGCCTCAGGCCTGGAGGTTTGTGGGATGGAGGAACGTGGAGGAGGGTGGTCTCTGACTTTGGATCCCACTGACTGGGGTGCTGGCCCCCAGATGTGGAGCTGTCAGAGAACCAGCTGGGAGCGGTGGCCGCCCAGGCTGTGTGTGTTGCCCTCACGGTGAACCCAGCCATGCAGAGGGTACAGCTGGCAGGGAACGGCCTGGAGGAGCAGGCGGCCAAGTACCTTGCTGAACTCCTGCTGGCCCACACGGGCCTGAAGTCCCTGGACGTGAACTATGACCAGCTGAGTGACCCAGCATGTCCCATCCAGCCTAGGCCACTGTGGGGCCCATCTTCCTGGGGCAGGAGCGGGTGGAGGTTGGCAGGACCACTCTGAGCCTCAGGGAACACATATTAACAAGGTCGTTCTCCATGATTATTGGTGCTACAAAAGAAACAAACAGGGCATGGTTCTAAAGAAGAATGGGCATCCCTGCTTGGGTGGGTGGCAAGGGAGGCCTCTGTGAGGAGGTGACATTGAAGCTGAAATGTACAGGGTGGGGAGGAGTCAGCCATTGCAAGACCAGAGGGAGCACATTTGAAGCAGAGGAACAGTGGACATGCAGGCCTGTTTCTCAGACTGACGGACACCAGTGTGACTGGGCTATTGGGCCAGGGCAGAGTGGCCAGGCTGTGGGATGGAGAGGTGAGGGGGTTACAGGACTACAAATCATGGCAAAAGGCATAAAGATTTTATTCTGAGTCTGTGGAGGACAACAGGGGGATTCCCTGATCTCACCACATTCTCTCATGCCCCAGGGCCTTTGCATGGGCAGTCTGCTTTGCAAGGTACATGCAGTTCTACCTGTCTATCCTCAACCACTCCAATCAATTATAAGAATCAATTTGGACCGTGGGTTAGGAATAGAGATTCCTGAGCCTTGGACCTGCTGAACCAGACTCGTGGGGGCATGCCTGTGCATCTGCATTTTAGCTGGTGCCCCAGGAGATTTTCCTGATTGAGAAATTTTGGGAGTCACTGCTCTGTCAGACTGCTTAGAGCACATGGAGTGGCACCAGCCTTGGCCTGTGAGAATCAGCCATAGAATCTAACTGTTACAGAGCCAGTTTACCTTCTAAGAAAATTATTGTGGGAAGTAGGTGAAATTAAAAGAGAAGCTCATTTCAGACTTTCAACAATCCACTATAGGTGTCTCTCTGGGCCTGCACGGTCATGGGGTGAGCACCAGAGAGGCAGTCAGGAGGGAGGGGGCTGGCTAAGGCTCTGTGGAGGCAGCACAAATACAGGAGGGGGGTGGTCTTCATCCTCGAAAAGGACAGACTCAGCAGGGCCATTTTGATTCCCCAGGTGGGGATCTGTGGGTGGGCCTGACTCCCTGGAGGGTGAAGGAGCTTGGGTCTCAGTCTCCCCACCTAACCAACGGCGATTGTAGCACCTGCCACATAGGTTGTCTGCAGGGGTCATGAAGACCAAGCATTGGATCTACAAGAGGCTGATTCCTGCCTGTAGAACCTTCTCACCTTCTAGCTATTCAGCAAAGAAGGGGCTTCGCTACAAAGTGGGAGACCACTGCTCTCTCCTCCCAACCCTGGAAGTGTCTGAGGAGGATGAAAGTACCCCTATCTGAGAAACTGCGGGAGTCAGACCCAGTGCTGGGCATGGAGTCTGGAGCCCTGTTCTCAGGGAGGCAGCACAGGGGCCTCTCCGCCTTGCGAGGAGCTCTCCAAGGTTCTGAAAGTGTCTGCCCAGCCTGTTCTGGCCCCGCGGGCTGGCTGAGCATCCTGCTCTGTCAGTGCATCTGTTTTCCCCTGTACGTTTCTTCAGACCAGCCTTACTAGACATGTACTCGGTGCTGGGACCACGGAGAGTGTCAAATTCAGGTCCCTGAGGGACTCCTAGGATGGCAGGAGAGACTGGCCAGGCAGAGATGTCTAATGATCAGAGCCTGGAAGGATGTAATCACAGTGGACATGGGGCCTAAGGCAGCCCAGCTCAGCCAGGTGGGCAAGCCTTCCTGACACTGTGACCCCATGTTGGAAGGATGAGGTGTTGTTAGCCAGGTGAAGAAGGGGGTCAACAGTTCCACACAGGGGACAGCCCAAAGGCACTTTGGTCCCAGCACTTCTGAGACCTGGACGCAGGCCAGACTCGCTGAGTGCTGACAGAATGGAGAGGTGGGTGGGTGGGTTTGGCTGCTGGCCATTTTACATGCTGAATATCTCTCAGGGTTTCTTAACCCCACAGGGCCCCACTTTCCTTTCTCTACCACCCCTGCCTCCTCTCCACCACAGCTGCACATACCTTGTCACTTCTTGCCTATAGACTATGGCACACACCTCCCGACAGTCCCCTGGCCTCTCATCTCTGCCCCTGTCCACCTCAGTCCATCCCCTACACCCACCGCTAAGGAATCCAGCCTTGTCGCTTCTTAAAGCCGTCCCTGCCTCGTCACCTCTGATAGGGCAGTGCCCAAGGCCCTTGTCCTAGCATTCAAGGCTCTTAGCATCTCTCAAGTGCCCATGGCTCCTACCTCATTTCATTGGCTTCCGCCCCTCACCAGCACCAGGCCTGTGTGCATTTCCATAAGTGCCCCATCCTCACTTGGCCTCCACAAATTCGCTCTTTCCTGTGTCTGCTCTCCACTATGCATGCACATGTGCATGGGGAGTCCCACAGTCTTCAAGGTTATCTCCTCTGTCCTCACTTTCCTGAACCCACCCCAGGTAGGGTTAGCCTCAACTCTTCTTCCACGCCTCCCTGTTTGTAGTCTAGAATAGCTCACATCCCATTAATTTGTATTTATGTCTCCCCCACTAATTGTGAAACCCTTGAGGGCAGGGCACGCCCACGCTGCGTTCAACTCCATGACCCTCATGCCCAGCAGAGACCCTGGCACACAGCGGGCATCAGTATCATCTTTTGAAGGAATAGACAGTGGATAAGAAGGTCTCTCTTGCTGTTTCTGAAGGGCAGATGCTTGGACCAACCCTGGCAGAAAACACAGTATAACCGAGCAAAAAGGGGCTCATTCTGCACACCACAATCCAGTGCCAATCAATTGGAAATGATTCAGTGGTTGAGAAAGAAAAGTATATACAATTAGCCAGCATAATTGTAAGATGGCAGATTAGTGTCCTAAAGAACCATCTTAAAGTCATACAGAATGTTGAGACAGTTATATAGGGGAAATGGGCAGGGAAGGAGGGGGTTTAGGGATATCGATCATCCAGTGTGATGCAATTCAAGGCGCCTTATTGTCTCTTTCTTCTGTCATTTGTGGTGGGTACCAATGCAGAGTTTTTCCTTCTGGAGTTCATCATATTCCTGGGGAACTCAGAGACCAAAGTTATGCTTATCACGGCTGGGAGATATATGTAAGCAAGCGTCATAGAACTAGCAGATCATGTATTTTGCAAAAGCAAAAGGTGCTTAATCGTCTAAGCTACAGGTAGGCTAGAACGTATTCACAGAGACTAGTGAGTCAGAGTCATAGTCACAATATTGCTTCCTTTCCCTAAGGTGGCTTCCCTCATGCTAACTTAAGATCTAGCTGTTACAATTTCCCACTGTCAGTTGTAACTTCATAATCTTATGAAATACTTGGGAATAAGGCTGTTGATACCTTCTGGCTACCTCCTGCTGATGAGGGTGGTGTCAAGGGGGACGAATATGGAAGCTTAAACTGACAATGCGGGTCAAAGCAAGTCTTTTAAATTGTGTCACTCTTGGAACTGAGGGTTAGTTCTGACCTTCATTAAGACTATTTGTTCTCCTGATTGTTTTGATAGGGACCAACAATATCGTTGGAGACACCAGCAACAACATTTTCTACATTTCCAACAAAGGAAGAAAAGGAAAATGATGGCACACCAGGACAATGGTTCCAGAGGGGGTAGATAGTGAGGTTGAGAGAGCAGGAAAAAAGCAGGTCATGCCACTTATGAATCCTGTACATGTATGTTCATATTCGTTGACCAACTGGACAATTGTCTTTCCCCCACTGTCTACTGTGATCAGCAATTTATGATATGCTTGTCTAGTTTGGTTTAGGGTCTGTGCTAATTCTTCATTAAGGAAAGCTAATTTCTCTTATAGCCAAGCAGTTTCTAGACCTGTACTGCAGAGTCAGGTCTAAGTTCTAGTTCCCATGTTAAATAGGATTTTATATCAGTGTTGTCCAACTTTAGTTTGCAGGGCTTCAGGAAAAAGGGTGGTTTTAGTTTTCAATGATTCCAAATGAAAAGGACAGAAAAATATTGAAAATATTAATTTGGAGATCTGTACCAGATATTTGAGGAAACTAGAAGAATTCAGGATCCAGTCCAGTTTACAGATAGAAAACAAAAACCTCAAAGACAATTCACAGAACCAGAATCCAATATCCACAAATTTGTATTTTAGTCTCCCCTGAAATGTAATTTTTCTCTCTAAAATGACACTAATTTTTACCAAAGATAGCCAAATGAAGACTTATTGGTTTTCAAAATAAGTCTGGTTTCAATAAAGCTGGCCCAATTATTTACATAAGCACAGCAAGAACAGCAATTGATCATATAGGCTCTTTTAAATCTGTTTTGCTGGAACTTTTTATAAGGACACTCAGATTGAATTTTAAAGGCCTCTCAAGGCCAGGAAACCCAAGCCAAGGACTTGTCATCAGACTCTGCCTGCAATACCTATAGATTTGGGTGAATTCCTCTCTTCTTGAGGTCCCCAAAATATCCTGGGGTTCTCTGTACCTGCCAGAGGAGCAACTTTCCTTACTCAACTGGAAATGTTTCTGGGAACCCTGTAAGCAAAGTACCAGGCCAATATTTCCAAATGGCTTTATTTCATAAAGTGCAATCTTTGTTTCTCAAAGCTGTATGGTCATATCTGAGTTTATGGATGTTTTTCTCAAATATGACATTCCAGTAAAAGCCTTGGTAATATAACCAACCTTTCCAGTTGTGTCCTGCTATAAGGAGAACAGATTATTATTGAACTTATGCAAACAACCATATTTCCATGAAACTAATACTGATTCACTTAGTTTCCAAATGCTGGATGGATGAGGTATGGAGAAAAAGGTAAATGTTTCAATTCTGTTTACAAAAGTATAATTTACCAAATTGTTACAAACCATAGTTAGCTTAGGAGTTTTCCTTAAACTCCCCCCAAAAACATTAAAAAATCAGCAATATTTCAAACAAAAAGTTGTAAAAATTATAATTATCCTCATCAACTTATTCAGTCCCATGATATCAACTTTTGATCTTCTGGTAGCTGTTTCATGAGGCCATCGGTTTCTCTGTTAAGGTTTTTAAATATTTTTTTACTCAGCTCATTTTCATAATCTGAAAATTTGTCAGACATCTGCATTCTAGAGCAAATGTCAGAGTCCTTTCCATGAATCCCTCTGAAGATGAAACATATTTGCAAAAACATCAGAGTAAAACAACAACCTTCTGCAAATGACAACACATTAAAAAATGGCAATTCATAAAGACACTTGGCTATTTCTGTAACATACAACATTTTGAGATAATAACTAGAATTATCACTGACAACCAGGACAGATCAGAATTTTTGGAATGTTATATAATTTTTAAAACACTTATATTAATAAAATTTACTCACACAATATAACCCAGGAAGACTTATTATCATTTATTGGATAATGTTTTCCATGTAATTTAACATACCAAATAAGTCTGATTAGTTTGATATGTTTCTTTCTCTCTCTCTTTTTTTTTTGTGAGGAAGATCAGCACTGAGCTAACATGTGATGCCAATCCTCCTCTTTTTGCTAAGGAAGATTGGCCCTAGGCTAACAGCTGTGCCCATCTTCCTCTACTTTACATGGGATGCTACCACAGCATGGCTTGACAAGTAGTGCATTGTTGCGCACCCGGGATCCAAACCTGCGAACCCCAGGCCCCCCAGCAGAGCACACACACTTAACTGCTGCAGCAGTGGCCCGGCCCCAATATCTTTCTCCTTATAGAAAAAGAGAACAAATTCATTGAGACATCCCTGGGCTAATTGGAAATTTTCAAAGTTTCCTTTTTAAGTGAAAAGAAAGACTTTGATTTTGGGAGAAGTTTGTCAAAAATATCAAAAGGCTTTAAAACACTTGGTTAAATAGGAAACAATGCCCAGTTATCCATTTAATCAAGGTGACAACAGAAACAGTCAAAGGCAAACACAGAGTTAAAACAGTCAAAAGAACCCTAGTAGAGAGACCTCAGTCCTTTTGAACATAGGAAATTATTTTAACAAAACATAGATTTTCTGTCTTTTAGGTAAACTTGTTCAAAGGTAAAGAAAAACCTTTTATAACCTTTTTATCAAGAGCAGACCAAAAGTTTAAGAAAACTACCTTTATAAGAGAGAAAGCCAAATTCTAATTTTCCAGCAGCTTACTTTAGCCGACTTGACCACGCACAAAACTCTTCAGGGTTTTACTACCGCAAACCTTCTGCCACTTACTTTTTACATTCAGAATTTGTCCCATGTCTTCTTTCTTTTTTTTTCTCTCCTAGTACTTTAGGATAAATTTCTCTTTCTTAACAAGACAAACAAAAATATCTCTATTTTTTTATACCTTCTTTACTGAAAATGTACATTTTACTTTCCTTGTATAGAGACCTTCCAGAAATATATGCTTTCTCATAGAAAATTCCTTGGCATGCGCAAAACACGTTTATCAATAAACTCAAGTATCTTTTAGCTTCTTTGAGATAAGAAAGCAAAGGCAGAAATATCTATGCTTAGTAATCAAGTTTTAATATTTTATCTTGGGTGGAAATGACCCAGATACTCAATCAATTTTTATCATTTAACTTAATTTAGCAAAACTCTAAAGTTTCAAGTTACCAAAAAGATTTTGGAAGTTGTTTTTCAAGTATACAAACCATGAAACAAAATTATTGCACCCCAAAAATTCCTACATGTTTTTATCCACCTAAATTATTTGTTCTCAACAATTATGTTTAGAGTACTCTCAAAAACTTTATGTGACATTAAAACAGTTATCCATCATCTTGAATTGTTTTAAGTGTATACACCATAACACATAATTATTGTTAAAATGTACCCCAAGAACTTTCATCCTTTTTACACCTATTTAGTGTACTTGTTCCAAATAATTATATTTATATTGTTTACAAAACCCTCATGAGACATCAGACAGAAACAGTTATTATTCTGTTATTACTTTTGCTGATGAATTTTATAACAGAGATAACATGTTTGCATAATATCCAATATTGATAACTCTGAAAACATATTTATTTCAATTAAACCAACAAACTTAAACAAGCTTTCATTTAGCAAAGATTATTTTATATCATGTTAACTTGAAAGACATCTGGGCTAGTTTCTATTACATTTAGAAATAACTTATGAAAGTGTTTACTCCAAGCCAATTAAATAGAGCTCCTTCAGAAACTGTCCTATCCAGAGGCAGACAAATACATGTAGAGACAGATAAACACAAACAGAGATCTTCAAAATTTTAACCAGGTCTCAGGTACAAAACTCAAAAGAATAGCTAGATCTAAATTATTTTCTAGCAGGTGGATCTGCTCAGATAGCCAAAAATATTTACTAAAGATTCTTTTTTTTTGCTGTAAGGCCTTTTTACAGCTGTTTTTGAAATAACTTTGTCTTTTAGAAGTTTCTGTATATTAATCAAAGATTGCATCCCATCATGAGATGTTTTGAATCCTCTCTTTTAAGGATATCCCCTTAAGGTGGCCTCATCTGAAACAGAGGCTCCCCAGAATGACCAATATAATTCCAAATTATCTCAAAAGTTTACTTATTTTCACTTGCTCAATTTTAGATCAGGAATTTTGGGGAGAGTTGAAGTGGGGAAGCTCACCGGGAGAGCAGCTTTGGTTTCATTTCATTAGCAGGGCCGCTGACATCTCCCAGTCTGGCATGTTTAATTATTTAATTATTTTCTTTTAAAGAGGCAGTAAAGTATTCCTGATTTCACTTATAAGCCTCAAAAGATTAAAATAGGCTTCCCATTCGTTGTTTAATTTTATAGCCAGCTTTTTCCAATTGCATATGCAAATACACCAGTTTGGGTAAAGTGAAATTCTCCCATTTTGGTCACTTTCTCTCTGGAGTCTATGGATTTGTGGCCATGTGGTGTTACAAAGGAACTATCTTCTTCTTGGACATGGGCTCATGGCTGAAGTCAGCCCATTTAGCCAAGAGGTGGCCCAGAGGGCTTTTCTTGGGGACAGATGGAGTTCCCTGCATTTCAGAATTATGTAGAGATGGACAGACATACAGACCCAGATACAGAAAAAACAGACACCAGTGAACCGGTTTCCAGTTTTAGGGTAGAAGGTCCTACAACTGTTCCCACTCTGAATGTGCCCCCTGATGGCCCCTCTGCCAGTGGAAAGGACCCCAGATGGAGGGGAAGGGAGTTCACGGGCATCCCCAAGGTGACTTACCCTATTCCCGATTCAACCTGTCAACTCACCAGAAGAAAAAACAAACAAAACAACAAATCTAGAGTCTTTTTTGTTTCTTCAGCCACCAGGAAGTGTTGAAGGCAGTTAACAATCAGGAGAACTCAGGAGACAGTCCCCAGGAGAAAGAGCATCCTGGCAGCTTCTGGGAGAGTTCTCAGATTTCTCCTGGAGTCAACTAGCCATGGGCAGAGTCATGTCCCATCTGGGTCACAAGAAATTGTAACTGAGCAAAAAGGGGCTCGTTCGGCTCACCACAATCTGGTGCCAATAAATTGCAAATGAGTCAGTGGTTGAGAAAGGAAAGTATATACGATTAGGTAGCAAAATCAGAAGAGGGTAGAATAGTGTCCTAAAGAACCATCTTAAAGTCATACAGAATCTTGAGACAGTTATATAGGGGAAATGGGCAAGGAAGGAGGGGGTTTAGGGATATCGACTATCCAGTGTGATGAACTTCAAGGTGCCTCATTATCTCTGTCTTCTGTCATTTGTGATGGGTACCAATGCAGAGTTTTTCTTTCTGGAGGTCATCATATTCCTCGGGAATTCAGAGAACAATGTTATGCTTATCACGGCTGGGATATATATGTAAGCAAGCATTATAGAACTAGCAGATCATGTATTTTGCAACAACAAAAGCTGCTTAATCATCTAGGCTACATGTAAGCTAGAATCTATTCACAGAGACTAGTGAGTCAGAGTCATAGTCACAATATTGCTTCCTTTCCCTAAGGTGGCTTCCCTCATGCTAACTTAAGATCTAGCTGTTACAGTAGGACTCACTGAGCTTAACATGAGCTGGAATCACCTTCAAGGGCCAGGAGCCTTGGCCTTTGCCGGGGGACTGGAAGTATGAGGCCCCCGACCGTCAGCCCCACTGGCCTGTCTTTTGGGGCCAAGTCCCCATCTCTGTAGCTCTTCAGAAATGAACCTTGGATCTTTTCAGCAGAGCTTAAAGAATATTTCTTTAAGTGACTTTAATGTTCACAGTCCACTTAATGAGGACAATGTTCTGTCTTGCTGTGCCCATTCTCACATCAGTTACTGACGGATCTGAAACTAAACGTCACACACCTTCCCCAGACATCACAGACACTCAGTTGTTGGGGACATGGTGCAGTCTGGTGATACATGCTCACTGTTGGGCTACGCAGATGCTTCCTGAGATGACACCCTGGCACCCTTGGGTCCCATTACACTCTCAACAGCCCACCCACTCCCTGGGATGTTGTGGCTTGCAGGCCTCAGGAACAGGTGGCTTCAGTCCCTGCCAGGGTGTCTCAGGGGCCTGCAGTGCTCCTGGTGCCAGCTACCTTGGTGGGTCCTCCTCAAGGAACAGGAGCCGATGCCATGCCGTCTGACAGGGGCTGACCTGTGGTTCCTGCCCACAATGTGGCATCTCAGGCTCTATCTTCCCAGCACATCCATAAGCTCCACCCTTCTCCCAATCACGGCCTCCCAACAACCCTTCACTGAAGCCCCCTTGGCCCCTGCTCTGCTCTGTGCCTCAGGGTCCCTACCCTTGAGAGGCCCCCAAGTGGGCATGGGGCCTGATTGCTGTGTCTTTGGCACATGCTGCCACGTGGCAGCCCCCCAGGCTCTGAGGGTCATTCACATCCACACTCCTCCTGGAATGTGAAGCCTGACCCCGTGGATGCACCAGCAGCTCCAGCTATGACCCTGGGGAGATCTGTGTGCAAGGCAGGACCATGCACATGTCTTTCTGCTGCAGCAACAACCACATCTCTGTGGTGGGAGCCCTGAGCCTGGGCCTGGGCCTCCGCGTCAACCAGACACTGAAGATTCTTGTTGGGAGTGCTAGTCTGATGGGGGAGGCCCCACACAGACCTGCCTGTGCCTGTCCACACAGATCCCTCCTCTGTCACATCTTCTCATCCCAGTGGCAGCAGGGGACACAGGTTCCAGAGCCCTGAGTGGGAGGGGACTCCTGGCTACTTCTTGTGACCATTTCTTCAATTAACCATTCACTCACCCATCTCTGGCCTGGCCCATGCACTTCTGCAGACTCTTCCCCCTCCATCCTTCCCTCCCAGGTGCCCTTCCTCCTTCTCAACCTACTGGAGTGCTGCTCTGCTCAAGATGGCCAGGGCACCCTTGTTTCCCCTTCATCTTCTTTATTTTATTTTATTTTTTTGAGGAAGATTGGCCCTGCACTAATGTCTGTTGCCAATCTTCCTCTTTTTCTTTTTTCTCCCCAAAGCCCCAGTACATAGTTGTGTATCATAGTTGTAGAGTTGTAGCTCTTCTATGTGGGACACCACCTCGGCATGGCTTGATGAGCTGTGAATATGTCCGCACCCAGGATCTGAACTGGTGAACCCTGGGCAGCCGAAGCAAAACGTGCAAACAACCGCTATGCTACCGGGCCGGCCCCTCCCCTTCATCTTCTCCCCTGCTCTTCCTCTGGCCTTGCTGGACCCAGGCTCAGACCTACCTAAGCCTTGTGAGCACAGCAGGAAGGGGTTCCTTCCTCCAGGGTTGCCAGTGGGGAGGGAGCTGCTGAGCAGGGCTGAGAGCAGGAGATGGAGAAGGGAGGGTGTGATAAAGGGTGGAGCAGGTCCATGAGGACCACTGTGCCAACAGCATGTGCTCAGAGGACAGAACCACCAGCTCCAAAGGGATCCAGCCCCGCCTGGCCCTCAGCTCCCTCAACTGGCAGAAGAGTCCCCTGCAGCACCCCCATCCCCAGCCTGAGGCTCACTCCTCTCCTGCCCTTGGCTGAACACATATTCTCTCTTAAGGTCTGGATCCCCATTTCCAGCATCCTGCTGGATGGTACCCCTGATGGGCCATAGGCACATGGGATTCTGAGAGTCTGACATGAAGGCATTGTCTCCCTCTAAGGGCTGCCTCTTGGTCAGGGGACTCCTTCCCTTCAGAAGCTGGGGCCCAACACTCGCTCCTCCCTCTCTTTCCCACATCTTCCCTCCTCCATCTCACCTCCTGCAGAGTGTCCAGGCTGCCTGCTGCTCCTTCTCACTTCCCCTCCCCCAGTCCTGTGGTCCAGCTGCTTTCTCCTCTCTGGCCCTTCCTTCCCACCTGCTCCCAGGTGATCTTCCTAAACCAGAAACGCGCCCCTGCCCTCCCTCCTCTAAGCCCATCAGCAGCTCCCTTCTGGATAAATCCAAGCTTAGCAGTGTGTCATTCACAGTGTTTCATCAGGACCTGGGCTCTGCCAACGCCCCTCTTCCCTCCCACTTTGAAACCCATCCTCTCACTCCCAGCTGCCTGGGATTCTCCGTGCACACGGGGCGGGTTCTCACCTCTGCTTTGCTCCTGCTGCTCTTCTTGCTGAAATGCCCGGCTCCGCCCACCTCACCTGCAGAGCTCAACTCAGGGGCTCTGTCCCCATCTGACCTTTTCTCCACGGAGAGCTGGGGCACACTCTCTGGCTGCATTTATCACACTGCATTTTTTTTGTGTGTGTGAGGAAGATCAGCCCTGAGCTAACATCCATGCTAATCCTCCTCTTTTTGCTGAGGAAGACCGGCTCTGAACTAACATCTATTGCCAATCCTCCTCCTTTTTTTTTCCCCCAAAGCCCCAATAGATAGTTGTGTGTCATAGTTGCGCATCCTTCTAGTTGCTGTATGTGGGATGCAGCCTCAGCATGGCCGGAGAAGCGGTGCGTCGGTGCGTGCCTGGAATCTGAACCCGGGTCGCCAGTAGCGGACCGCGTGCACTTAACCGCTAAGCCACGGGGCTGGCCCGTCACGCTGCATTTTTATGATGTTCCTTTTCCTCTCCTGCCCCAGCAGGAGCTCTTTATGGGCAGAGTGTGTCTCCTGTGTCTGTACCTTTGTCCCAGGCACAGAGCTGGCACTGGGTGGGCACTCAGCCAGCACTCACTCCCTTCCTCTCTCCCTTGCCCTGCAGCCTCACCTGGGGCATTCTGTCCGTGGAGACGCCTTCTGAGCAGAGACAGTAGGGCCCCCCTTGGCTGTGTCATCAGAGATGAGGAATCCCTGCTTCCTTGCACGCTGCTCTCCCGGCCTCCCCGGGCTCAGCTGTTCTCAGCATGTGCACGTGTGTGTTTCTTAGGTGTCCAGGAATCCCAGGCAAAATGCAGGCTGCTTTGGTGTTCTCAAGTCTGTTCAGGAGAATCCAGTGTCTGCCCTGGAACTGCTGGATTTCTCTGTAGGAGCTTTTCATAAACCCCACTTAGGTCCCTCCCAACAACACTGTGAGGGACCATTTAAAGGGAGAAAGTGGGGATTAGACAACTAGAACGCCCTGCCCAGATCCACGGCATGGCCGAGTCCACGTTCCAGCACAGGCCTGAATGTGGGTCATGACGCCCCTCCGGCTCCACTCCTGCTCCTGACTGGGGTGCTGCCCTGGGCTCACCTCAGACCCCTGCCTTGTTCTTCACTGGTTGAGAGAGAATAGCTGGCTCGGGAACACGATGCTCACTGTTCTCTGATGTTTGGATTTGCAGGTTCAGCCCTTGCAAGGCGGTCCCTTCCCCCAGCCCGTCCTGCCTGCAGGTGGATCCTGGTGCAGGAAGATTCACCTTTGTGGCTGTGAGGGAGATCAGCACCCCTTTTCACTCTTTTTTGCCTTTTTAATGTAGAAAAAATGTTATTTTTTAAGGCAGTTAAACCTTAAAGAGAGAATCCCCAATTACAAATTATTAAAAGAAAGTCTAGTCCCAAATCACTGCTTATTCTCACTCTGATATATTTCCATCCAGACTTGAGTCAAAGCCTCTCCAGAGATGTGTTTTCACACTTCAGCCCTCAGGCTTGGGACACCTGGTGCTGAAGGTCCTTGTTTCCTTCCACCTGCCTCATCTCTACGGCTCCACAGCCAGAGATGAGTTTGCCTTGACTGTGTTCCCTCTGCTCTGAGAATGCCTGTCAGCATGGACTCTATCATTCTAAAACCAATGGAGTGATGTATGAAATTGTCCTGCAACAATACAGCTTATTCACTATCATGTGTGGTTATTCACAGAAGCATTAGTATAATGGAAGTCCCATGGGGTTAGGAGTCAGACAGGCCTGGGACCAAATCCTGATCCATCAACGTTGGATCTTTGATTCTGAATCAGAGATCAGCACTAGTCTAGGTACAATGTTCTATTTCCCGTTCCTTCACTGTTATCATTAGTCTAATCTGCTGAGCCCAGATTTTATCCTCAGCTTTAAGGAGAATACGTCTGAATCCTTACAGTCCATGTAAATCCCTTCCCAAGACTCAGCCTTGTGTTTGTGTGAAACGGGGCTCATACCTACCAGCTAGGGTCACTGTGAGACGGGATGAGATGACAGACCCTACGGAAAGGACCTGTGCTGAGAAAGACTCAGTGCTAGTTCTCTTCCCCCAACCTCTCTGGTTTCCACTTTTTGTTGAGGAAGAACATTTATGCTGAAAAGTGCATCTGGATTAAGGGCAGGTCCCAGTGAATTTTCCCAAACAGCATAGACCTATGTAACCAGCCCCCAGATCAAGATATAGAGCAGGCCCCCAGAAGCCCCTTGAGCCCTTCTCCTTCTCTATTTTAATAGTTTGGGGAGTAATGACATCATCATCCAGAGGAGAGAAGCTGTCCTGAGGAGCCCTGTGTGTGTAAGTAAAAGAAGTCAAGTTCTCAGAAAGTGATGATGTGCTGCCTTGTCCTGGGTTTCTCCTCAGGATTCCAGGTGAGCAGAGTTTGATGACCTCTCCAGCTCAGTGAAGGTCATTCTCCCAGGGCTTTGCATAAAGACTGTTGCCCACAGAGTGGAGTGCAATACAGAGTTGCTGCAAGTCTTCAGACCATCCCCATCAGCGTCTGTCCCTAAATGACTGTGGAGTGGCTTTCTCATCTTCCACTGGCCACTTCAACTTCCACCTGGAGGGTTCTGGGCCTCTCCATGCTGTGATACCACCTGAGTCTGCACTGAGTCCACACGTCAACTGGGGGGTAAGTCCTATAGAGCCAGCCTTCACGACTCTGACACCTGTACCCTCCTCGGCCCCCATGGTCCCTGCACTAACCTAGGCCTTCTTCTGCTCTCACTCATTTGTGTAACATGAACTCATATAATGTGCTACACATTGAGCTGAGCACAGGGTTAAAAATGCCCCAAATCCCTGCCCTGGTGACCTCAGGAGACAATGAAAATATAAGGTGGTGTGCAACTGGCATTCCCAAACTCAATGTGTGAGAACGCAAGCTGACACAACTCTTTCAGAAGGCAGAAGGCAATATGTCATTATGCACCAAGAGCCTTAAAACTTCCTGTGCCCTTTGACCAAATGGTCTATTTTGCTCTATAGAAATAACCAGAGATGCAGAAAAAGATTGGTGTCCAAAGATGTTCACTGAAATGCTATTTATAATATGAAAATTGGAAATAATCTGAAAGCTTGATAACAAGGGATTGTTTAACTAAGATTTGGAACTCTGCAAACATTAAAGCCAAGTGGGCTAACAACACTTAAGGATTTGTGAAAATGCACATGATTGACAAAGTGAGACAATTTGGATTAAAAAACCACTTTGTTTTCCTGGCAGTTCCTCAGAGGGGTAAACATGGAGGTGAACATATGACCCAGCAGTTCCACTCCTGGAGAAGTGAAAACATACGTCCACACCAACACTTGTACACAGATGCTCACAGCAGCATTCTTCACAGTGTCCACAAGGTGCAGATGTCCACCAGCTGATGAGTGGATAAATACTGTGGTACACCCATACAATAGAATGTGATCTGGCAATAAAAAGGAATGAAATTTGGGGTGATGAAAATATTCTAAAATTGATTATGGTGGTGGTTGCACAACTCCATGAATGTAGTAAAAGAAATCGAATTGTCTACTTTAAATAGGTGAATTGTATGGCATGGGAATTGTCTCTCAATACACCTGTTTAATAGAGAAAAGAATGGAGTAGCACGCTGTTGCAGGAATGGATCGTGTAGCAGGAGGATTGTGTGCTGCACAACATGAGTGGACCTGGAAACATTCTGCTGAGTGAAAGACGTTAGTCATGAAAGACCACATTGTAGGATTCTGTTTATACAAAATGTCCAAAACAGGCAAATCCACAGAGATAGAAAGTAGATTAGAGGTTGCCTAGGGTTGGGGAGAGGGGAGGGATTGGAGGCTGACAGCTAAAGGGCGTGGGTTTCTTTTGGAGACAATAAAAATGTTCTAAAATTGATTGTGGTGATGGTTGCACAACTCTGTGAATACACTACACACCATTGGGTTCTCCATCACTTTAAATGGGTGAATTGTATGGTATGTGAGTTATGTCTCAAGAAAGCTGTTACCAAAAAGAAAATCATGTTATTTGATCCAAATTGTGTAAAAGAACATGTCTGAATGTACATACTGGGAAGAAAAAGACTAAAAAACCTATGGCATATTAATAATGTTTATCTCTGGGATTTGGGTTTACATATTTTTATTTTGTTTATATTTTTCTGCATTTTCCACATTTCCTACTCTAAGTATGTGTGACTTTTAGAATCAGAAAAATTAATAGTACTTAAAAACACAATGTGATAGCCTACAATTCAGTTGTGTGCATGGTGTGCCTGGAGCCCTGAGGAAGAAGGGTGCTATTGACTGAATTTCTTCCCCCAAAACATCACATATTGAAGCCCTAACCCCAATGTGACTGTATTTGGAGATAGGAAGTAATTAAGGTTTAATGACATCATAAGGGTGGCGCCCTGATCTGATAGGATTAGTATCCCTATAAGAAGAAGCACCAGAAAGCTTGCCCTCTCCCTCTCCATCTCCCTCAATGTGAAGACACAGCAAGAAGGCAGCCCTCTGCAAGCCAGGAAGAGAGGCCTCACCAGAAATCAACCCTCCCAGACCTTGAGCTGGGACTCATGGCCTCTAGAACTATGAGATGTTGATTGAGGAAAAATTCCCTACAATTCAAATAGCAGATATTTATTTGGGCAATTAGAATTGAAACTCATGAGACACAGATTCAGGCAGAAACTCAAAATGTGTTCTGAGGAGGACAGGGAGGCAAGGGTTTATAAAGACAAAAAGAGACAAATTAAATAGGTTGCTTTGAGATATTTGTGATTGGTGCTGGAAACAACTGTTAATTCTTGGCTGTACGTGATCAGTTGCTATGGCCATCTCTAAGGCAGAAAGTTCTTTTCTATGAGAGTAAGCATATTTCTTGAGAGAAGGTCCAGATGACAACAGAGGAGCACAGTTCAAAAGCTACATTCCCTCTGGGTAGAGACGTGGTGTGCGTGCATAAGCCCCATTTCCTTAATGGCCTCCCAGCTCCATTTTAGAAGTCTTGATAATGTTACTCCACTTTGTTATCTCTGTCCACATTTCCCCTTTTGATCAAGATCTTTCAGGAGAAAGCATCGCAGAACAACTGTTCAATATATTGATATTTCCCTCATTGCCAGGAAGGCTCCGTCCTGGAAGGCCATGTCCCTCGTGGCGGGGAAGGGAGGTGCTCAGTCATGAGTAGGAGTAACTCAGTCAGAGGCTCTGGCCCCATCTGAGCAATAACGAGGCAGTCAGGAAATGAATCTTAGTCATAGTCTCTATCTGGAAAAAGTATCAAGTCCTTTGGAGTTTCAAAATTGGACAATCATCTCAAGTCGCTGAGCAATCATTATTCTGCAAGTAATGCCAGACACACAGCATGAGGAAATGCAAATCTTTAGGAACCTGAAGGCGACAAGGATTGCACAAATCAGAACAATAATCATTAGTATAACTTGGAGCAGATCTGAGTGAGTAGTAGCATAAGAAGCTTAAATACAAGTACACACAGCAAAATTATAATAATAATCATAAACAATAATTGAAGTACACAACTCACGAAAACACCTGTACCTGAAGGAAGCCAGCTGAAAACCTCCATAGGGATCCAGAGGGTGTAATTAAGAGACATTGGACTAGAGACATCCTGTGCTATTTTTATGATTTTTCTGAGTTCTAACTCAACTTCACCAGAAGAGTTGATCCAGGTACAGCAAGAGGTGTTGGCTATGACACAGATGCCACTTGATTCTGCAAGGAAATAGTGGGCTGCCATTCAATTATCTAATATAACCCTTGCTAGGGAATCAGGGATTGTTGTTGAGCTAAGGCTCTAGCGGTAGAATTTGCCACTTTAGCTATGATTAGGGATACATTTTTTATCAACAGCTCATCAGGGACAATGTCAATCCAAGGGACAAAGCCTTTGGCCATGGTAATCAAGGAGAGTAGATGGGGGTGTAAAAAGGGAGTCTTCAAGTCTTGTCTAGACCTCTGAGATGGCGGTTGAGTTTCTTCTTTAACAAGAACTTGAAATGGAATTCTATGGTATCCTAAAGGCACTGTCCTGCCATATGCCAGCTGTCTATACATTCATAAGCCCATGGTTCCCCTTAGTAATCACACACAAACGTGTACCAAATGGGGGCACACAGGATGCAATGCCTTCTAGCTCTGTAGCAGTGTCAGTGGTCAAGAGCACTTGGTAAATCTTTTCCAACAGGGCTCAAGGGCTGCCTTCCTCTGATGATGCTTCCAGAATATCCAGTGACCAGGCTCTAGACTGTGACCAACACGATCCTTTAAATTGGAATCTAGGAAAGTGTCTTTAACCTGTTGATGATGGGCTTGAGCATAAGACTGTAGAGACTCACCTTAGCTGGTCAGACTTGCATAAGACAACAGGGGATCAGCAGAAGGCTGTGTACCAATAGACACTCATGTGCTGGTGACTGTCTCATGTGGAGTTGGTTCATGTTTTCCAAAGAGGGGACTGTAAACAGTCAGCAAGACCAAAGATAATACCTTAGGCCAGTGGAATCCAGTCCACAGTATATAATAAACCTCAAAGACAATTAACAGAACAAGACTCTAACATCTACAAAGGTGCAAACAGAATTTTTCTCTCTACAATTACCCTCAATTTTTTTTGCCAAAGATAATCACAGCAAAACTAATTTGTTTATATTAAAAATTTGGCCTTATTATTTAACCAAGTGAAAATAAGAATATTCACTGAGACTTTCTGAATTCTGGAGGGATCAGGTAGAGAGAAAAAGTCAAAGTTTCATCTTTGTTCACAAAGGTATGTCTTACCAAATTGTCAATAGTTTAAGAGAAAATATTTCTTTAAGTCTGGAAAAACAAAACATTAGAGCATCTTTCTTGGCTCGTGTAGTCCTATGTAATTTAATATTTCTTCTGCTCAAATCCAGTTTTTCCATTAGTTTTCTTGACTTTGCCTGATGATTGAGGGTGATAGGACACTGAGAATCCTAAGAAGTTCACAAAATTTTCGTTAAGGTTCGTATGATTTCCCCAGTGAAGTGGGTGCCTTGGTCACCAGAGATTGTGGAAGGTACATCCCTTGAGGGAAGCACATGTTCTAACAGTTTCTTTGCCATTATGGGGGCATCAGCTTTGTGGCAAGAGAAAGGCTTTATCTCATCCAGAAAACACAGACAATAACAAGAACATATGTATGAGCCATAGGAAGTGGCAGTTGAATGATATCCAGCTGTAGGTGCTCAGAGGACCCAGAGGGAGGGTTCTGAGGCCTCTGGGGACAGAAATAGTCTTTCCTATAGTGAGTGAAGGAATGTAAAAACTGAAAAATGGGATTTGCCAGAGAGCCAGGAAGAGCCCAGTGGCTGTCTTGGGTCTCCCATAGCCCTGACCATTTGTTAAATTTACAGCCATTGTTTACCCACCTTAATTTCTCTGCTTCGGGAGCAGACTGTTGTCATGTCATAAGGACATCAGGATGGCAAAAGTCTGGCAGTGAGGGACTGTTCTTTGCAGAGGCAGAATGGACCTCATCCACATTTGCCAATCTCTATAGATTCTGTTATTGCTGCCTTTACATAAAAATCAGTCAAGACACAGTCCTGATATTTAGTGTGAGCCTCAAATTTTATGACAGACAACATTTTATACCAGGACGTCTTAGACTCCTAGGAATTTCACATAATTTCTGGAACTGTTATAACATATACTTTTAAAGACATAACATAAAGAAAGACATAACATAAAGAAGGCCTAATATTATTCCTTATTTGACAATGCTTCCCATGTAATTTTACATATCAGATATGCCTAATTAGTTTAATATCTCACTTTTTAAAAAGAGAGAAAACCAATCTTTTGAGATGTTTCAAGTAGAGGGGAGGAAGACATATCCTCTATCCACTCTGGGTCCTTCCGGCTGGGCTATGAATTAAAAATGACATCAAATATTATAACAGGAGAAAATCAAACAAAGCTTTATAACATGTATACATGGGAGAGATCCAGGAAAACTGAGAAACTCACCAAAATGGCAGAGGCTGTCATCTTAAATACTATCTTCAGCTAAAGACAAAGGAGGATTTTGAGGGTCGGGGAGTCAGTTATGGGAGATTACCGGAAAAGGACAGTAAACAAGAGTGAGGTTATTATGCAGATTTAAGTCCTTCACCTTCCACTTTGATAAGAGTTTCTAGAGATAAGGTCATCCCCCCTTTCTTCCTGGTACAGAGAGGCAGATACCTTTACAGATGGAGATTTCTCTTGCAAAGGTAAATGTCTCTTACAAAGGGTAAATTCTACTTTTCAGAGCTTCTCCTGTGTCTGCAGTTTTTAAAGGTAACCAGCCCCAAATAATCTTCATGCCAAAGAGACACACTTTGGGGTGGCCAATTCTGATCCCCCACACAAGGATCCTCTGGAAAATCCCAATGTTAGCTAGAGGTCAAAAAAGACTTCATTTAGAATCTGATTTGGGGAAGTTTGCCCAAAAGCATCAAAGAAGGTCTTAAAATACTTGCCTAAATAGGATCACAGATCACTATGAAACTTAATGTTTACTGATCTATTTAACCAAGATGACAAAAGATTTCAAAGATTGGTATAGAAGGTAGCATAGCTGCAAAACCTTCGCTCTTTGTAATAGGAATGGATCAGCTTTTAACATAAAGCACAGGAAATTGTTTTGATAAAACATAACATCCCTGCCTTTTAGGCAGAGCACTCAAAGGTAAAGGAAAGCTTTCATAATCTCTTTATCAGGAGTAGGTTAAAAGCCCAAGAAACCTTGTCCCTATAACAAAAGCAGAGGAAACCAAACACTACTGTTGCAGCAGCTTATTTTCTATGTTAAAACTCATTCACTTAATGAAATTCATTCCAATCTTCGCCAGCTCGACCACGCATAAGACTCTTTTCTCAGGGTTCCCCTTCCACAAACTTTCTTTTTCACATTCAGAATTTGTCATTTCTTCTTTCCCAAAACCAGTTTTACTTTAGGACAAATTTACTTTCTTAACAAAAATATCTTCATTCCTTATACCTTCTTTTACTGGAAACATATATTTTGTCAGCATAGTTTTTAATGTGGCACAAGATGAGTTTACCAATAGACCCCAACATCTTTTAGTTTTTCTGTAATAAGAAGCGAAAAGTAAATAAACTCTTGTTCAGTAATTAACATGTTTCTGTTTTATCTTATCTGGAGATCTGTTTTATCTTTTCTAGATGTTCAGTGAATTCTCCACCATTTACTTTCATTTAGCAAAACTCTAAGGTTTCAAGTCACCAAAAGATTTGGAGAAGCTGTTTTAAAGTTCACATACTATAAAACATAATTATTGCACTTAAAATTCCTACTTCATTAACATCTATATAAGTCATTAAGTCTTAACAATCATACTCTGATTATTCATGAAAATTTCATGAGACATTAAAGCAGTTAGCCTTCATATTAAGTTGATTTATTCTTCCTGACAAATTTCATAACAGTGATACCATGAGCTTATTTGATTAATAACCCAGGTAGATTAAAAGTGGTATGTTTCCATTATCTCCAGTGCTGAGAACTCTGAAGACATGCCTATTTTAATTAAATGAAAAAACTTAAGCAAGCTTTTATTGACCAAATATTATTTTATAGCATGTTAACTTGAAAAACATTTGGGTTAGTTTCTACTATATTTAGAAATAATTTATATAAGCTCTTACTTTAAGTTCATTAAATAGAACTCTTTTTAGAAATTAATTTTGTTGATACCATCTGGAGGTATAAAAATATCACACATGAATAATGTACATACATATATATAGACTGACACAGACAGAGATCATATAGCTTTTATTTAAAAAATTTTAGCCATGGATTAGGTACAATACAAAACTCAATAGTTTACAAATAATTGTGTCTCTAGCAGATAGAACAAATTAAGATGCCTACTTAAAGCTGCTTTGTTGTTGTTGTTAATATTGGTGGAGATGAATTTAAGATTTATCTTTCCTATAGATAAGGAGGCTGTGAATTAGATTTGGGATGAGAGAGCCTCTCTAGCAGCCTACATTTAAAATGAAACATTTTTTTTCCCTTTTTTCTTTAATCTCAGGCTTTACTGATTGTGCTACCAGGCTTAGTGTCAGGTGACTGTGGGCTGTTATCTCGTGGGGTGTGTTCATTCTAAAGATATGGAAATATTTACCACTTCAAAGGACAGAGAGAAAAAATGCAAGTTTTTCCTAGGAGATTCAGGGTAGTTGTGATTTAAAATTTTCCTTGAGTCTTAGGAATTGGGGATTGTCTAAATAAGAGTTCTTGGAGAGGTTACCAGGCTTTGAGTCAGACTGGGAGCTTTTAGGATTGGTGAAGGGGAATGGGATCAATGTGAACTGCCCTTAGAGCTGCACTTTCAGTTTTGAAAATATATATGAGATAAGGACACTTGCTCTCAATGCCTCAGAAATTGGGTTGTAACTTTTTACATTATCCCTAATTTGCTTCATCTCTGGGTATATAGTTTTATTTTAACTTATGTAACTGTGGGCCCTCCAGGACCAGTTCTACTGACCCCGTCTCTTATCAACAGAGTGATTAATAATTGCCTTTCAGAAAATGTGCAAAGTCACGTAGCCAGAGCAAGTGCAGAGGAAGAAATCTTGACCTGAGATGATGGAGAAACCAAATATTCTCCTCTCTGTGGATCCCAAAGGACCAGGGGGACATGACCAGAGCGTGAAGTTGGACCCTTATCAGAAGTGAGGGGTCCCTCATTCAGGAAGATCTGATGTTAAAATTCCTTCCCCATCTCATCATAAATGTTTAGAACCCTATCATAAAAGTTTAGAAACTCATCATAAATGTTTAAAGCCTTACCATAAATTCTTGAAGCCTACCAATCAAAACCTGTACCACGAGCATTTCCTCAAACCACCCTGTTCTCCCTAACCTCTTAAATTTTGCCCCAAATCCTGAATCAGGGAGATAGACCTGAGGGCACATGTCTCCTACCTCCCTGCAGATGGATCTTGCAGAATAAAGCTGATTTCTCCCCCAAAGGCTGATTCCGTAATTAATTCACTGTTTATGCACATCAGGCAAGACAACTCCAATTTTGTGCAGTAACTATTGGCAACCATGAAGAGACAAAGTCCTGTGACTGCCTGCCCAGGGCTCTGGAACCCCCAGCGGGGTGTGGGGTCTTTTCATAGACCCTAAGTGGCTTCCCAGACAATTTTGTCTAGAGGCTCACATGTTTGTATTCCCATTTCCCACTGCGGTGCTCCAGACCACAAGATATTTATTTTTTTCTCTCTGGGAGAAGACACAGCTTCTGGATCAAGACATTTCTGGGCTCTGGGTGAGTAACTTTAAGAAAGCAACTGTCCCTTACCTCATCTGTCTGGTTTGATTTCCTGGAAATGTAAGTTTGGCTTGTATTCTTGGGAATCCTGGTGGACTGAGACCTGAACCTTGGGCCTGAACCCCCCAAGGTCATTAGAGGCAGGATAAAAGTTTCACTTGTGAAGTTGCTTCTGGATCTGGGAAATTCTTGGGACTGGTTGTGACCTGCTCCTGGCAATCTGGTTTTGAGTACCTCCTGGCAGTGGTTCTGAGCTACCTCTGGAGAACTAGCGAGTAGTCTGGTCTGTATTATATGTAGAACTGTATTGTGTGTTAACGTTTGTCTGAATTGAACAGGCCGTTTGGGGACTGAGTTTCTCAGTGATCGTAACAAACTATCTTTAGAAATTACATTGTATGTTGTGGCCACTTTGGAATAAGCCCCCTAAAATGAGGACAACCATAAAAAACTGGCAAGGTAACCCGGGATAATTTAAAATTACCATGGCCAATTTGGGGCTCCTTTTGTACAGCCAGATAATAGAGAAATTTCTTTAAAGAGTTGAGCTTACCACCTTCCAGTATCTAAAGGTTCCAGAAGCTGTAAATGTTTACAAAGAACTGCAGAATCTTACCAAGCTTGTCTAGTGTCCTGAAGGTTTGGCTTAATAACCATCAGGTTGGAGGTCCCAAACTACAGTTGGGCAAAACTGAAGTTGCCCTCCATTTGGTGGCTAGGATCCTACCAAACTGCCATCAGCCTCAGGGGAATTACATTCACCATTAAAATGAAGCCTTGGTTTGGCCTTCATTGTGAGGGTCTTGGTTTCAGGGATGCTTGAAATTTTCATGATCTGGTTCTAGCTGCAGCATAAATATACTTTTCACCAGCTGTCTCTAAATTCTGAAACAATGGGAAACCCTAATTCTGTCCCACATGTAGCCCATTAGGCTGCATTATCCAAAACTGGGCAATTTTTAGCTACAAGAACATGAAACAAGAAAAGGTGATATTTTTTTTAACATCGTATGGCCACAATGTTCTTTAAACTCCAGAGAAAATGGCCAGATGATGGATCATTCTGCAACTCTTAGAAATTTGATCTGAGTACTCATTGGTTTATTGATCCTTATCCTCTCAGACATGGTCACTATTTTTCCTTGACTCTGTCTTTTGTGTCATTTGTCATAAAAAGGAAAAAACCATAGGGCAAGATGCAGGCATTTCCACAAGCCTATTGTCTGGGCGTGCCCGAAGTACCTTTGCTGTAGGTTAAGTATGTGCATAAGGTGACAGCTATTGCTAAGGCGCCTCTTTGAAGCCAAAAAAGGCCACAAAATTGATGGACACAGGTTGAGAAGTTAAGAGCTATTAGGATGCTACATTTTCAGTTTGTGAATATTATGGTATGTGAATAAAGGTGTTATCAAAATAAAAGATAGAGCATCAAACTGTTTCACTACAAGTTAAGGTCTGTAAAGGTTAAAAATTTTAGTTAACGTATGTTAATTAAAGTTACTAAATGTTAATAACGAAAACATCTTTGTATTCAAGTAAGAAATATATTTTCAGTAAACAAGGTATAAATAATGGAAATATTTTTGTTTGTTTTGTTAAGAAAGATAAATTTGTCCTGAAATACTAGAAGGGAAGAAAGAATGCATGGGACAAATTCTGAATGTAAAAAAGAAAGATACAGAGGATTTGTGAAAGAGGAAGTGTGATGAAAGAATGTTGTGCAGTAACACTTAGTGAGGAAAGCCTATTAAAAAAAGTCCTATCAGGCTCTGAATATTGGCTTTTAATTTGGCCAATTTTTGACAAGAGAGATAATTACAAAAGAAAAATCCTCCTAAATATATTGTCAGTTTTCAGCCAGGACAATGAGTAAGTA
Organism: Ceratotherium simum simum; assembly: GCF_057802395.1. Classification (NCBI taxonomy): domain Eukaryota; kingdom Metazoa; phylum Chordata; class Mammalia; order Perissodactyla; family Rhinocerotidae; genus Ceratotherium; species Ceratotherium simum. The sequence continues at coordinate 4,550,591 of NC_141934.1, forward strand.
TATCTGGCAGTATTAAATAACCCCATTAATTCTAGTTTTAATTCCATTGACCTGTTTAGGGAATAGCACAGCAGTTTACCAGGAAAACCCTCAGAGTCTCATCAACTCTGGAAGGGGCCAATCTGGGTCCCCTCCTACAAGAGTGGATATAAGGGTGTCAGTAAGGCCACTAACTTGGTAGACTTCTGTTACAGTTGTGTAGTCTTTTCTTTTAGGTACATTTTTAGGTATAGCTTTAATTTTTCGTTAGCTTTTTGCAACAAAACTTTCAATGAAATCAATTTATAATTTTGAAGGCTTTGCTTTTAAGTGCACTTTTTAAATGATCTTATTTAACTAGAATGTTCCTCCTACTGGCCACTGTGACTTTAAATCATCCTTAGGAATTTTGGTCTGTTGAGATAGAAATTTACAACAGAAGTGACCATAGTTCTCAAATATAAAACTGGCTTGAGTTCCTGATAGAGAAACCCCTCGGAAACTTTAGAAAATGAAAGTCCCATGTGAAAGAAAAGCACACAGACAAGAATGACAATAGAGAAATCCCTCAATTTAGTGAGAGTACTCACAGACCAAAGAAAAAACCCTGCTGAGGAAATCCCCTCCTGCGACAATGATGTCCACAGCCGACTGAGAAAATCTTCTCCTGGGCGGTCATCCTTGATCCCAAAAACAGGCACTGACCTCGACCAAATGGAGGGAGGTCAGAACCTGAGAGGACCCACAATTGGAAGAGTCTGTGATCCATGGAAATGGAGATCCCAAGAAGGCTCATGTAGGTACCATACCCGGTTCCAGGGGAGGCCAGTCCACAAAGTTGAGATCACCTCAGGCCCTGCTTTCTGACACTATATTTGTTAACCTAGAAATAAAGAGATAAAATGAGAGGCAGAGAGGTCTTTATTTGGAGATCACATAATTGCAATTCTGGGAGCACAGATTCAGGTGGAAACCCAAATAGTGTCCCACTAGGGAATAAAGTCAGGGGCTTTTAAAGGCACAGAAGGGAGGTTTGCATTACAAAGAATGTTATCTGGGGTTGGAGGCAGAAAGCTAATCTTGGCTAAAAATAATTGATTGCTAAGGCTTGCTAGAGGGAGGTAAAAGTCCGTCGCTCTGATAGCTGCAGGTTTCTTGCAGTGTTACTCAGTTCAAAAGTTCATGTTCTGCCTGATGAGGATGTGCAAAAGACCCATTTCCTTCATGGCTTCCAAGCTCCGTTTTAAAGCCCTTAGACATAAGCAACTCTTGTTTTGTTTCACATTTCACAACTTCAATCAGGTAATGCACAAGGGGCCAGCTTGAGAGAAACACTGGTCTCCTGACTTCTTACTCTGTTTCTCTGTTTCCCAGGCTTCATCTCTCAGTGGCACTCAGCTCTTCCTGCCCCTGGAGTTCTTCCCTATCTATGGACATTTCACATTTTGTTTCTCCATCATGAGTTGACGAACATTTGGATTGCTTCTACTTTCGGGCAATTATGAGTAATGCTGCTATGAAAATTCATGTACAATTTTTTGTGTGGACACATATTTTCATGTCTTGGTTATATACCTGGGGATGGAAGGGCTGGCTCATACATTAACTTCATGTTTAGGATTTTAAGGAACTGCCCAGTCATTTTCCAAAACAGCTACACCATCTTACATTCCCAACAGCAGTGTGAGAGTGTTCCAATCACTCCACATCATCTTCAACACTTGTTCTTACCTGACTTTTTGACTGTAACCATCCGGGGGGATGCATTGCACTGTGGTTTTGATTTGCATTTCATAATGACTAATGATGTTAAGAATCTTTCCATGTGCTTGGACGTTTGTACATCTTCTTTGGAGAAATGTCTATTCAGATCCTTTGCCCATTTTTAAATTGCGGCTATTTATCTTTTTATTGTTGAGTTGTAAGTATTCTTTATATATTCTGGATACAATCTCCTTATCAGATACATGATTTGCAAATATTTTCTCCCTTTCTGTGGATTATTCTCTTTTCACTTTCTTGATGGTATCCTCTGAAGCAGATGAGTTTTTAATTTTGATGAAGTCTAATTTATCTATATTTTTCTTAGGTTGCTCTAATTTTGGTGGCATATTTAAAGAAACCATTGTGGGGAGGGAAAAATGGGTAAAAAGGGTCAATTATATGGTGGTGGATGGAAACTACATTTTGGTGGTGAGCACGCTGTAGTGTATAAAGTTGTTGAATTATAATGCTGTACACCTGAAACCTATGCAATGTAATAAACCAATGTTACCTCAAAAAAATAAAAATAAAAAATAAAAGAAAGAAAGACACCATTGCCTAATCTGTGCTCATGAAAATTTAGTCGTATGTTTTCTTCTAAGAGTTTTTTGGGAGTTTAGCTAAACTACTCCACAGCATTGCTGCCTCGGCATCCATTTTCTGTGGCCAAGGGGCCTGCAGGGACCTTGAGGTGACACTAGCCCCTCCCAAAAGTGCTTGCCCTAGATAACCACCCACAGAGTCACAAGTAAATGTCAGTTCCTGATATGACTCCCACCACTGCCGTTGTGAGAAGCATTTGCCCCACATCCCAGGGCCTTCCCCTTGTGTGACCCCTACATAAGACCCCTAGGAAGCTTACCAAAACCTCTTTTTGGTTTGAATTGACCGATCCAGACTTAGCCTTGGAACCCCAAAGCACTCTGCCTGCGAACCCCAATGAAGGCACATGCCCCGCGTCCTGCCTTGCTCTCTGCCTTAACCTCCAGGTGTGGCCCCTCAAGGTCTGTCTGCTGTGGACCTTCCCCAGGACCTGTGAGTAACAGACTTCTCTAGTCCAAGTCCTTTGTGGTCATTTGTTGAACAGAGGCTCACCATCCAATACACCCAGGGCTCTACTTAACAAATGTTAACTTGACAAAGTCACAATAGGTATTAGAGTCATACCTCCTTTTATTGCACTTTGCAGATATTTTGTTTTTTAAAAATTGAAGGTGTATGGGAAGAGGGAAAATTCCCCCGCTTGTTCCTTTCTTGTTCTTATGGCTGGTCAAAGAGTTAATGATGACATAAGGCAGGTTGGCAAGAGAAAATCAAACAACTTTAATACATGTACATGGGGAATTCACATAAGCATGAAGAATTAAAAAACAAACAGGCAAAATGAGGTATATATGTCCTTCTGGACTAAGGAGAGGGGGATAGAGGTCTGAGACTACAAGGGGGGAGAAAGCTACTTCCAAAAAGATGAAAAGAGTTCATATCTGGTAAACAAATGTTGCATTGTCCCATCTGTAGACAATGGGACCTGAAAGAGATCATTTGATAAAATGGCCCTTGCCAGATGCCTTCCTGCCTACCATACCTAGAATTATCTATGGCAACAGCTCCTTCCTGGTGTTGATGCAAATCATCCATAGTCAATCTATAAATCAATGTTGGCGTGAGTTTATTATGTGCCAGATCTGAGGACTAGCCTAGGACCATCAGGAAGGTCACCAAAGAAGTTGGGTGTACAGAGTGGTTATATAACATCTTTGAACAAAGAGCGTACTTCACATATGATTGGGATGTCCCTTTTACAATAGTCGTGAGATTGCTTTCCTGGCACAGCAGATCCATGAACACAGCAGGTCAGTGGTCACAAGGTGAGCACAGCAGGTCAGTAATTGATCGTTAGTTTAGGGAGAGATGCTTATCCTTAATGAAATGCCGATATGGGAGGAAGTTACATCCCTATCTTTAAGGCATCATTCTTGTCTTTGGGACATAGTTAATATTTTAAAAAGATGTACAATGCATGCTTAACAGGCCATGTCAGGTCCTTTTGGAAAAACAAAATCAGGCCAAATGAGTTTTAAGCCAAATGTCTGCCTCATATACTCCAATATATCCTATTGTTTTTCATTTATTTATCACTGGGACAAGCCCTTCTATCTTAAATTCTTTTAGACAATTTGGGTGAAGGTCAAATGTTCTTTTAGAGTCTTCTGAACCTTAACTGTCTTCAGTTCAAAATCGTCTGCATACCAGAGGGGTACAGCTTGGGGTGGCCTGCCCTGAACCACACCAATTCCCACCCCTGAAACTTCCCTGGAAGTTTCACATATTAAAAGCTGAGCCAGTGACTATGGAGAGAGAAAAGTTGTAGCTGAGTGATAAGAAATCTGCAAAGACAGCAAAGGACACAGATTAGAGTGAGGATGAACAATCAGAAAGGAAGGGATCAGAGCACAACTCCTCACACCCCATTAAACCAGTTCCCCGATCCTGGGAATAAATCAGTGCAATAAAATGGGTGAGCTTCATTCATCTGGTGCAAAATGTTAATCTTCTCTTTTAATAGATGTAAGTTAGACACTACTTGCCCTGTTTGGTTCACATAATAGCAACATTTTCACCGATGACTGCACAAGCTCCTCCTTGCTGGGCAGTCTGTGTGTCTAGAGCATATCAATTGTGGAGAACCACAGAGGCCAGGCTGTTCATCTCTGACTGGAGTATTTTCAAAGTTTCCATGGTGATGCTGAACTCTTGTTCTATTACCATGGAGAGGTTTAAGATCATCTTTTCCAACCCATAATTCCCAAAGCTGGGGAATAAGATACTCAATGCTGAAAAAGAACTTGGACTTGTGATACGCAAGTGGATTCTTGATGATTTCTCAACTGCCACATTTATGTGGCACAATCTTATGAACAAAGGAACCCAAGCTTACAATGTGGCTGGCATTAGGGTGGAGCATCTGGTGACAAAAGAGTCCACATCATCCTGACCAATTAGGTGAGAACCCTTTCTATAGTTGTTGCCATATAAAATAAAAAGACCAATGTGGTTACAGACAAGGTTAGAACTGAACCTGTAGTTCCCAGGGTCTGGAGTATTCCATGACCTTTGCCACTGGTACTGTTTGTGCCTAAGCATTTCCATTTTGCATGCACTCCTGTCAATCTGAGTGAGCAGAACACCTTGTGGAAGAGCTGATGTAGGAGGCCTGCAGGCTGACTTTGGCAGCTATAAAGCCTGGCCCTGTCACCTGACCAAGTGAGTCTAGAGTCTTGATCTACCCATGTATAGTTTGTGGTTTGGGGCAGCTCAACCATGCAGGCAGCTTCAATACCCCAAGTTGTACAAGGGCAGCTCATAAGCCACCCAGAACTTTTAGTGTTTTGGCAAATGATGGTGCCAAAGGGTGTAGTGTTACATTCACTTACAATTTCCTTGAAAGGTTTGAAGATGTCACCTGTGGAATCAAACCACAAAGTTTGATTGCAATGTTGTCCTGGAATGTCACTCAGGAAAGGTCCAATGTCATGTTTACTTTCAATGCAAAGGGAAAAACTTTCACTTACTGTCTTTATCTGGACCTGTAGCCTCTCTAGAGGTTTTCTGGGTCCCAAGTGACTCACCAGAAGAAAAGGCAGAGTGATGTTTTCCTTGTCGTGGATGCCATACCCTGTCGTTCATCCATCTTCTGTACTTAGTCCACCAGGTGTTCACATCAGCAGGAACAGAGACTATAACTCAGGCTTTTTTGCAATCCCTAGCTGTTGACATAACCAGCAGTCAGATTGATCAGTTAGCATGGCCAGGGTTTGGTAAACTGGCATAAAGGGTGTTTGGTCTGTGTTCGACCTGTTGAGAAAGAGAGGGTTAGTAAGAGCAAGACACAGATTGGAAAAGACCCCATAGTAGAAACTTTGAGAGGGGAGGTAGGACAGATAGAGACCAGCACTCTCCAGTCAGCTTTCTAATAAATGATTAAAAGGAATATTATATATTCATTCATAGGAAAAGGATTGTGTGTATGTGTAAAGTTTTAAAAGCAAGGGGGAAATAGGCGAAAGCGAGGTTTCTTGATCCACGATCTTGCAAAAAGTCTCTACTCCATGTGGCCAGCTGCTTCTGTGGTCTGGGAACTGGCCCTGGAAATCCTTAGTTTAAGGTCACCTGTGGGGACTGCCCCCTAGTTGTTCTGAGAGTCACGTTCTGAGTCTATTTTGGCGTGGCTTGCATGGATCCAGGAATACTTTTCCTTTAATTTGATGGCAGTTAGGTGGTCAGTAGGGCTTCATAAGGTCCTTCCCAGCGAGATGACAGCATATTTTATCTCCTAAAGACCTCAGAGAGTGTACTCACAGTTGTTTGGGTGGTAGTTTTTCCTGGTCTCCTTGGAAATCACTGGATCTCCTGGTCCAAATGGATGGCAAGGCCTTTCAGAAGGTGGGGCCACACCTCTTTTACCTGTTGATGATATGCTTCAAGTATACCTGTTAATCTTTGTCTATAGCTAGTCATAGCATCCAGTTACTCATTTAAGCTCCAATAATATTCACTTAATCCAGGAATGGAATGTTTAGAGATGCCAGTAAGTATCAGGTGTCCAAAAACTATTTCAAAAGGAGTCAATCCATGTCTATTTGGAATATTCTAGATCTTTATAAGGGGGAAGGGCAGAGCTTCTGCTCATTTAAGTCCAGTTTCTTGACAGACCTTCCCTAAAGTCCTTTTGATGTCTAGATTTTTATGTTCCACTTGCCCTGATGATTGAGGATGATATGGTGCATGAAATTTTAATGATTACCCAGAGTTTCTGTAAGCAAGTAGTTTGTCTCTGCTATAAATGAGCTCCTTGGCCTGATTTGATCCATAAAGGAATGCCAAAACAAGGAATAACTTCAGTTACTAATTTCTTTACCACCGTTGTGGCATCTGCATGTCTAGTCGGATAGCATTCGGTCCATCCACTAACCGTGTAGACAATAACCAAGCAGTGAGAATAGCCTAAAGCTGGAGGCATGTCTATAAAGTCCATTTGGAGTGCCACAAAGGGCCGTGTGGGCCTGGGAGGACTTCCTGGGGTACACTGATTTCTCCCAGATACTTGGTGAGATTTGCAAGTATTGCACCGGGAAATAATTGGGTCAGAAATTTTGTGGCTGCCATGGCAAAACCAATTGTCTTTTAGTACCTTAACTATCTCCTGTCTTCACATATGTCCCATTTGGTGAGAGACAAGTGCAAACCAAAAAGTCAATGGAAAAGGAGCTACTGGAAATCCCTTTTGCCCAGTGTATAATCTGTCTGATCATTGTTTGGTGTCCTTTTGTACCCAATTGTCTTTTTCAGAATGTGAGGCATTTGCCTGAGAGTTAACAATGTCAGTCAGGGATAAAGGCAGGTTTAAAAATTGATAATTATTGGCAATTATCTACAGTAAGAGCTCCTTCCTAGGACAGGCCATTCTATCTTAAATTCTTTTAGGCAACTTTGGGGAAGGTCAAGTGTTCTTCCAGAATCTTCTGAGCCTCGTCTTCAGATCAAAAGATTCTGTATATCTGAGTGGCACATCTTGGGATGGCCTGCCATGAACCCCATCAAAGGTTCGTGGCAACTCCGCATCAAGCAAGTCTATTGGCCCCATTTTTCCAACAGCATTTGCTCACTTCATGTCTTCGTGTCACATTTCAGTAATTCTCGTAATGTGTCCAACTTTTTAATTATTATAAATTTGTTTTGTTTTAATTTGTTAAAATTTGTTTTAATTATTATAAATTTGGTGATCTGTGGTCATTGATCTTTGATGTTAGTATTGTAATTGTTTTGGGTTGCCACCAATTGCACCCATGTAAGACAGCAAACCTAATAGATAAATGTGTTGTTGTGACTGCTCCACCGACCGGCCGTTCCCCCATCGCTCTCCCTCTCCTCAGGCCTCCCTATTCCCTGAGATGCAACAATATTGAAATTAGGCCAACTAATTACCCTACGGCAGTGCCCAAGTGCTCAAGTGAAAGAAGAGTCGCATGCCTCTCACTTTAATCAAAACCTAGAAATGATTAGGCTCAGTGAAGAAGGAACGTCAAAAGCCAAGATAGGCCGAAAGCTAGGCCTCTTGTGCCAAACAGTTAGCCAAGCTGTAAATGCAAAGGAAAAGTTCTGGAAGGAAATTAAAAGCGCTACTCTAGTGAACACATGAATGATAAGAAGGCAAAACAGCCTTATTGCTGATATGGAGAAAGTTTTAGGGGTCTGGATAGAAGATCAAACCAGCCATGACATTCCCTTAAGCCAAAGTCTAATCCAGAGCAAGGCCCTCACTCTCTTCAATTCTATAAAGATTGAGAGAGGTAAGGAAACTTCAGAAGAAAAGGTTGAAGCTAGTAGAAGTTGGTTCATGAGGTTTAAGGAAAGAAGCTGTCTTCATAACGTAAAAGTGAGGGTGAAGCAGCAAGTGCTGATGTAGAAGCTGCGGCAAGTTATCCAGAAGACCCAGCTAAGATCTTAGATCACTAATGAAGGTGGCTACTCTAAAGAATGGATTTTCATTGTAGGTGAAACCCCCTTTTATTGGAAGAAGATGCCTTCTAAGACTTTCATAGCTAGAGAGGAGAAGTCAATTCCTGGCTTCAAAACTTCAAAGGACCAGCTGACACTCTTGTTAGGGGCTGATGCACCTGGTGACTTGTAATTGAAGCCAATGCTCACTTAACATTCTGAAAATCCTAGGGGCCTTAAGAATATTGCTAAATCTACTCTGCCTGTGCTCTATAAATGGAACAACAAAGCCTGGATGACAGCACATCTGTTTACAACTTGGTTACTCTATATTTTAAGCCCACTGTTGAGATGTACTGCTTAGAAAAAAAGATTCCTTTCAAAATATTGCTGCTCATTGACAATGCACCTGGTCACCCAAGAGCTCTGATGGAGATGTACAACGAGATTGATGTTTTCACGCCTGCTAACACAACATCTCTTCTGCAGGGTCTGGGCAGCCTTTTTGATCATGGATCAAGGAATAACTTTGCCTTCCAAGTCTTATTATTTAAGAAATATATTTTATAAGGCTGTAGCTGCCATAGATAGCGATTCCTCTGAAGGATCTGGCCAAAGTAAATTGAAAACCTTCTGGAAAGGATTCACCATTCTAGATGCCATTAAGAACATTTGTGATTCATGGGAAGAGGTCAAAATATCAATTAATAGGAGTTTGGAAGAAGTTGATTCCAAGCCTCATGGATGACTTTGAGGGCTTCAAGACTTTAGTGGATGAAGTCACTGCACATGTGGTGGAAATAGCCAGAGAACTAGAATTAGAAGTGGAGCCTGAAAATGTGACTGAATTGCTGTAATCTCATGATAAAACTTTAAGGGATGAGGAGTTGCTTCTTAAGGATGGGAAAAGAAAGTGGTTTCTTGAGATGGAATCTACTCCTGGTGAAGATGCTGTGAAGACTGTTGAAAGGACAGCTAAGAATTTAGAATATTACATACACTTAGTTGATAAAACAGTGACAGGGTTTGAGAGGACTGACTCCATTTTGAAAGAAGTTCTACTGTGATTAAATGCTATCAAACAGCACCGCATGCTACAGAGAAATTGTTTGTGAAAGGAAGAGTCAACCAATGTGGCAAACGGTTGGCTTATTTTAAAAAATTCCCACAGCCACCCAAACCTTCAGCAACCACAACCCTGATGACTCAACAGCCATGAACATTGAGACAAGACCCTCCCCCAGCAAAAAGAGTACAACTCACTGAAGTCTCATATGATGGTTAGCATTTTTTAGCAGTAAATATTTTTAAATTAATGTATGTACATTCTTTCTTTAGACATAATGCTATTGCGCAGTTATAGACTACAATATAGTATAAACATAACTTCTTTTTTTTTTTTTTGAGGAAGATTGGCCCTGCACTAACATCTGTTGTCAATCTTCCTCTTTTTCTTTTTTTTCCCCATAGCCCCTAAATATATCATTTTTATTTTTTGAGGAAGTTTGGTCCTGAGCTAACATCTGTTGCCAATCTTCCTCTTTTTTCCTTTTTTCTCCCCAAAGCCCCAGTAGATAGTTTTATGTCATAGTTGCACATCTTTCTGGTTACTCTAAACATAACTTTTATATGCACTGGGAAACCAAAAAGTTCATGTGACTTACTTTTTTGTGACATTCATATTATTGCGATTGTCTGGAACTGAACGTACAATATCTCCAAGGTACGCCTGTATGGTTTTACCTCCCAGATTTAGGTCTTTGATCCATTTTGAGTTAATTTTTGTATGTGGTGTGAGGTAGGAGTCTGACTTCATTCATTTGCATGTGGATATCCAGTTGTTGCAGCACAGTGTGTGTAAAGGACTATTCTTTCCCCTGTTGAATAGATTTGGCACTCTTGTCAAAAATTAACTGACCATCGGGGCTGGCCCAGTGGTGTAGCTCTTAAGTTCAGACATTCTGCTTCAGTAGCCCGGGATTTGCTGGTTCGGATCCTGGACATGGACCTACTCACTGCTCATCAAGGGCAGTGTCCCATATAGAAGAGCTACAACTCTGCAACTATGATATACAACTGTGTACTGGGGCTTTGGGAGAATAAAGAAAAAAAGAGGAAGATTGGCAACAGATGTTAGTGCAGGGCCAATCTTCCTCACAAAAAACAAAAAAAATGAAATCATCTTTTAAAAAAAAATCAACTGGCCATCAAGAGAAGGAGAGGACAAGGCACAGACTATGAGAAAATATTTGTAAAAGTATATCTGATAAAGGATTGCTATCCAAAATATACAAAGAACTCTTAAAAATCAACAATAAGAAAACCAACAAGCCAATTAAATACGGGCAGAAGATCTGAACGGACACCTCACCAAAGAAGACATACAGTTGGCAAATAAGCTTATGGAAAGATGCTCCATATCCTATGTCGTTAGGTAATTGCCAGTTAAAACAACGATGAGATGTCACTACACACCTGTTAGAATGGCAAAAATTCAGTACGCTGACAGCACCAAGTGTTGCTGAGGATGCAGAGCAACAGGAACGCTCCTTCATTGCTGGTGGGAATGGAATGTGGCACAGCCATTTTGGAAGACAGTTTGGAAATTTCTTACAAAACTAAACATGACTTGACTTTATGAATCAGCAACGACACTTTTTGGTATTTCCCCAAGTAAGTTGAAAACATGTTCACACAAAAACGTGCACATGGATGTTTACAACAGCTTTATTCCTAATTGCCAAAACTTGGAAGCAACCTAGATGTCCTTCAGTAGGTGAATGGATAAATAAGCTGTGGCCCATGCACACAAGAAATATTACTCAGCACCAAAAAGAAATGATCTATCAAGCCAAGAAAAGACATAAGACAACCTTAAATGCATATGACTAAGTGAAAAAGGCCAATGTGAAAAGGCTACACACTGTGTGATTTCAACTACCTGACATTCTGGAAAGGCGAAACTGTGGAGACAGTGAAAAGATCAGTGGTTGCCAGGGGTTAGTGGGGAGGGAGGGATGAATAGCTGAAGCACAGAGGATCTTTAGGGCATACTGTAGTAGTCTATACATGTCCTTATATATTTGTCAAAACCCATGGAAATACAACACCAAGAGTGAACCCTAATGTAAACTGTGGACTTTAGGTGATGATGACATGTCAATGTAGGTTCATCAATTATAACAAATGTACCAATCTGGTGTGGGTGTTGATAGTGGGGGAGGCTGTGCATGTGTAGGGGCTAGGGGATATGGGAACTCCACATTCTGCTCAATTTTGTTGTGAACCTAAAACTGCTCTAAAAAATAAAGTCTATTTTTTTAAAAAAGCAATTGGCCATAAATTTAAATTGGCCATAAATTTTAAAAAATTAATTGCCCATATTTTTGGACTGTCAATTCTATTCCATGGATCGGTATGTCTATCCTTATGTCAGTAACACACTGTCTTGATTCCTGTAGCTTTGTGGTCAGTTTAGAAATCATAACATGTAAGTCCTCTGACTGTGTTCCTTGTCAAAATAGTTTTGGCTCTTCTGGGTCCCTTGCATCTCCATATGAACTTTAGGATCAGCTTGATAATTTCTGCAAATTAGGCACTTGGGTTTTTATTTTTATTTTTTTTTTTTGTGAGGAGATCAGCCCTGTGCTAACATCCGCCAATCCTCCTCTTTTTTTGCCGAGGAAGACGGCCCTGGGCTAACATCCGTGCCCATCCTCCTCCACTTTATATGGGACGCCGCCACAGCATGGCTTGCCAAAGCAGTGCGTTGGTGCGCGCCCGGATCTGAACCAGCGAACCCCGGGCCGCCGCAGCGGAGTGCGCGCACCCAACCGCTTGCGCCACCGGGCCAGCCCCAGGCACTTGGGGTTTTGATAGGGATTGCACTGAATCTGCAGACCAGTTTGGGGAGCATTGTCATCTTGACAACATGAAGTTTTCCGGTCCTTGAATGTGGGGTGTCTTTCCATTTATTTAGGTCTTCTTTTACTTTTTTCAATGATGTTTAGTAGATTTCCATGTACAAGTCTTGCATTTAATTTGTTATATATTTATACATAAATTTATTCTTTTTGATGCTATGTAGGCAGAATTGTTTTCTTAATTTCATTTCTAGATAGTTCATTGCTTGTGTATAGAATAACAATTGATTTTTGTTTACTGATCTTGTATCCTGCACCATTGCTGAACATTTTTATTAGTTCTAATTTTTTTTTGTGCAGAATATTTAGGATTTTCTCTACATAAGATCATGTCATCTGTGATTGGAGATAGTTTTACTTCTTCCTCTCCCATCTGGATTCCTTTGATTTCATGTTCTCCCCTAATTGCCATGGCCAGAGCCTCCAGTAAAATGTTGAGTACAAGTGGTGAGAGAGGACATCCTGCTGTTGTTCCTGATCAAAGGGAAAGCTTTCAGTCTCTCACCATTGAGTGTAGTAGCCGAGGGTTTGTGATGGATGGTCTTTATCAGTTTGAGGGCGGTCCCTTCTGTTCCAGATTTGTAGACTGTTTTTTTCTGTGGCTGTGGTTTTTGTCCAGTATTCGGTTAATATAGCATATGGTATTGATTAATTTTCATATGTTAAATCAATCTTGCATTCCTGAGGTAAATCCCACTTACTCCTTTTTATCTGTTGCTGGATTCGATTTGCTGGTATTCAGTTGAGCAATTCTGCCTCTATATTCACAAAAGATATTGGTCTGTAGTTTTCTTTTCTTGTGATGTCTTTGCTCGGTTTGGTGTCATGGCAATCCTGGCATTATAGGATGAGGTGGGAAGTGTTCTCTCTTCTTCTTGCACTTTTTGGTGCTTTATCTTCACTGCATCTTCACGGTGTTGCTCTGTGTAACTGCCTTGCTCAGTGGGGTCCAGCACTTGGCCCAACCACATCCCTGGGAGTTTCCACTTCACTGCGTCAACCAGGCTTTGCCACAAATATCCATTGGATGTTTGTACCTGTGAAGGGATGTGGTGAGAGCCCTTCTCTGGGTAGATAAGAAGTCACTGCTCTGAAACCCTGCATACCAGCTCTCAGGTGGTAGTCGGCAAGGCCATAGGGGAGCTCCTGTTGTGAAACTGCCCAAGCCTCTTGGTTGGAAATGCGTTTTTCTGGATTTTTGTGAAGGCATTTCAGAACAAGGAACATCTGTTCACTCATGTTTAGGCCACAAGGAGCAAGGTAAGGGAGGTGTCATCCCTGCAGGAAGTGAGAGCACATCTGAGAAGTTCCTCAAGATGGTATCAGCCAAATATCAGAAGGGGCAGGGGGCCGGCTAAGGCAGAGTGTTCTAAGTGGCACCATCTTGTCTGGGAGTCCACCTTCCTGTCACCAGCCCACTGAGCCAGACAGCCTGCAGGTGCCCCTAAAGTCCTATTCCACAAACCACATATAAACCTGAAAACATGGAGAAAGTTCTGGGGCAAGAGGATGTCTGTGTTGGTTTTGCTTTGCTTGGATGGATTGGCATCATTTTGCTATTTTGCTGTAAAGAAGTTAACACCCTGTGACACCAACCTTTCCACATTCAAAGGAGTGGGAAGAGCAGAAAGACAAATGTCCCTCAGCCCCAGGAATAAATAAGCCAAATGGGGGGGGGGTGAGGGTCACGTGATGAGATATGTGATGGGTCTCCCCGTGATGTGGGGACTGGCATGGAGTAGATGCTCAGTCCATGATACCTCTCATGGATATCCAAAAGAAGGGAGCTGCTGTTAGGGTCCCCCAGGGTTTTGCAGGCTTGACAGGTGCTCTTGGGCTGGGGGGGCTGCCATTGGTCTCTGAGGGGCCCTAGGGGTGCCCCAAGCTGGAGGGCTGTAGGTTGCCCCCAGGAGTCTGCTCACCTCCTTTAAGGACACTGTAGCTAGAAGCTCAGAACAGCCAGCATGAGTTCTGCCAATTCACAATACACTCCCCAAAGCCCTTGTCAACAGATGAGGGAGGCTTCCTGCCATCCCATTGTGCTGAGAGGTCAGGAACTGCCCAGGGCCTCTCAGTCAGATTCATACCCTCATCCTACCAGAGTGTCCCCTGAGTCCTGCAGCCACCACACCTCCCAGTGTTGAGGGGCCTGGATGGTGCCCAGCTGGTGGAATACATGTGTTGGGATGAGGGAATCAAGGAGAGTGTCTGCAGCAGGGAAAGCGGAGGGGCTCCAGACACACCCCCAGACCTGGATCTTAACCTCTACCAGCCTCCCGAGGTCACCATGGTGACCTGGGCTCGTCACTTACTTGGTGGCCTGGGCTTCCACATCTGTGAACTGAGCACAATAATAGGGCTTCCCTAGAAGCTGGGAAGCTCTGGTCTTGACCGTGAGAGGTGTGGATAGTGTGGGCTGAATGCCTGTGGGACCTGGAGGTAGCACCCAGTTCTGGATATGCCCCTAGGAATTGGGGTGGGCACAGAGCGGTGGCAGCAATGGAAACAGCAGGTGAGCCACAGCAACCCCTGCAGGGAGAGACTCAAGCCAGAGAGGAGGTGAAGGCTCGGGTACTGGGGACAGGGGCACAGCGGAAGTAGATGTGCCAGTGGTGTGGTGGTGGCCTGTCAGGGTGCAGGGCCTTGGCTTCAGACACAGGGCCCAGGGCGCCCCCCCGTCCTGGCAGAGTGCACTGATACACTAGCCTGGTGGGGCGGGGAGGAGGGTGATGAACGCTGCTGTCTGAGGCCAGGTGTCTGCCTGGGCCAGAACAGTCCTGTTCCGGGTCCTGGAGGCCTGGCTCAGCTCCTGGGAAGCCTCGGGTTTCCACCCTGCTCTGGGATCCCAGATCACTGGAGAGGTTTGTAGCCGGGGTCTCAGTGGCTGCCCCATCCCCACCTCCAGGACCCCTCCCAAACACGTTCAGGTCCTCTCCACCAGGCTCCCTTGCTTGCCTGGGAGGCAGGCCAAAGGGATCTCCATGCTTCCCTGTGACTTCCTGCCCACCCTGCTGGCAGGCCCTGACCCCTGCCTCGTCCATCCTTCCAGCTAGCCAGTGGTCCCCAGGACAGGGTATGGCAAGGACTGAGGGCTGTTCAGGGCCTGGCTGGGCAGCCTGTCACTCCCTCTGGCCCTCGTAGGTACTGGCAGGTGGCTTGGTGCTCCTCTCAGCTGCCCACCATGGCCCGGGGACTGCCCAGCACTGCCAGCCTGGGGCGCTTCTGCCAGAAGCTGAACTGGCAGAAGACACTGGAGGAGACCACCAGGGAGACGTCACTGCAGCGCCACCTGACCACGCTGGACCTTACCCTGCTAGGTGTGGGTGCCATGACGGGCTTTGGCCTCTACGTGTTCATGGGCATTGTGGCCAAGGCGATGGCCGGCCCTGCAGTGCTCGTGTCCCTCAGCGTGGCTGCTGTTGCCTCCCTGCTGGCAGCCCTATGCTACGCAGAGTTCAGAGGACGTGTGCCCACCACGGGCTCTGCCTACCTGTTCACTTATGTGTCCATGGGCGAGCTGTGGGCCTTCCTCATTGGCTGGAACATGCTCCTCCGGCGCCTCATTATTGGCACCGCTGTGGCCCGCACCTGGAGCGGCTACCTGAATGCCATCTTCAGCCACCGCATCCGCAGCTTCATTGAGGCCCATGTGGGCATCTTGCAGGTGCCCTTCCTGGCCCAATACCCAGACTTCTTGGCTGCTGGCATCATACTTTTAGTCTCTACATTCGTCTTTTGTGGAGTCCGTGTCTCTTCCTGGCTCAACCGCACCGTATGTGCCATCAGCTTGGTCGTCATCCTCTTCATCATCATCCTGGGGTGTGTACTGGCCCGCCCACACAACTGGAGCACAGAGGAGGGGGGCTTTGCTCCCTTCGGCTTCTCTGGCATCATGGCTGGTGCTGCCACCTGCTTCAAAGCCTTCGTGGGCTTTGGTGCTATTTCTGCCTCCAGTGAGGAGGCCCAGAACCCAAAGCGAGCTGTGCCTATGGCCCTCTCCATCTCTCTTGGCCTGGTAGCTGGTGCCTACATCCTCATCTCCACTGTGCTCACCCTCATGGTGCCCTGGCACAGCCTGGACCCTGACTGGGCTCTTGCTGATGCCTTCTACCAGCGGGGTTATAGCTGGGTGGGCTTCATCGTGGCAGCTGGCGCAATCTGCGGTAAGGGGCCCTTCCGGGTAAGGTGGGAGGGGACACGGAGGTGGGTCCCTGCCCTAAGTCTCCCAGGGAACACATCTCCATCTAGACCTGTGTTCCCAGTTGCATCATGGGCCCAGGAAGGGGCTAATGTTTAGACTCTCCACCCAGGCTGGTTGGGAGGGACCTACTCACTGCCACTCCCAATTGTAAATAGAAGGTCAGCTCTGGGCACGTGCTTTCAAGTCCTTTCCTGGCGGAGGGACTCAGCCCTCATCAGACTCTCCAGTGGGTCTGTCACCTAAACTGGGGTGTCCCATTCCCCTGGGTGGTGAGGGGGAAAAATCCAGCACCCCACCTACAGGCAGGCTCACTCTGAGAGCTCAGAAAAACTCATGCCCATGTTCCCAAGGGGCCACCCATGCCCTGGCCCCCAGCAGCAGCCCCTGGTGGGCCTGTCCACCATGCTGACCAGTCTCCCACCCTCTGCCACAGCCATGACCACTCTCCTGCTCAGCAGCCTCACTTCCCTGCCACACATCGTCTCTGACATGGCCGCCGATGGGCTCTTCTTCCAGGTGTTTGCCCACGTGCACCCCCGGACACAGGTGCCCATGGTGGGCATCCTGGTGTTCGGGGTCATCATCGCTTTCCTGGCATTGCTGCTGGACCATGAGGCACTGGTCCAGTTCCACTCCATCAGCTCGATGCTGGTCTACACCTTCACGGCCATGAGCATTATCATGCCACGCTTCCAAAAGGCCCCTCCATCCAGTGCCCCGGGCCCAGCCAGCCCTGGGGGCACAGAGCGGGCCTCAGCCCCTGAGCCCAGGCAGCTGCGACCAGCCCTGAGGCCCTACCTCAGCTTCCTGGGTGGGTGCAGGACTGGAGCTGCCGTGGCTTGGGCACTCGGTGTCCTGGTGGCCTCGGCTATCACTCTGGACTGCGTGCTGGTCTTCGGGGACTCAGCCCTGCACCTCCCGCTCTGGGGCTACACCCTGCTGCTCCTGCTCAGCTCCGTCATGTTTCTGCTCAGTCTCCTCGTCCTGGGGGCCCACCAGCAACAGCACGGACAGGACACCTTCCAGGTACTTCCTCTAGCAGCACCCATCACTCTCAGCCCAGCCAGCTCCCCTCGCCCCTTCCTCCTCCACCATGGCAGGGTGTATCAGGGGTCCCAGGGCAGGGGAGGCCAGTACCCCACCCCTTCTTTCTGCATGGTGAGTGGGTACTTGTCTCCAGAATCTCCAGAGGTGGAGAAAGGCTCTGTGGACTCCCAAGAAATCAGGCCTTGGGCCAACAGACCTTCCCACAGCCCAGCCCAGCCCTGCCCTTGCCCCTCAGGTTCCTATGGTGCCCCTGACTCCAGCCCTAAGCATCCTCCTCAACATCTTCCTCATGCTGCATCTGAGCTCCCTTACCTGGCTGTGCTTCTCCATCTGGCTGCTGATCGGTGAGTGAGGCCAGGCTGGGTCCCCAGGTGGGCTGCAGGAGGAGGGCAAGCAGGGAAGCAGGGGTCGGACCTGCCCCTCAGGCTTGTGCCCCACTGGCAGGACTCGTGGTGTATTTTGGCTACGGCATCCGGCACAGCAAGGAGAACCAGCGGGAGCAGCCGGAATTCACTGCCACACGTGACAGCCTGGAGGAGACGGTGCAGCCCCTGCAGCCGCCCAGCCAGTCAGTGGCCCAGGAGCCCACCCTCATGGATCAGCTCGCCAGTCCATGAGGACTGATGGGGCCTACCTGCCTTCCCCACCTGCTTGGGAGGCAGGAGGGGCTGACAGCCCCTTCTATCCGAGGCAGCTCAGGTTTACAGACCTGCCCATGCTGGGGCGTCCTCAGGACCTCAGGACCTTAGCCCTGGTGCTGAGCATCGAGTCTTTGGGAGTGGGCCGTAGCCAGTGCTGGTGTGGTGGACTCTGCCCAGCACCTTCCAGTTTATGACCAACTCCAGCTACCTGGGCAGGTGGAGTAGGGCGGGCAGGGAAGAGGCTCCCAGCCCCAGGGATCCACAATAATAACTGCTTGGCCAGCCATGTGGCCTGTTGCCATGTACACTGTGGCGTTCTTTGTGGCACTGAGTCCTCACCTGCCCCCAGGAACCAAGTGTTTGTCTCCAATCCGGAACAAAGATGCCGAGGATCCATAAGGTGGAGGCACCAGCCCTGGGACAGCCTGAGTCAGGGACATGGCCAGGCCTGGGTCTCAGGGTCCTGCCTTCAGGCCATGCCCTCTGCCCAGCTCAGAGGGGCCTATACACACCAAGCACAGAGTGGTCCCTGACAGGGCAGAGTCAGGGTCCCTCCCAGGCTCCCCACATGTCCCCTTGGGGGAGGATCCAAAGACAGACCCTGGACCCCAAGGAGGCCGCGTAGCAAGGGCAGTGGAGTTCCAGGGTTCCCTCGGTTTTCCGGGGCTCCCAGAGAGCAGGGCATCTGCCTGACACCTGCACCAAGACGTAGAGCCCACCTGCCCGGGCACATGCATCTCTCAGGCACAGGCCGACAGGCCACACGGCTCCCCTGGGGGTGCACAGCCACGTGCAGACTGAAGCACAGCTGGTTCCAAGCTCAGGGCTGCCCGCAGCTCCCCAGCTGCCTCTCTCCCTGCCCACCCCTCAGGGCTTTGTGATAAAGGCTCCGGACGGGACACACATGTGCAGGTGGGTGCACAAGCACCTGGGCCTCTCCGGGTACCTTCCACACCCCTGGTGACAGTGGGGCCCCATCTTTGGGGGTCCCCAGACCCACCCTGCACTCCCATTGGTCTCCCCAAGGCCACGCTACATCTGCCATAGACGCCCCCACCTCCCCGTTTCTGCCTGTAAGGGCCACACAGGAAGCTGCTGGCTCTGGCATCTTTACTCCTCGGCTCTCTGCAGCCTTGACCTCAGCTTTCTCTGGGCCCCAAGGACAACCAGGTGCCTGTGACCCCGCTCCAATAAGCAGGCTCAGGGCCGTGTTCTCTCACCCTGGCCCTTCTGAACCTGCCTCCCACGGACTCGGCTCTGGGGATTGAGAGGAGCAGGGACCCCCAAGGCTTTTCTGAGGCTCCAGGTGCTAGATGATTCCAGATGCTGCCCAGCCTGGGCCCCAGCCCTGGCCCTCCCCAACCTGGCCCATGTCACTCCAGCAGCAAGCTGCCAGCATGTCCTTGGTCACCAGGGACCCATGAGAAGGCAGCCGCTTGTCTCCCTGGGGTGGGTACCCCCAAATTCCTGCCCCTCCCTGGGACCAAGAGGGCTTGGCTCCTGTAGCCCCCATGCCTCTCCTCCTGACCATGGGCCCAGGGGCACAGGGAAATTCTCCAGCAGGCAGGACTCAGGCCCCTGGGAGGATTCCAGAACAAGAACTAGGCCAGCGTATGGGGGCTTCCATGTCGTCTGCTAAGGATATTCTTTCCAGCCCCTGGGCTCCACCTGGGGTCTTGGTCAGAGTGTGGTCCTCAGGCAGTTGCCTCAGGCTGGGGTGGGCAGCTGCCCAGACACGTTCTCAGGTGTGACCTTGGGCAGCAGTGACATATGTGTCCAGATATACAGCCTCCCCAACCCATGGCTCCCAGGAGCCGGGTGAGCAGGTTCCTGGGCAGTGGGCTGGGGTCACCAAGGAGACATACAGAAGGTCCCAAAGGACCCCATGCCCACCAGCTCAGCCCCTCCCCCCTCCACATCCCAGCCCCTCACAGCCCGAGGGCTGCCACCAGGAAGGGGTTGGTGCTCACAAGCTGAGCAGGTTTGGGACCAAGATGTGCCTGTGCCCTTGCCTGGGGTCCTAGGGGGTCTGATCCTCTGGCCACTGCACTCCTCACTCCATGGATGAGGCCCAGAGCTGGGAGGGGACCTGCCCTAGGAGCCCAGCCCCAGAGCAGCTGAGACAACTCCTCCTGTCAGGCTTCTTTCTCCCTTGCTTAGACTCTGGCTGCACAGACCCTGGGGCAGGACCGCTGAGAGGAGAGAGGCTCTACTGTGAGGGGAGTGCTGGCAGGGGAGGAGGGCTGGGAGCCAGGCAAGGCCAGAGTAGACCACAGCCAGTGTGGGGAGAGCTGGTGAGCAGGAGCTGCTGGGAACACTGGAGACAGACTGGGAGAGCGTTCTCCAGACCCAGACCCAGCAGGAGCCCCACTGGACCAGCGCCCTGCGTGGTGTTTCCCTGCAGATCTCTATACAAAACTGGCTTCTGTCGTCCCAGCCAGCACCCTGCCAAGGCTGGAGTTGGGGGAGGGAGAGTCTGTCTGGGAGCTAAAGGGTGGAATTCTCCCCCGACCCCCTGCTCTGGTCCTGCTAGGGCTTCATCCATGAATCCTGAGGGTGGGGTGCCAGCCTTCCCAACCCCCAGTCCCTAAAGAGAAGAGAAAGGTACAGGCCTGAGGAATGGGCTAGAGAATGGGTTCCAGGGCCACCCTGATGATGGTGTCCAGCTCCCAGCAGCAGCGGTGGGGCAAGTGCTGGGACCCCTCTAAGGCACCTGGGCAGCTGGATTTGGGGGTGGGGAAGCTGTCTCTGTCTGCTCAGGGTTGGCAGTGGCCTTCGGGGCCTTTGCCTGCAGATGAGGACAGCAGGCCGGAGCTCCAGCCACCATCCTCCAAAGTGTGGCCCAGGGTCCAGGCAGGCCCACAGCTCCCCTCCTCACACTTGGTCCTCCAGGGGAAATGGGCTTCCCCATCCACGTACAGGAGCAGCAGGTCACAGGAGAAGGTGAGCTGGGAGAAGCAGGGCAGACCCACGTCCTGGCCCCCACCCTGCCGTCCCCCCATCTCCCCTGCCCTCACCCCGAGACTCATGTCAGCACAGGGGCTCGGATGTGCACTCAGGGGGCACATGTTACCAGCAGCCAGAGGGAGCCACGTTGGCCAGACTCACCACACCCAGCCAAGCCGCTCTAGTGCCCAGAGTGTGGGTTGTGGGGATGAGCCCAAGCTTCCCTGCCTGAGGGAGACCTGGGCTGAGCCTTTCCTGCTGTGGCTATTGCTCGCTCCCACCCCTTACCCCTGTCCCACCCACCCCAGCCTGACCCCTACGTGCCCGATGATGAGGATGTCGAAGGATCTCATAGAGCTGGAGCCTGTAACCTTAAGGGCCTCCACTCCTGAGGCCTCCCACCAGTGAGCGGCTGTCCTGGGGCAGGAGGGAGTCTAGTGACCTGCTCTGCCCACTCCTGGGCTGGGCTGCCCCTCACAGGCCTCTTCTTACTCATCCATTGACTCCATCACCCCCAGCCCGAGTCCTGGGTCTCAGCCCTGTGTCGTTGCTGCGGACACAGGGGACAAGCAAGCTGGGACCTGCCTCTCAGAAGCTCCCTGCCTGCTGAGGGGATGGGGACAGAAGGATCTCTAAACAGACACCAGCAGTTGGGGTGGGGGAGTGGGGGCAGGCACAGGGCTGTGGGGTCCAGAGAGGGGCACTGGCTCTCCCCTAGGAACCAGGGAAGGCTTCCTGCCGGGAGACTCTCAGGCTGGTTTCCCAGGGGTCAGGAAGGAGTTCCAGGCAGAAACATAGGGCGGGCGAGAGCACAGGGTAAGGGGAGCAGGGTGTGGGCGGGGTCCAGCCCCACATGGTTGCAAAGGGCTGGGGAGGTCAGCGACACCAGGCCCGGCCCGGCCCAGCAAGCAGCGTCCGGGGCTTCACCTCCACACCTGGTGGCTGTGAGCACATATGCGTGAGGGTGACGAGGTGACATAAGGTGACAGAAGGATGGGGGTTCTGCTTAGGAGACTCAGACAGGACAATACATGCAACACAAGATCCTTGAGTGCATCCTGGATAGGAAAATAAAATGATTTAGGACTGTTATTGGCACAGTTGGGGAAATTTACATATTAGATTTATCCACCAATGTTAGATTTCCTGAGTGTGACAAGAGGCCAGTGGTCACCCAGGGAAGCTCCTCATTCTCAGGACAGCGTTGAGAAGGTGAGTGTCCGTATCTGCCACTTACTTTCCAGCGGTTTCCTGTGAAATCTATCTACATATATCTGGCTCACTCTAGAGAGGGAGGAAGAGAGCAAATGGGGAAAATGGTAAACAAATAAAATAAAATAAACCACCCTGGTGAACCCAGGTGAAGGCTATATGGGTTTTCACAGTACCAATCTTTTAAGTTTTATATAGATTTTTGTAATTGTTTAGATAAAACCTTAAGGGAAAAGTAAAGACCCTGCTGTTCCATGGAGCGCGATGCTGGAGGCAGGGTGGAGTGGAGGAAGGGTGTGGGGTGAGGGGTACCTGCTGCAGCAGGGGTGTGGGGACACACGGGTGGAGGCCAAAGGGCTCAGGAGAGAGGCAGGACGGAGCCTTGCTAGGAGACCTGGAGTTGAGAGCACCCCCTCCTGCCCTGGGGACCCCTCGCACACACAGCAGATCAGCCTGAGGGATGGGCCAGGCTGGGGTCTGTCCCGGCTGCCACAGGAGGACGGGTGGAGGGGCACCTGGCTGAGGAGCAGCAGGTGGGCAGTGGGGCCGCACCTGAAGTTGTAGCTCCTCTCCCGCAGCTGGAAGGAGTTACGGGGCCATAGTCGGAACCCCCAGCGTCCGGGTCACAATCCCAGCTGACGTGGGTGCCCACAGCCCCACCCTGCACAGAGCACATCACTGGTCCACCAGCATGCAGGCAGGGACCCTCTCCCCGAGCCCTCCCAGAACTCTGTCCCCCAAGGAGCCACCAACACCGGGTCCTCACAGACCCCTCCAGCCATGGCCACGAGGTCCCTGATGCGGAACATGGGGCAGTGGGGCTGAAGCATGGGTCACAGTGGCAGCACTTGAAATAGACAGCATCCTACGTCTCCAAGGGATTGGATCTAGGAAGGGGTGGGACCAGGGGGTAAGGCCAGGCAGGGGACAAGGAGGATCTGGGGCAGCCAGGATCCCCCATGCTGACCTGGAGAAGTTGAACTTGCTGAAGGCGACAGTGTTTTTGATGAACAGCGTGAGGTTCTCAGCCTGGAGCAGCAGGGGGTTCCTGCAGGGGGGGAGGTCAGGGGCAGGCTCTGCTGGTCCTGGGACCTGCCCTGGGTGTCAAGGACACTTACACGGGAACAGTGTCCCTCTCCATGGGGCACCAGCCCCGGATCTCACAGGTCCTGTGTGTCCCATTGAACTCCACACACTGGCCCGTTTTTATGCATTGAAAACAAGACAAACTCCAGGCCCTCGAGTCTCCACAGGGCCTGGGGAGGGGAGTGAGCAGGGGACTGTTGGCAGAAAGAAGACATGCAAAGGCATCACGGGGCCTGCACGGGGGGGCCACCCAGTGTCCCAGCACGGACCCCTGAACTCCCATCCCAGTGGAGGCGCTGGAAGAGAGGCCCACAGTTACCGTGGCTGTGCGTCCCCGTCTTCCCTTCAGGACAGTCCTCGTCAGCCCAGCGGTTCACAGTGGGATGGAGGGTGCTGAGGTGGTGAGAGAGCAGCATTTTCCAGGCCCAGGAGGTGTCTCCCCTTCGTGACCCAGCCCTGCCGGCCACAGGGACATGAACCTCCCCTGCTTAGCCCCCAGGGTTCCCTGAGTCTGGGGGCACATGGGAAAGCTGGGGGGTGCAAATAAAAGGAAGTAGTCAGAGGGGGGAGGGCGAGCAGCCCTGTCAGATCGGGGTGCAGTGCTGTATCCCAAGGCAGAGCAAGACTCCTTCCCTCCTGAGTGTTCTCTCCCCGGTGGGGGCAGTAGTGACTCCTCGAGGCCCAGCTCCTCTGGTCCAATTCAGATAACAGAATAGGGAAGGTGGAGGGACTCTGGGAGGGTAAGTTCATGCCAGGGTGGAGGTGCTAGTTGTGGCAGAGAAAGGGCGGGACCCTCGTCAGAGGGGCCTGTAGGGAAGTGGGACGCCACACACTGGCCAAGGGACCACTGGCCAGTCCCTTCCCCACTTGTTCTGCTGTGAAACAGGGACATTAGTGCCTGCACACTGTCACAGAGTTCTGGGCATCAGCCAGGAGGGGATGGTGGTGAGAATTCTGGGAGTCCTTGAACTGGAGAGGAAGCACCCTCAAGCATCAGGCACTCGCACAGGCATGGTTCTCCCAGGTGGAGGGTGGATGGCATTGTCCAGGGCCCTGGGTTCAGGGGCAGCAGGAGGAATGGAACACCAGGTGGCAGGAAAGGCTTGGGACTCTGAGAAGCCAAATGAAATGGGGGGCCTTTGTGGGAGTGGGACTATGATAAGTAGGCAGAGGACAGTGTGAGGCCACCTGCTCTGCCTCGCTGTCCCTATGTCCTGAATGTGTCCCTCTTATCCACCCAGGGTGGCCCACGATCTCCTCCGACCAGACCCCATGGGCACCACTACCAGACCCCATGATAACCACCACCAGACCCCATGGTGACCACCATCTACTTCTGCCCTCATCCTCCTCCCTCCAGCAGCTTGAGTGGCCCATCCCAAACACAGTCAATCGAGCGCCCCTCCCCTGAGCCCATCTGTGGTTCCCACCACTGCTGTCTCCAGTTCAGCTCCTTAGAGGGGCTCCCAGGGCCCTGTGATCTGGGGCTACCCATTTCCTGCCCCAGTCCAAATCTAGGCTCCACCCCACTCAGCAGCAGGGAACCCTGGTGGTGCCTCCTCTCACACAGTTGGGGCCTTTGCCCACACAGCCCCTCTGCCTGGACATACTCTAGATCCCACTCAGCCTCCCATCCTGCAGGAAACCCTTCCTGAGGCCCCGGGTTGGCTGACGTGCCTCCCTGGGTCTCCCAGCTGCAGCTTCTGCCCCGTCGCAGGCCCTGCCTCCCTGGCCGGGCTGTCTGTGCAGGAGCTCCGGGAGGTGGGGAGGGTGGAGTTCTGTAAGCCTGGTCTGGGGGAGGCTCGGCAGGTGTTTGCTGGGGGCAGTGACACTACAAGGAGCACAGAGCATGTGCTGGGAGGGACCAGACGACCAGGATCCTGAGAGGAGCTGGCAGGAACTCTGCTATTCTCAGGAAGCCGGGGTGTCAGGTCTGATGAATTACCCAGCCCCGGCAGCTTTGAGAAAAGGGCCAGAAGCCCAGCCATGGGCAAAGAGGAACCACGTGGATTCCAGAAAGCACAGAACTGTGGCCCCAGCACAACTTCAGGACAGTCTACAAACCGAAAATCAACTAGACGTCTCTGAGCATTCAGCAAGGGAGGGACATCGTGTGTGTTTCTGAACGTCAGCACATTCTCTGTGCATGTGCCTCACCTCGTCTGTGGACGCGGCCAACCAGGGACATGTGGCCCCCAGCGACTGCGGGGGGACCAACGACTAGGACTCAGGGGACAGGAGGCCACACACTGACCCTCCAGCCCAGCTAGTGATTCCATGTTGGACTCAGTTAAGGAAAGACGTCACCATGGAGGGAGGCTTCCAGGGCTATGTCCTGGGTCCCAACTGGGGAACCTCATGGAGAACAACGGTGGAAGGATCAGGACTGCTCAGAGGTGCAGAGTCCTGTCACCCACAGGCTGAAGGCCTGGGTCAGTGACTCAACCTGGCTGGGCCTCAGTCCTCTCATCTTACATGGGGACTGCAGTAATACCTGCCAGGCAGGATGTTTGTGAGACCAAATGAAATGATTCACGATCAGGTTTCAGTTCAGTGCCTGGGACACAGCAGCATATACTGAGCCCTCAGTCACCTAGGAAGGAGAAGGGGGGCATGGCTGGTGACCCAGGGCTGGTGGAGGAACAGGGGCACACTGGGAAGCTCCCAGGCAGCCTTACTTCTGGGCATCTGCCCTGAACTTGTTCTGGAGTCACAAGGAAATTGCTCACAAGAAGAGCATGATCTCTCCCCGGAAGGCAAGGGTCAGGGTGGGCCCCTGCTTGGCTCCCTCAGTGGGAGAGGCCAGAAGCTGGCAGCCGGGTCTGTGAGGGAAGGGGTCCTGACCCATCCAGTTATCAACCCTGTGCCCCAGGAAAACGCCTCCAGTGAGGCAAGTTGAGGCAGAGGCAGGAGGCTGGCTGGGTTCCTGGCCATTTCTGAGCCCCTGTCCGCCTCTTTGAGGCAAGTTTTTTTCTCATGTTCACTCTCATTCGCTCAACCAGAGTTTTCCAAGAGCTTCCTGCTTCTAGATACTGAAGATCCAGAGCGAAATTGGGCCTGGTGCCTGCCCAGGCTAGGGGGGAGGTGGACCCCACACGGCACACATGGTTGAGTGCCGGGGGAGCAGGTAGTGAGCTCTGCCAGGGAGCTCTTCCCCTGCGTGGCTGTGGGGAAAGGTGGCTGGCAACAGTGTGCTGCATGTGAAAGCTCTGCACGTTTGGGGGGATGCACACCGGGGAAGGGGAGGGGAGGGCTGGGTAGAGGGCAGGGGTGTGGCAGCGCTCAGGACTATAGGGACTTGGTGGTCACCATCACGTAAAGGGACACTTCCCAGGGTGGAAAGCAAGGGCTGGCCGGCTCTGATGGTGTCACCTGTGAGGGCTCAGCCTGGCTGCTGCGTGGAGCGCACCTGGGGGCCCACAAGCAGACCACAGGCACAGCGGGGGCAGCAGGGAAACACGTCGGGAGAAGGAATGGACAGGAGTGGGGGGCAGGGAGGTGGGGAGCTGGGTCCAGCTTTGGTCCTGGTAGACGGCATGGCCCTCAGTGGATGGAAAGAGGCTGCACTGGGAGAGGGAGAGGGTTTCTCCTTGGACGTGGTGGGTGCTCATCAGGAGGCAGCTGTGCTCGGGGCAGGTGGTCACCGGGGCTACAATTGGGGCATCAACAGAACAGAGGTGGAAACTGGGGCTGTAGAGGATCTGGGTGGAGGGAGAAGGGGCCAGAAATGCAGTGTGGGATGGGCAGAGGAGCCAGACCGCAGGGCCCAGGTTAGGGAGGAGAGCATTCAGGAGCTCCAGGCCCTAGGCCCCCTGCCCCTCCACCCCTCCCTCTAGATCAAGCCTTGAGTTCCCAGACCCTCCACTCTTCTGGGTGCAGCCTTTCTAAATGCAGTACCTCTGGCCTGGCTTTCTGACCCGTCCCCTTGTCCACCTGGAAACCTCTTACACATCCCCCAGAACCCTGTCCAGGGCCACTCCTCTGTCTGGCCCTTCCTGAGCCCGGCCCTGTGACAGCGCCCGGCCCATCACATGCCCCTCTTGTACACACTCGCTGCAAGGGTGGGGTCAGAGGTGTCAGCGCCTGGCAGCAGCACCAAAGCACCCACCTGTGGCGGCTTCACCAAGTCGGCCATGTCCCACAGCCGGTTCCCCAGCTTCTCAATCTGGGTGACGGAAAGCCCTTTGAGTTTGATGACTGTAATCTGGGGTTCAGGTCCTGCTCCTGGTAGCCTTTTGCGGCGAGGAGGGCCCACTTGGGGAGGAGGCGATGGGCAGTGTGGTGTGTCCCCAGCACACAGTGAACAGTGGCAGAGCTGGGCCCCACCAACTCAGCCACTACACCCTGTAGGCTCCCAGCACAGCGTTCAGGGCCCCCACCTCTTCTCCAGCCTCATTTCCACCCCAAACACCCTGCACAGCCCAGAAGTTCCGGCCATACATCAGAGATCCAGGGCTCTCACACAAGATGCCCACCACCACCTCCTTCACCAGCCTTCACCCTCCCCTGCCCCTGCCAGACGCAGCTCCCTCCTTAAAGGTTCCCCTGACCCAGCCACAACTGTGGTCTTTCTCAGTGGCCCCTGGTCTCCAGCTCTCACAGGTGTCAGGGACTACCTCCTGCCCCTCCCAGGGCCTCCTGGGCAGAGTGAGACCCATCTTGCTCTGTGCCCAGAGCCCAACACGGTGCTGGAGACAAGGCCCAGGAAAGGAGGCAGGTGGGCACACAGGAGGACACGAGCACGCGGCTTGCTCTTGTACCTGCTGCCTCTAGACAGACGGAGATCACTCCTTCCGCCCCCACCCTGTCCCAGCCTGCCCCCTCCACTACCACCAGTCCAGCCCCTGAGGAGTCACACCCCACCCTCAGCCCAGCAGGACCAGTCACGGTCCCTCCAGCCAACCTGCCCAGGAGCCACTCTCTTACCCCACCACGGAGACCATGACCCCAAGCTGCAGCAGCCTCTGCAGGGCGCCCACCCCTCAGTTCCTGGTCATCACCTACATCTCAGTTTGTAATCCAGAAGCCCCCAGCCTGTCGTGGCCCCCGGGAAGTCCATGCGCTCAGCTCCTGCTGGCTGCCGGGGAGCAGGGTCAGCAGAGCAGCTGCAGCCCCAGCCAAGCAGGAGGAAAAGCAGGCGCCCAGGCCAGGCCAGGCCAGCAGCTGTTAAAGGGACACTCCCACTGGGGGCAGGACCCAGCCCCACCCCCGCCCTGGGCTCAGTCCCTATCCCCAGCTGCCCTGGGCCTCCCTTCCTCTCTGACTCCCTCTGCCTGGCCCTGGGGCTCAGAGTGGAGCAGCCCCTCTCCCCTGCCGTTTGGCCTCACCTCCTTGTGGTATGACAGGATGACAGGTGTTATAGGTACTTTGAGAAGGGGACATGGGGGAGACAGGAGCTCAGAGGAGGGACCAAGGAAAGCTTCAGGAAGAAGGGACCTCTGAGCTGACACCTGCAGATTCTGAAGTTCTACAAGCACAGCTGGGGAGGAATGTTCCTGGAGGAGGAAGCCGCATATGCGAAGCTGGAGCCTGAGATAGAACTGGGACCCACAGAGTGGGAGCGGGACTCTGGCTCCAGAGAGGAGGGTGGCTGGCTCTGCGAGGTTCCCAGGCCCTCCTGTGCGATGCCTGGCAGAGCTGCCCCACCCCCCAGCACAGGGACTAACGCCCAGCTCTGGATTCAGCACGGTCCCCAGTCCGTGGAAGGGGTGCGATGCTGGACCCACACGGGACGGCAGGGGGAACAAGCGCCCGCAAGGCGCCCAGGCCTGGGCCTGGCCCATGGCGCAACCCCTTCTGCGCCCTGACCAGAAGCAGGCTCAAATTAGCGCAGGCTAGTGACAGCACCAACAACACATGGCTGCCCCAGCGACTGCTGTTGGGGATCGTGTCTCTACTGGCTGCCTTGGGCGCCTGTTCACTGCATGCCACATTTGATTGGTCCATGCAGCTGGCAGTTCCGCCAACACCCCCGGATGTGCTCTAGGAGGGGCCTGGCTCAGTCCCAGCCTCTGTGCCCGCGACTGTGAAATGGGCGGAACCATGAGGGATCCCTGTGAGAAGTCTGGGGAGAACGAAGAGCAGGAGGAGGAGGCGGTCTTGGCTGCTGGGCGTCCTGCAGGGGTCCTGGAATCCGAGAGGGGTTCTGATGCAGATTCAGACTCCAACCTGAAGACAGGTGCCCCAGGCAGGGGGTTCAGGCTTCCCTCCTTACCTTTGGGATTCCAGGCAGGGGTGGAGGGGGCAGGCTGGGGCCGAGGGGTCAGGGGACCCCTGTCCAGCAGAGAGCGCATCCCTCCGTGGGACCCCTTTACAGCAGCCGGTGGCCCCTCCAGCCCCGGGGCCTCACCAAAATGCTCTTGGCAGCATCATTTGTTCCACCCTCAGAACCTGCTTCCAGGATGATGTTAAAATGCAAAATCCTAGACTAACCATCTACGAAGGGGTGTCCCACATCTTCCTGCAATGGGATCAGGGCTGGGTTTTCCCAACCCACGGGAAAAACTAAGCTGATGAATGTATAGTACTTAGAATTATTTCATTGTTTTCCCCTATAAAATGTGCATAAAACATAAGTGGTCTGTGATCCCATAGAAAAGACACAGCATGCACTTCGGTGTCAGACAGGCAGGGTCCTAGGCTTGGCTCTGCCGGGATCAGCTACTACTCGCTGTGTGACTTTGGGGCAAGGATTTGCTTTCTCAGAGCCTCGATGTCCCCATCTGTATATGGGGCAGGAGTCCCTACTAGCACAGGAAAAAATGCCTCTAGAGGGGATATAGGCTGGGTAGTGACAGAGGGCAGGGGAGGAGGCAGGCGGCTGTGCCTGGGAAGGGGGCCACATGGACCCCTGTCTCTATCAGGCACCCATGGGCTCGGAGAACTGGTCAAGGATACCGTCCACCTGAGGTCTTGCTGGGCCCACAGCGTCGTGCCTGCCTCCTGCTTCCTGCGCCAGGGAAGCGCCCCAGAGCTGAGCCTGCGGCATCGTGGCCTGGGGCCCCAGGTACCCCTGGAGGGACCCTGGGCCAGGCTTGGAGAGGAGGACCTGGGAGGAGAAGCCATGGGAGTGGCCCTCCCTGAGCCCTCTCCACACATTCCCCAGCCTTGCTCTGTGCCAGGTGTGTCCCATCCCCCACATCTGAATGACAGATGGGATCCAGGCTCTGATGGAGATCAGTGTAAGGGCTGGGGAGCCTGCAAGGGGCCCCTAATTGCTGGGGGGTCAGAGAAGGCTCCAGGTGGTCTGGTGGAGCCTAGAAGGGGAAGCAGGAGTCCCCTGGGCATGTGGGAAGGTGAAGGCCTTCCAGTTGGAGGGCAGCGAGCAGGCTCAGCCCTGGGAACAGGATCCAGGGTAGTGACCAGCTATGTGTGGGCCCTTCAGCCCTGGGAAGGACCAGGCCTCTCAGGCCCCTTGGTCCCAGGGGCCCCAGGCTCTGCCTTCTGCATTGACCTCCAATCCCTATGTCAAGCGGCTGGTCTTTTGGGACAATGGGCTCTGTGGGGCTGGAGCAGAGGCCCCTCAGGTGCCCTGAGCAAAGGCAGCAGCATCTGTGATAGGTGCCAAGCCAGAGACACATGGGCAGACTTGAGTCTTCCCTTTCTTGTGGGATTGGGCCCCCCCAGCCAGGCCTTCTCCCCCTGGACCTGCTGGTGTTGCTGGGAAAGGGGCCTCATCATAGGGTGGGGTGGGTGGGGGTGGAGATAGACCCTCTGTGGAGTACCCAAGTCTGGATGCCACTCCCTTCCTGACCTGCCCCACACCTCCAACCCCCCTCTGCTGGGCAGCACCCCCTGCAGGTGGTGGTCTCCCAATGCCTGACTGCAGGGGGAGAGTCCTTCAACACAGAGAGACGGGGTCTGGCTGTGCCAGAGGAGGGAGGGCTGGGGGGTTTGGTGGAGCTGGATCCAAATGCTGCCTCTGCCAGGGAAGAGCAGGGTGACCCTGAGCAAGCAGCTCAACCTCGCTGAGCCTCAGTTTCCAATCTGTGAAATGGACTCAACAATACCACTTAGCCCTCGGGGTTGTGATGAGCATTAAAAGCTCAGCAGAGAGTCTGGCCATGTAGGTGCTCCGTGCATGGCCACTTGGGCTGTCGTTGCCAGTCCCCAGAGATGCAGCTGTGAGGGCTCCTGTGGCGATTGTATTGCTGCCAGGCACGAGTCATCAACGGGGTGGCTGCAGCCCCATCACAGCATCCTTCACAGCACCACAAAGGAGGTGGTTTAATCCCTTGACAAAGAAGCTCGTGGACCCATGGGGTGGGGGTGGGGCATCCGCCGATGGGTTGCAGAGTTGCCATGCAGCCCCAGGACAGTCTGCCTGCAAAGCCCCTTCCACTGCCTCAGGCCTGGAGATTTGGGGGATGGAGAAAGCTGGAGGAGGGCGGTGTCTGACTTTGGATCCCACTGAGTGGGAAGTGGTGCTGGCCCGCAGATGTGGAGCTGTCAGAGAACCAGCTGGGAGCAGTGGGGGCCCAGGCTGTGTGTGCCACCCTCACAGTGAACCTGGCCACGCAGAGGGTACAGCTGGCAGGGAATGGCCTGGAGGAGCAGGTGGCCTAGTACCTTGCTGAACTCCTGCTGGCCCACATGGTCCTGAAGTCCCTGGACCTGAGCTCTAACCAGCTGAGTGACCAAGCACGTCTCATCTGGGCTGGGCCACCATGGGGCCCGTCTTCCTGGGACAGGGGTGGGGGGAGGTTGGCAGGACCACTCTGAGCATCCATGCTCTGGCCCCTCTCCCCATGCCCCCTCCAGCCTGCCCCTTTCTCACTCCTCCCACACAGAACTCTTAGTCCACTGCCTGGACATCTCATTGCCCACTGCTGCCTGTGCTGGGTGCTGACTTAGCCAGTAGGGACCCAGCATGAACATAACAGAGGCCCTGACCTCAGGGAACACACATTAACAAGGTCATTCTCCATAATTATTGGTGCTACAAAAGAAACAAACAAGGTGTGATTCTAGAGAAGAATGGGGATCCTTGCTTAGGTGGGTGGCCAGAGTGGCCTCTGTGAGGAGGTGACATCGAAGCTGAAATGTGCAGGGTGGGGAGGAATCAGCCATGGCAAGACCAGAGGGAGCGCATTTCAAGCAGAAGAACAGTGAACACGCAGACCTGTTTCTCAGACTGACGGACACCAGTGTGACTGGGCTATTGGGCCAGGGCAGAGTGGCCAGGCTGTGGGGTGGCGAGGCGACAGGGGGCTGCAGGGCTACAAATCATGGCAAAAGGCGTGAAGATTTTATTCCAAGTCTGTGGAGGACAACAGTGGGATTCCTTGATCTCACCACTTTCTCTCATGCCCCAAGGCCTTTGCACGGGCAGTCTGCTTTGCAAGGTACATGCATTTCTACCTGCCTGTCTTCAACAACTCCAATCAATTATAAGAATCACCTGGGATTGTGGGTTAGAAATAGAGATTCCTGGGCCTTGGACCTGCTGAACCAGACTCTTGGGGGCATGCCTGTGCATCTGTATTTAGCTGGTGCCCCAGGAGATTTGTCTGATTGAGAAGTTTTGGGAGTCACTGCTCTGTGTCAGACTGCTTAGAGCACGTGAGGTGGCACCAGACTTGGCCTGTGAGAATCAGCGCTAGAATCTAACTGCCAGAGAGTCAGTTTACCTTCTAAGAAAATTATTGTGGGAAGTCAGTGAAATTAACAGAGAAGCTCATTTCAGACTTTCAAGAAACTAAGTATAGGTGTCCCTCTGGGTCTGCACTGTCAGAGGGTGAGCACCAGGAAGGCAGCCAGGAGGGAGGGGCTGGAGGCTAAGGCCCTGCAGAGGCTGCTGAAATACGGGAGGGGGTGGTCTTCATCCTGGAAAAGGACAGACTCAGCAGGGCCATTTTGTTTCCTAAAGTAGGGGTCTGCGGGTGGGCCCGACTCCCCGGAGGGTGAAGGAGCTTGGGTCTCAGTCTCCCCAAGGGAGGAGGTTACGAAGGGGTCAGGGGTCACGAATGCAGGGGTCACGAAGACCAAGCGTTGGAGCTGTAAAATGCTGATTCCTGCCTGTAGAACCTTCTCACCTTCTAGCTGTTCAGCAAAGAAGGGGCTTCCGTACAAAGTGGGAGACCACTGCCCTCTACTTCCAGCCCTGGAAGTGTCTGAGGAGAAGGAAAGTACCCCTATCTGAGAACCTGCGGGGGTCAGACCCAGCGCTGGGTATGGAGTCTGGAGCCCTGTTCTCAGGGAGGCAGCACAGGAGCCTACCCGCCTTGCCGGGAGCTCTCCCAGGTTCTGAAAGTGTCTGCCCCGGCATGTTCTGGCCCCGTGGGCTGGCTGAGCAACCTGTTCAGTCAGTGCATCTGTTTTCCCCTGTGCATTTCTTCGGACTAGACTTACTAGACCTGTGCTCGATGCTGGGGCCATGGAGAGGGGTCAAATTCAGATCCCTGAGGGAGTCCTAGGCTGGCAGGAGAGACTGGCCAGGCAGAGAGAGGTCTAATGGTCAGAGCCTGGGAGGATGGAAGAAAGTGGACCTGGAGCCCAAAGCGGCCCAGCCCAGCCAGGTGGGCAAGCCTTCCTGACACCGTGACCCCAGATGAGAAGGATGAGGAGCTGTTAGCCAGGTGAAGAAGGGGGTCAACAGTTGCACACAGGGGGACAGCCCGGAGGCACGTTGGTCCCAGCACTTCTGAAAACTGGACGCAGGCCAGACTGGTTGAGTGCCGACAGAGTGGAGAGCAGGGTGGGTGGGTGAGGCTGCTGCCCATTTTACATGCTGAGTATCTCTCAGGGTTTCTTAACCCCACAGGGCCCCACTTTCCTTTCTCTACCACCCCTGCCTCTTTTCACCACAGTTGTGCTGGCCTTGTCACTTCTTGCCATAGACTATGCCACATACCTCCCAACAGTCCCTTGGCCTCTCATCTCTGCCCCATCCACCCCAGCCCATCCCATACACCCACCGCTAAGGAATTCAGCCTTGTCACTTCTTAAAGCCCTCCCTGCCTCCCCACCCCCGATAGGGTGGCGCCCAAGACTGATGTCCTAGCATTCGAGGCTCTCAGCATCTCTCAAGTGCCCATGGCTCCTACCTCATTTCACTGTCTTCCCCCCACCCTGCTGCCAGTGCCAGGCCTGTGTGCGTTTCCACAAGTGCCCCATCCTCCCTCGGCCTCCACACATTCACTCTTTCCTGTGTCTGCTCTCTGCTGTGCATGCACACGTGCGTGGGAGTCCCTCAGTCTTCAAGGTTATCTCTTCTGTCCTCACTTTCCTGACCCCCCTCAGGCAGGGTTAGCCCCAACTCTGTTCCCATGCCTCCCTGTTTGTAGTCTAGAATAGCTCACATCCCATTAATTTGTATTTACGTTTCCCGCACTAAATGTGAAATCCTTGAGGGCAGGGCAGGCCCCTGTTGGGTTCAACCCCTGACCCTCATGCCCAGCAGAGACCCTGGCACACAGCGGGCATCAGTATCATTTTTTGAAACAATAAACAGTGAATAAGAAGGTCTCTCTTGGTGTTTATGAAGGGGAGATGCTTGGACCAGCCCAGGCAGAAAACAAAATGTGACTGAGCAAAAATGGGCTCGTTCTGCTCACTACAATCTGGTGCCAATCAATTGCAAATGAGTTGGTGGTTGAGAAAGGAAAATTTATATGATTATGTAGCATAATCAGGAGATGGAGGAATAGTGTCGTAAAGAATCATATTAAAGTCATGAAGAATCTTGAGGCAGTTATATAGGGGAAATGGGCAGAGAAGGAGGGGGTTTAGGGATATCAACCATCCGCCGTGATGAACTTCAAGGTGCCTCATTATCTCTGTCTTCTGTCATTTGTGATGGGTACCAATGCAGTTTTTCTTTCTGGAGGTCATCATATTCCTGGGTAACTCAGAGAATAAAGTTATCCTTATCACAGCTGGGAGATATACGTAAGCAAGCATCACAGAACTAGCAGATCATGTATTTTGCAAAAGCAAAAAGTGCTTAATCATCTAGGCTACATGTAGGCTAGAATGTATTCACAGAGACGAGTGAGTCAGAGTCATAGTCACAATATTGCTTCCTTTCCCTAAGGTGGCTTCTGTCATGCTAACTTAAGATCCAGCTGTCACAATAGAACTTAGCAAGCTTAACATGAGCTGGAATCACCTTTGACGGCCAGGAGCCTTGGCCTTTGCCAGAGTTCTGGAGGTATGAGGTCGCCACCTGTCAGTCCCTCTGGCTTGTCTTTTGGGGGCAGGTCTCTCAGGTGCCAGTCTCCATCTCTGCAGCTCTTCAGAAATGAACCTTGGATCTTTTGGCAGAGCTTCAAGAATATTTCTTTAAGTGACTTTAACGTTCCCAGCTCCACTTAATGGATGACAGTGTTCCATCTCCCCGTGTCCACTCTTACATCACTTACTGAGGGATCTGAAACTGAACGTCACACATCTTCCCCAGTCATCACAGACACTTCGGTGGGGACATGGTGACATCTGGTGACACACGCTGGCTGTTGGGCATATGCAGATGCTTCCTGAGATGATACCCGGGTGCCCTTGGGTGCCAGCACACTCTCAGCCCACCTAATCCCTTGGGTGTTGTGGCTTGTGGGCCTTGGAATGGGTGGTTCCAGCCCCTGCCAGGGTGGTATAGGGGCCTGCAGTGCTCCTGATGCCAGGTCCCTTTGTGGGTCCTCCTCAAGGAACAGCAGCCACTGCCGTGCCCTCTGACAGGGCTGACCTGGGCTCCTGCCCACAAGGTGGCATCTCAGGCTCTGTCTTCCCAGCACATCCACAAGCTCCGCTCTTCTCCCAATCACAGCCCCCAACAGCCCTTCACTTGATGCCCCTGGGCCCATGGACTGTTTTGTGCCTCGGGGTCCCTGCCCTTGAGAGGCCCCCAAGTGGGCACAGGGCCTGATCGCTGTGTCTCTGGCACCTGCTGCCACCTGGCAGCCCCCCGCGGGCTCTGAGGGTCATTCACATCCACACCCTCTCTCCACTGTGCTTCCAGGGGACCAGCTCCACTGCTCACCACCATCCAAGCCACAAGACTCTAACCTGGACTCTGCCCTTTCATGCTCTGTCCGCACTCTTTGCACCTTGGGTCTCTGGGCTCCTGAGGCTGTTGCCCTGTCACATGTGGTCCCATGGCTTTGCTCTTTTGTGTTCTAGGCAAACATCTTCCTGAGAGTCCGGGACATCTCATAAAATGGCTTTGCAGATCCTTGCTCCTCTGTGGTGCGTGAGGCACTTAAGATCGACAATGTGTTGGAGGAACTCCACACGAGGTGAGGAGCATGGGGTGTCCCCCGTGTCATAGTCTCCGGGCCCATACCACCCCAGGGACCACGGGCTCTGTGATCTTGCTGCTCTTCACCACTTTAGTTCCCAAATCTACCACACTCTGCCCATGATGGAGCCTGAGCCACAATCCGAGAGTGCCCAGCTCCATCCTTCTCACTGGAGTTCATCATTTGAACACTGGGGCTCTTAATTCCCACTGCCCAGGTGGGCGGCTGGGAATCACACACATATGTATGAAGCATCTTCAGAGAGCCTGGTGCAGGGTGGGTGCAGCTCACATGCTCTGCTCAGCACGTGGCTGCTGGGGCCCTGCTGTGTGGGGGCTGCCCCTCCAGGCCCAGGCAGGGTCCCAGGCCTCAGCAGGTCGCCAGAACAGGGGCTGCAAGCCAGAGGGAAGGAAAGAGGCAGAGGCCCCACAGGTGATGGGCTGCCAGAGTGAGCAGGGCCTGCCCGCTGCAATCTTGCCCACTTTTGCTCCCCATGGAAGGAGCCAAGGCCAGAGGAGGCCATGAGAGATGCTGAAATTCGAGGCCAGAGCTGGGGTCTGAGGAGTCAGACAGAAGTGGGACTGGCTCCGAGACAAAGTGGCCAAGAGCGGTGCTGAGGCCTGGAGTTCAGGTCTAGCAGCAGGAGGAGGAAGAGGAGGAGGAGGAGGTGGAGAGGACGTGGGGAGGGAGCTGGGTGGTTTTCCAGAACAGATGCTGTCATGGTGATAGGTAGAGGGTGCCAGCTGGGGCAGAACATATGGGAGCGCCTGCTGAGCTCTGAGGGCCAGGGAGCAGCTGCTGGTCTCCACCAGAGGAGGGACGCTCTAGGCGTGTTTGCTGAGAGATCTCCCTGAACACTGGGAGCCTCTGATGAAGCAGAGTCATTATCCAGCTTTTACTCACTGATCTGCCCAGGGGTCCCCAGGGCTTGTGTGGAGGCTGGAACGTGAAGCTTGACCCGGTGGATGCACCAGCAGCTCCAGCTGGGATCCTGGGGAGATCTGTGTGCAAGGCAGCACCACGCACATGTCTTTCTGTTGCAGCAACAACCACATCTCTGCAGTGGGAGCCCTGAGCCTGGGCCTGGGCCTCCCAGTCAACCAGACACTGAGGATTCTTGTTGTGAGTGCTAGCCTGACAGGGGAGGCCCCGTACAGACCTGCTTGTGCCTGTCCACACAGATCCCTCCTCTGTCACATCTCCCCACCCCAGTGGCAGCAGGGGACACAGGTTCCAGAGCCCAGATGGGGAGGGGCCTCCTGGCTTCTTCTTATGACCACTTCTTCCTTTTGCCATTCACTCACCCATCTGGCCTGGCCCATGCCCCTCTGCAGACTCCTCCCCCTCCCTCCTTCCCTCCCAGCTGACCTTCCTCCTTCTCAGCCCACTGGGTGCTGCTCTGCTGAAGATGGCCAGGGCACCCTTGCTTCCCTTTCATCTCTTTTATTTTATTTTTTATTTTTTTGAGGAAGATTGGCCCTGCACTAACATCTGTTGCCAATCTTCCTCCTTTTCTTTTTTCTCCCCAAGGCCCCAGTGCATTGTTCTGTGTCATAGTTGTGGAGTTGCAGCTCTTCCATGTGGATGCCACCTCAGGCATGGCTTGATGAGCTGTGAATAGGTCCGCGCCCAGGATCTGAACTGTTGAACCCTGGGCCTCCGAAGCAGAACATGCAAACAACCACTATGCCACTGCGCTGGCCCCTCCCCTTCATCTTCTCTTCTGCTCTTCCTCTGGCCTTGCTGGACCCAGGCTCAGACCTACCTGAGGCCTTGTGAGCACAGCAGGGGTTCCTTCCTCCAGGGCTGCCAGTGGGGAGGGAGCTGCTGAGCAGGGCTGAGAGCGGGAGATGGAGAAGGGAGGGTGTGATCCAGGGTGGGGCAGGTCCATGAGGACCACTGTGCCAACAGCATGTGCTCAGAGGACAGAACCATGAACTCTAAAGGGATCCAGCCCCGCCTGGCCCTCAGCTCCCTCAACCGGCAGAGGAGCCCCCTACAGCACCCCCATCCCCAGCCTGAGGTTCACTCCTCTCCTGCCCTTGGCTGGAACCCAGACCTCTCTCTTAAGCTCTGGAACCCCATTTCCAGCCACCTGCTGGTTGCTCCCCCAGATAGTCCATAGGCACATCGGATTCTGAGAGTCTGACATGAAGGCATCGTCTCCCTCTAAGGGCTGCCTCTTGGTCCGGGGGACTCCTTCCCATCAGAACTGGGGTCCAGCGCTCGCCCTTCCCTCTCTTTCCAGCATCTTCCCTCCTTCATCTCACCTCCTGCAGCATGCCCAGGCTGCCTGCTCCTCCTTCTCACTTCCCCTCCTCCAGTCCTGTGGTCCTGTTGCTTTCTCCTCTCTGGCCCTTCCTTCCCACCTGCTCCCAGGTGATCTTTCTAAATCAGAAACCTGCCCCTGTCCTTCCCTCCTCTAAGCACATCAGCAGCTCCCCTCTGGATAAATCCGAGCTTAGTAGTGTGTCACTCACAGCACGTCCTCAGGATCTGGGGTCTGACATCCCCCTCTTCCCTCCTGCTTTGAAATCCATCCTCTGACTCCAAGCTGCCTGGGATTCTCCGTGCACACGGGGCGGGTTCTCACCTCTGCTTTGCTCCTGCTGCTCCTCTTGCTGAAATGCCCAGCACTGCCCACTTCATCTGTGGAACTCAGCTCGGGGGCTCTGTCCCCATCCGACCTTTACTCCCAGGAGAGCAACTCTCTAGTTGCACTTATCACACTGCATTTTTATGATGTTCCTTTTCCTCTCCTCCCCACACCGGGTGAGCTCTTTATGGGCAGAGTGTGTCTCCTGTGTCTGTACCTTTGTCCCCGGCACAGAGTGGGCACTGGGTGGGCACTCAGCCAGCACTCACTCCCTTCCTCTCTCCCTGGCCCTGCAACCTCACCCAGGGCATTCTGTGCATGGAGATGCCCTCTGAGCAGAGACAGTGGGGCCATCCTCGGCCATGTCATCAGAGATGAGGAATCCCTCCTTCCCTTTCATGCTGCTCTCCCGGCCTCCCCAGGCTCAGCTTTTCTCAGTGTGCACGTGTGTGTTTCTTAGGTGTCCAGGAATGCCAGGTGAAGTGAAGGCTGCCTTAGTGTTCTCACATCTGTCCAGGAGAATCCAGTGTCCGCCCTGGAACTGCTGGATTTCTCTGTAGGAGCTTTTTATAAACCCCACCTCAGATCCTCCCAACATCCCCGTGAGGGATCATTTAAAGGGAAAAAGTGGGGATTAGAGAACTAGAGCGCCCTGCCCAGATCCATGGTGTGGCTGAGTCCACGTTCCAGCCCAGGCCTGAATGCGGGTCATGACACCCCTCTGGCTCCACTCCTGCTCCTGACTGGGGTGCCGCCCTGGGCTCACCTCGGACCCCTGCCTGGTTCTTCACTGGCTCAGAGAGAATAGCTGCCTCGGGGGGGGGCGGGCACGATGCTCACTCTTCACTGATGTTTGGGTTTGCAGGTTCAGGCCTTGCAAGGTGTCCCCTCCTCCGAGCCTGTCCTGCCTGCAGGTGGATCCTGGTGCTAGAAGATTCCCTTGTGTGGTTTTGAGGGATACCAGGATGCTTTTTCACTCTATTTTGCCTTTTTAATGTAGAAGAAAATGTCATTTTTAAAGGCATTTAACCATTAAGTAGAGAATCCCCAAATGCAAATTATTAAAAGAAAGTCTAGTCCCATATCACTGCTTATACTCACCCTGATTTATTTCCATCCAGACTTGAGTCAAAGACTCTCCAGAGATGTGTTTTCACAGTTCAGCCCTCAGGCTTGGGACACCTGGTGCTGAAGGTGCTTGTTTCCATCCACCTGCCTCGTCTCTACGGCTCCACAGGCAGAGATGAGCTTGCCTTGACCGTGTTCCCTCTGCTCTGAGAATGCCTGTCAGCACCGACTCGATCATTCTAAAACAAATGGAGTGACGTATGAAATTGTTCTGTAACATTACATGCTTATTCACTATGATGTGTGGTTATTATCAGAAGCTTTAGTATAATGGAAATCCCGTGGGGTTTGGAGTCAGACAGGCCTGAAACCAAATCCTGATCCATCAATGTTGGGTCTTGGATTCTGATTCAGAGATCAGCACTAGTCTAGATACAATGTTCTATTTCCTCTTCCTTCACTGCTATCATTAGTCTAATCTGCTGAGCCAGGATTGTATCCTCAGCTTTAAGGAGAATACGTCTGAATCCTTACAGTCCATGTAAACCCCTTCCCAAGACTCAGCCTTGTGTTTGTGTGAAATGGGGCTCGTACCCACTAGCCAGGGTCACTGTGAGACGGGATGAGATCACAGACCCCAGGGAAAGGGCCTGTGCAGAGAAAGACTCAGCGCTCATTCTCTTCCCCCAACCTCTCTGGTTTCCATTTTTTGTAGAGGAATAACATTTATGCTGAATAGTGCACCTGGATTAAGGACAGGTCCTGGTGAATTTTCACAAACAGCATAGACCTATGTAATCCGCCCCCAGATCAAGAAATAGAGCAGACCCCCAAAAGCCCCCGTGAGCCCCTGCACTTCTCTATTGTAATAGTTTGGGGAGTAATGACATCATCATCCAGAGGAGAGAAGCTGTCCTGAGGAGCTTCTTCGAGACCCTGTGTGTGTAAGTAAAAGAAGTCAAGTTCTCAGAAAGTGATGATGTGCTACCTTGTTCTGGGTTTCTCCTCAGAATTCCAGGTGAGCAGAGAGTTTGATGATCTCGCCAGCTCAGTGAAGGTCATTCTCCAAGGACTTTGCGTAAAGACTGCTGCCAGCAGAGTGGAGTGCAAAACAGAGTTGCTGCCCGTCTTCAGACCGTCCCCACCAGTGTCTGCCCCTAAATTACTGTGGAGTGACTCATCTTCCATTGGGCACTTCAACTTCCACATGGAGGGTTTTGGGCCTCGACATGCCTTGTTACCACCTGAATCGGCACTGAGTCCCCATTTCAACTGGGTAGTAACTCCTACGGAACCAACCTTCTAGATGACTCAGACACCTGTACACTCCTCGGCCCCCACGGTCCCTGCACTGCCTTCCTCTGCTCTCACTCATTTGTGTAACATAAACTTGTACGGTGTGCTGCACATTGAGGTGGGCATGGGGTCAAATATGCCCAAAGTCCCTGCCCTGGTGACCTCAGGAGACAATGAAAATATAGGGTGGTGTGCAACTGGCATTCCCAAACTCAACTTGTGAGAATGCAAACTGATGCAACTCTTTCAGAAGGCAATATGTCTTTATGCACCAAGAGCCTTAAAACTGCCTGTGCGCTTTGACCCAATGTTGTGACTATTTTGCTCTACAGAAATAACCAGAGATGCAGAAATTGATGGCCAAAGATGTTCACTGAAATGCTGTTTATAATATGAAAATGGGAAATAATCTAAATGTGGGATAACAAGGGATTGGTTAACTCTGAAAACATTAAAGCCAAGTGTTCAAAGAACATTTAAGAATTCGTGAAAATGCACATGATTGATAAAGTGAGAAAATTCAGATAAAAAATCTCATGGTTTGCCTGGCAAAGTCCTCAAAAGTGTAAACATGGAGTTGACCAGATGACCCAGCAGTTCCACTCCTGGAGAAATGAACACATGTGTGCACACCAATACTTGTACACAGATGCTCATAGCAGCGTTCTTCATAATGTCCACAAGGTGCAGACGTCCACCGGCTGATGAGTGGATGAATGCTGTGGTGCACCCATACAATGGAATATGATCTGACAATAAAAAGGAATGATATTTGGGGTGATGAGAATGTTCTAAAATTGATTATGGTAATGGTTGCACAACTCTATGAATGTAGTGAAAGAAATCGAATTGTCTACTTTAAATAGGTGAATTGTATGGCATGTGAATTGTCTCTCAATACGGCTGTTTAATAGAGAAAAGAAAGGAGTAGCATGCTGTTGCAGGAATGGATCATGTAGCAGGAGGAATGTGTCCCACACAACATGGATGGACCTGGAAACATTCTGCTGAGTGAAAGACATCAGTCATGAAAGACCACATTGTAGGATTCTGTTTATACAAAATGTCCAAAACAGGCAAATTCACAGAGATAGAAAGTAGATCAGAGATTGCCTAGGTCTGGGGAGATGGTAGGGATTGGAAGTTGACAGCTAAAGGGCATGGGTTTCTTTTGGAGAGGATAAAAATGTTAAAAAATTGATTGTGGTGATGGTTGCACAACTCTGTGAATATACTAAACACCATTGGGTTCTCCATCACTTTAAATGGGTGAATTATATGGTATGTTAGTTATGTCTCAAGAAAGGTGTTACCAAAAAGAAAAGCATGTTATTTGATCCAAATTGTGTAAAAAAAATGTATGAATGCAAATACTCAGAAGAAAAAGAGCAAAAAATAAAAAAAAACCCTTGCATATTAATAATGTTTATCTCTAGGTTTG
The DNA here is from genome assembly GCF_057802395.1 of Ceratotherium simum simum. Lineage (NCBI taxonomy): Eukaryota > Metazoa > Chordata > Mammalia > Perissodactyla > Rhinocerotidae > Ceratotherium > Ceratotherium simum. The sequence continues at coordinate 4,593,524 of NC_141934.1, forward strand.
GGTTTACATATTTTTATTTTGTTTATATTCTTCTGCATTTTCCACATTTCCTACTCCGAGTATATGTTACTTTTAGAATCAGAAATGTAAATACTCCTTAAAAACGCAATGTGATATCTGGCTACACTTCAGTTATGTGTGTGGCACCAGGCCTTCTTCCTGGCGAGGAAGGAGGGTGCTATTGACTGAATTTTCCCCCCCAAAACATCTTATGTTCAAGCCCTAAGCCCAATGTGACTGTATTTGGAGAAAGGAAGTAATTAAGGTTAAATGACATCATAAGGGTGGGGCCCTGATCTGATAGGATTAGTATCCTTATAAGAAGAAGCACCCAGAAAGCTTGCTCTCTCCCCCTCCCCCCATGAGGACACAGCAAGAAGGCAGCCCTCTGCAAGCCAGGAAGAGAGGCCTCACAAGAAATCAACCCTCCCAGACCTTAATCTGGAACTCCTAGCCTCTAGAACTATGAGATGCTGATTGAGGAAAACTTCACTACAATGCAAATAGCAGATATTTATTTGGGCAATTAGAATTGCAACTCAGGAGACACAGATTCAGGCAGAAATCCAAAATGTGTTCTGAGGAGGACAGGGAGGCAGGGGTTTACAAAGGCAAAAAGAGATAAGTTACACAGGTGGTTTTGTAGGATTTGTGATTGGTGCTGGAAACAACTGTTAATTCTTGGCTATATGTGATCAGTTGCTATGGCAACCTCTATGGCAGAAAGTTCTTATCTATGAGAGTAAACATATTTCTTGAGAGAAGGTCCAGAAGACAACAGAAGAGCACAGTTCAAAAGCTACATTCCCTCTGGGTAGAGACATGGTGTGCGTGCATAAGCCCCATTTCCTTAGTGGCCTCCCAGCTCTGTTTTAGAAGCCTGGACATACATTATTCTGCTTTGTTATCTCTGTCCACATTTCCCCTTTTGATCTAGATCTTTCTGCAGAAAGCATCACAGAACAACTGTTCAATATGTTGCTATTTCCCTCATTGCCAGGAAGGCTCTGTCCTGGGAAGCCATGTCCTTCAGTCACTAAAGTCCTTTCCAACAGGGCTCGAGGGCTGCATTTCTCTGATGATGCTTCCAGAATATCCAGTCACCAGGCTCTAGACTGTGACCAACAGGATCCTTTAAATTGGAATCCAGGAAGGTGTCTTGAACCTGTTGATGATGGGCTTGAGCATGAGAAAGTAGAGACTCAGTAGCTGGTCAAACTCATGTAAGGCAACAGGGCATCAGCAGAAGGCTGTGAACCAACAGACACTGATCTGCTGGTGACAGGCTTATGTGGAGTTAGTTCTTGTTTTCCAAAGAGGCGACTGTGAACAGTCAGCAAGACCAAAGGCAATATCTTAAGCCAGAGGAGTCTAGTCCACAGTATACAACAAAACTCAAAGACAATTAACAGGACTAGAATCTAATATCTACAAAGTTGCAAACAGAATTTTTCTCTCTACAATTACCATAGATGTTTTTCCCAAAGATAATCACAGCAAAACTAATTTGTTTATATTAAAAATTTGGCTTTATTATTTATACAAGTGAAAATAATGATATTCACTGCGACTTTCTGAATTCTGGAGGGATCAGATAGGGAGAAAAAGTCAATGTTTCATCTTTGTTCTAAAAGATATGTCTTACTATTTGTCAATAGATTAAGAGAAAACATTTCTTTTTTTTTTTTTTGAGGAAGATTGGCCTTGACCTAACATCTGTTGCCAATCTTCCTCTTTTTCTTTTTTCTCCCTAAAGCCCCAGTACATATGTGTATCATAGTTGTAGAGTTGTAGCTCTTCTACGTGGGATGCTGCCACAACAGGGCTTGATGAGCCGTACATCAGTCCACGCCCAGGATCAGAACCGGTGAACCCTGGGTTGCCAAAGTGGAACATGTGATCTTAACTGCTACGCCACTGGGCCGTCCCCAAGAAAACATATTTTTGAGTCTGGAAAAACAAAACATTAGAGCATATTTTTCAGCTCATGCAGCCCAGTGAAGTGGGTGCCTTGGTCACTGGAGATTGTGGAAGGTACATCCCAAGTGGGAAGCACATGTTCTAACAGTTTCTTTGCCATTATGGGGGCATCAGCTTTGTGGTAGGGGAAAGGCATTATCCCAGTCAGAAAACACAGACAATAACAAGAACATATTGATGAGCCATAGGAAGTGGTAGTTTAATGAAGTAGGTGCTCAAAGGACCCAGAGGGAGGAGTTCTGAGGCCTCTGGGGACAGAAATAGTCTTTCCTATAGTGGGTGAAGGAATGTAAAAACTGAAAAATAGGATTTGCCAGAGAACTGGGAACAGACCAGTGGGCATCTTGGGATTCCCATAGTCCTGACTGTTGAATTTACAGCCATTGTTTACCCACCTTGATTTCTCTGCTTTAGGAGCAGACTTTTGCCATGTTGTAAGGACATCAGGATGGCAAAAGTCTAGCCATGAGGGACTGTTCTTTGCAGAGGCAGAATAGACCTCATCCGCATTTGCCAATCTTTATAGATTCTGTTGTTGCTGTCTTTATATGAAAGTCAGCTAATGAGCTTTCCTGATATTTAGTGTGAGCCTTGATTTTGATGACAGACATTTTATCCCAGGACATGTTAGACTCCTAGGGATTTCACATAATTTCTGGAACTCTTTTACTTGTAAAGACATAACATAAAGAAGGCTTAATGTTATTCCTTATTTGACAATGCTTCTCGTGTAATTTAACATATCAGATAAGCCTAATTAGTTTAATATATCTCTTTTTGAAAGGAGAGAAAACCAATTTTTTGAGATGTTTCAAGGATCCTTTGAAAAATCCAACGTTAGCTAGAGGTCAACAAAGACTTCATTTAGAATCTGACTTGGGGTAGTTTGTCAAAAATATCAAAGAGGGTCTTAAAATACTAGCCTAAATAGGATCACAGATCACTATGAAACTTAATATTTAATTATCTGTGTAACCAAGGTGACAATAAGATTTCAAAGACAAATACAGTAGGTTACATAGCTGCAAAACCTTGGCTTTCTGTAATAGGAGAGATTCAGTGTTTAACCTACAGCACAGCAAATTATTATTATTTTTTCTTTTTTGTGTGTGAGGAAGATTAGCCCTGAGCTAACATCTGATGCCAATCATCCTCTTTTTGCCAAGGAAGATTGGCTCTGAGCTCACATGCATGTCCATCTTCCTCTACTTTATATGGGATGCGAATACAGCATGGCTTGACAACCAGTGCGTTGGTGTGAGCCTGGGATCCGAACCTGCGAGCCCCTGGCCGCCAAAGTGGAGCAACACATGTAACTGCTACGCCACCAGGCTGGCCCCAAAGCACACGAAATTATTTTGATAAAACATAACATCCTTGCCTTTTAGGAAGATTACTCAAAGGTAAAGTAAAACTTTTCATAATCTCTTTATCAGCAGTAGATTAAAAGTCAAAGAAACCTCGTCCTTATAACAAACAGAGAGAAAGCCAAATTCTAATATTGCACCAGCTTATTTTTTATATTAAAACTCAGTTACTTAATTAAATTCATTCCAATCTTAGCCAGCTTGACCACCCACAAGACTCTTTCTCATGGTTCCCCTTCCACAAACTCTCTCTTTTATTCAGAATTTGTCCTCTCTTCTTTCCCAAAACCAGTTTTACTGTAGGACAAATTTACTTTCTTAACAAAATTACTTCCATTTCTTATACCTTCTTTTACTGAAAACATACATTTTTCTCATAGCATAAGTTTTTTAATGTGGCACAAGACGTATTTACTCATAGACCCAGACATTTTTTAGTTTTTCTATAGTAAGAAGCCAAAAGTAGAGAGACACCTCTTCAGTAATTAACATTTTCCTGTTTTAATTTATCTGGAGATCTGTTTTATCTTTTGTACATATTCAATTAATTTTCTATCATTTACTTTCACTTATAAAAACTCTAAGGTTTCAAGTTACCAAAAGATTTGGGGAAGCTATTTTAAAGTACACATTCCAGAAAACATAATAATTGTGCTTAAAATTCCTTATTTCATTAACGTGTATATAATTCATTCATTCTTAACAATTACAGATTATTCATGAAAATTTTATGAGATGTTAAAGTAGTTAGCTATCATTTTAAGTTAAATTTTTCTTGCTGACAAATTTTATAGCAGTGATAACATGAGATTATTTGATTAATAACCCACGTAGAATAAAAGCTGTATATTTCCATTATCTCCAGGGCTGAGAACTCTGAAGACATGCCTTTCATTAAACCAGTAAAATTAAGCAAGCTTTTATTGACCAAAGATTATTTTATATCATGTTAACTTGAAACACATTTGCGTTAGTTTCTATTATATTTAGAAATAATTTATATAAGCCCTTACTTTAAGTTCATTAAATAGAACTCTTTTTAGAAGTTAATTTTGTTAATACCATCTGGCGGTAGAAAAATATCACACATGTATAGTGTACATACGTATTTATAGCCCAACACAGAGATCTTACAGCTTTTATTTTAAAAATTATAGCCATGAATCAGGTACAATACAAAACTCAATATTTTACAAATAATTGTGTCTCTAGCAGATAGAATAAGTTAAGGTTACCTGCCTAAAAGTTTTTGTTGTTGTTGTTAATATTTGGGGAGAAGACTTTAAGATTTATCTTTGCTGTAGATAAAGAGGCGATGAATTAGATTTGGGGGAGAGAGCCTCTCTAGCAGCCTGCATTTAAAATGAAACTTTCCCCCACTTTCTTTTTCTTGAACATCAAGCTTTACTGATTCAGCTAGCCAGGCTTAGTCTCAGGTGACTGTGGGCTGTTATCTCCTGGGGTGTTTACATTCATTCTAAAGATATGGACAAATTTACAACTTCAAAGGACAGAGAGAAAAGAACACAAGTTTTTTCCCAGGAGATTCAGGGTAATCTTGATTTAAATTTTCCTTCAGTCTTAGGAATTGGGGATGGTCTAAATAAGAGTTCCTGGAGAGGTTACCAGGCTTTGAGTCAGGGGAGCTTTTAGCATTGGTGAAAGGGAAGGGGTGGAATCTGAACTGCCTGTAGAGCTGCATCTTCAGTTTTATAAAGATTTATGGGACAAGGATACTTGCTCTCAATGCCTCATAAATTGGGTTGTAACCTTTTATGTTATCCCTAATTTGCTTCTTTCTCTCTGGGTACATAGTTTTATTTTAATTTATATAACTGCAGCGCTTCCAGGACCAGTTCAACTGACCCCATCTCTTATCAACAGAGTGATTAATAATTGCCCTTCAGAAAATATGCAAAATCACATAGCCAGAGCATGTGCAGAAGAAGAAATCTTGACCTGAAATGACTGAGGAACAAAAGATTCTCCCATGGAACCCAAAGGACCTGGACATGACTGGAACTTGAACGTCAGACTCTTATCAGATGTGTGGGGTCCCTCATTCTGGAAGATCCTGTGTTAAAATGCCTTCCCCACCTCATCATAAGTGTTTAGAGCCCTATCATAAAAGTTTAGAACCTCATAAAAAAAGTTTAAAGCCTTACCATCAATGCCTGAAGCCTAGCAATTAAAACCTGTCCCACCAAGCATTTCTGTGTCACCATGTTCTCCCTAACTTCTTAAATTTCACCCCAAATCCTGAATCAGGGAGACAGATCTGAAGGCACACCCCCCAGTCTCTTTGTAGATCAGTCTCATAAAAATAAAGTTGATTTCTCCCCCAAAGTCTGATGCCATAATTAATTGACTCTTTATGTACATCAGGCAAGAGAACCCCAATTTTATGTAATAACAACTGGTGACCATAAAGGGACAAGGTCCTGTAACCACCTGCTCGAGGCTCTGGAACCTCTAGCAGGTTGTGGGATCTTTTTGTTGACCCTAAGTTGCTGCCTAGATAATTTTGTCCACAGGCTCGACTGATTGGATTTCTGTTCCCTGCTGTGGTGCTCCAGGCTCCAAGGTGGTTTTTTCCCTTTGGGAGAAGAAACAGCTTCTGGATCAAGATGTCTCTGGGCTCTGGGTGAAGAACTTTAAGAAAGCAACTGTCCCTTACCTTGTCTCTCTGGTTTCACACCTTTGAAATGTAAGTTTGGCTTATATTGTGGGAAATCCTAGTGGACTGAGGCCCAACCTTTGGGCCGGAACCACCCAAGGTAATTAGAAGCAGGATAAAAAGTTCACTCATGAAGTTGCTTCTGGATCTGGGCAACTCCTGGCACTGGTTGTGAGCTGCCCCTGGTAATCTGGTTTTGAGTAGCTCCTGGCACTGGTTCTGAGTTACTTCTGGAAAACTAGCTAGTATTCTGATCTGTGTTATAAGTAGAATTGTATTTTGTGTTTACCTGAATTGAACTGACTGGGCACTGACTTTCTTGGTGATCGTAACAAACACTTTTTAGAAATTACTTTGAGAGTGGTGTCAGCATCATGGTGGAGTGAACTTCCCCCATTGAACTCTCCCCCTCTAAGACACAACAAAAAGGACATTCATATTCCAACAGAAGCTATTCACACAACACAGGGGATGTCTGAGGCACCCAGGAAGCCATATACCCGAGGTCTGAGGTCCTGGAATCTCCAGAGTAAGTGGAAGGAGGTAAGAGGAGCTCCCCTCCTTCCCCAAGGACTGCGACCCAGAGACTGAGACCATGTGGGTCTCAGAGGAGGGGGAGGGGTGGCTCACCACGTGAAAAACGGTGCTCTCCAAGACCCCTCACAGTCTGAGGGGATCCCCCTACCGAGGGAGCGGAACTGTTGCGAGGGTAGTTTCAATAAGCTAGCCCCTCAGGAGAGCAGAGAGCGACAGCGAGGTGAGAAACCTCTGAGATCGGGGAGGTGAAAGTAAGCGCCCATCCCCCACCCGGCCTGCCTGACTGGCGCTTCAACACAGCGGCGCTTCAGCTCAGCCCTGTCCCCAGAGGCAGCGGCCCCCAGGTTCCCGGTCCAACCAGCAGTGGGGCGAGCCTGTGCCTCCGCACCAGAGGCAGCGGCAGCTTAGTCCACCTTGCCACAGCCCCAGCTGCTCCAGCTAGACCAAGCCACGGCCCCAGCTTCCCTGGCTCCACCGTGCCTCAGCCCCAGCTCTTTTGGCTGGAGCGTACCACACAGCTCCTCCTCCTTTGGCTTGACCACCCCCTCTCCCACTGGTTCCAGCTGCTTCATCTTGGCCTGTGCACAGGCCCCAGCTGACTTGGGGCCAGCAACTTTGGCCCATCACACTCCAGCTTCTTTGGCCCAGCGGTGCTCCAGTTCCTCCTTCTTCAGCCCAGCACACTCCAGTTCCAGCTTCTCTGGCCCACCACACTCCAGTTCCAGCTTCTTTGGCTCAGCGGCACTTCAGCTGCAGCTGATTCAACCCACCTGCACCCGAGCCCCAGCTGCTTTGGCCTTGCTGCACTCCAGCTCTGGCTGTTTCCATGCTTCCCCCACAGCAGCCTCCACTCAGCCACACCACAGATCAGCCAGGGGCTGACAAGAGTGCCCAAGGATCGAGGTGGGCCAGAATACACAGCACTTGACCCCCACCCAGCAACAGCAGGAGGAATCTGCAACCATATATTTTCACTATGAGGAAAGGTAAGCCAACACCAACAGGCACCATGCAAAAATATATTAAATCTCCAGACCAAAAGGAAAATGACACGCACTCAGAAGTCAACCTGGAAAGCACAGAAATGTATAAGCTTAATGACAGAGAATTCAAAATAGCCATCATAAAAAAAGCTTAATGAAATACAAGAAAACACAGACAGACAATTCAGTGAAATCAGGAGTTTCTTCACAAAAGAGATTGAAACTATAAAAAAAAAAATCAGAAATCTTAGAGATGAAAAATACGATAGAGGAGATAAAGACAAATCTAGAAGCCTCAAGTACCAGAGCTGACAATATGGAGGAAAGAATTAGCAAAATTGAGGACAACAATGCAGAAGTGCTCCAGATGGAGGAGGAAAGAGAACTAAGACTAAAAAGAAATGAAGAAACTCTCCGAGAAATATCCGACTCAATTAGGAAATCCAACATAAGGATTATAGGTATTCCAGAGGGAGAAGAGAGGGGAAAAGGAGCAGAGAACTTGTTCAAAGAAATAATATCTGAGAAATTCCCAAACATGGGGAAGGAGCTGGAAATACCAGTGAACGAAATTAATAGATCTCCTAAATATATCAACATGAAAAGACCCTCTCCAAGGCATATAGTAGTAAAGCTGGCAAAAATCAATGACAAAGAAAAAATATTAAGAGCAGCTAGACAAAAAAAAATAACATACAAAGGATTTCCTATCAGACTCTCAGCCGATTTCTCGACAGAAACTTTACAGGCTAGGAGAGAGTGGAACGATATATTCAAAATTCTAAAGGACAAAAACTTTGAGCCAATAATACTCTATCCAGCAAAAATATCCTTCAGATATGATGGAGAAATAATAACTATCCCAGATAAACAAAAGCGAAGGGAGTTCATTGCCACAAAACCCCCACTACAAAAAGTGCTCAAGAAGGCCCACATCCCTGAGAAAAAAAAGAGAAAGGGGATTCAAAGTTTTGAACAAGGAGGAAAATAGGTTGACAAAACCAGAAAAATTGCAGTCCTCTATCAAAATAGATTAGTAAACACCAAAGGTCAAGGGAAGGTAAGCACCAAGCATAAATATAACCTCATCATGTTAAACACGAACTCACAACACAAGAAGGAATAAGATGTGTCAACAATAACATAGAAGGGGAAGAGGAAAGGGATCAAATCAACTTAGTCTAAGGGAATCAGAGGCCATCAAAAAATGGACTATGACATCCACAAGATTTTTTATACAAACCTCATGGTAACCACTAACCAAATAATCAGAACAGAATCACATGTGATAAAGAAAGAGAAAACTAAGAGAACCCCCATACAGAGCTACCAAACTGCATTGGTAGTCCAAAACACATGGGACGAGAAACAAAAAAAATGCAAAAGAACCAGAAAAAGAGTGATAAAATAACAACAACAAGCCCCCATATATCAATAATTACCCTAAATGTAAATGGACTAAACTCTCCAATCAAAAGACACAGAGTGGTGGGATGGATTAAAAAACAAGACCCAAAAATATGCTGCCTCCAGGAAACACATCTCAGCTCTAAAGACAAACACAGGATCAGAGTGAAAGGATGGAAGACAATACTCCAAGCTAAATGCAAACAAAAGAAAGCAGGTGTTGCCATACTTATAACAGACAAAGTTGACTTCAAGATAAAACAGGTAATGAGAGACAAAGAGGGGCATTATATAATGATAAAAGGGACACTCCACGAAGAATACAAATCACTTTTAAATATATATGCACCCAATATAGGAGCACCAAGGTACATAAAGCAACTATTAACAAACCTAAAAGGAGATATTAACAACACTATAATAGTAGGGGATCTTAACACCCCACTCTAATCAATGGACAGATTATCCAGACAGAAAATAAATAAGGAAATAATGGAACTAAATGAAAAACTAGATGAGATGGACTTAATAGACATATACAGAGCACTCCATCAAAACACAGCAGATTACACATTCTTCTCAAGTGCACATGGAACATTCTCAAGAATAGACCATATGTTGGGAAACAAGGCATGCTTATATAAATTTAAGAAGATTGAAATCATAACAAGCATCTTTTCAGACCATAATGCCATGAAGTTAGAAATCAACTACAAGGAAAAAACCGGGAAAGTGACAAAGCTGTGGAGACTCAACAACATGCTACTAAACCACTAATGGATCATTGATGAAATTAAAGGAGAAATCAAAGAATATCTGGAGACAAATGAAAATTAAAATACACCATACCAACTCATATGGGATGCAGCAAAAGCGGTCCTGAGAGGGAAACTCATAGCAATACAGGCCCACCTTAACAAACACAAAAAGCCCAAATAAGCAACCTCAAACTACACCTAACAGAATTAGAAAAAGAAGAACAAACAAAGCCTAAACTCAGCAGAAGGAGAGAAATAATAAAAATCAGAGCAGAAATAAATGAAATTGAAATTAAATAAACAGTAGAAAGGATCAATGAAACAAAGAGCTGGTTCTTTAAGAAGATAAACAAAATTGACAAACACTTAGCCAGACTCACCAAGAAAAAAAGAGAGAAGGCTCAAATAAATAAAATTAGAAATGAAAAAGGAGAAATTACAACAGATACCACAGAAATACAAAAGATTATAAGAGAATACTATGAAAAAGTGTATGCCAACACATTGGATAATCTAGAAGAAATAGATAAATTCCTAGACTCATACAACCTCCCAAAACTGAATCAAGAAGAAATAGAAAAAAACCTGAATAGACCAATCACAAGTAAAGAGATTGAAACAGTAACCAAAAAATCCCCAAAAAATAAAAGTCCAGGACCAGATGGCTTCTCTGGAGAATTTTACCAAACATTCAAAGAAGACTTAATACCTATCCTTCTCAAACTATTCCAAAAAATAGAGGAAGATGGAATAGTTCCCAACACATTCTTTGAGGCCAAGATCACCCCGATACCAAAGCCAGGCAAAGACAATACTAAGAAGAAAAACTACAGACCAATATCCCTGATGAACATAGATGCAAAAATCCTCAACAAAATATTGGCAAACCAAATACAGCAATACATTAAAAAGATCATACACCACAATCAAGTGGGATTTATACCAGGGACACAGGGATGGTTCAACATCCACAAATCAATCAACGTGATACACCACATTAACAAAATGAGGAATAAAAACCATATGATCATCTCAATAGATGCAGAGACGGCTTTTGACAAGATCCAACATCCATTTATGATAAAAAGTCTCAACAAAATGGGTATAGAAAGAAAGCACCTTAACATAACAAAGTCCATATATGACAAACCCACAGCCAACATCATACTCAATGGGGAAAGACTGAAAGCCATCCCTCTGAAAACAGGAACAAGACAAGGGTGCCCACTCTCACCATGCTTATTCAACACAGTACTGGAGGTTCTGGCCAGAGCAATTAAGCAAGAAAAAGGAATAAAAGGAATCCAAATAGGCAACGAAGAAGTGCAACTCTCGCTGTTTGCAGATAACATGATCTTATATATAGAAATCCCTAAAGAATCCATTGGAAAACTATTAGAAATAATCAACAACTATAGTCAAGTGGCAAGGTATAAAATCAACTTACAGAAATCAGTTGCATTTCTATATACCAACAACAAACTAACAGAGAACTCAAGAAGACAATCTCATTTACAATTGCAACAACAACAACAAAAAATAAAATATCTAGGGGTAAATTTAACCAAGGAAGTGAAAGACCTATACAATGAAAAATATAAGACATTATTGAGCAAAATCAATGATGACATAAAGAAATGGAAAAATATTCCATGCACTTGGATTGGAAGAATAAACATAGTTAAAATGTCCATACTACCTAAAGCAATCTACAGATTCAATGCAATCCCAATCAGAATCCCAAGGACATTCTTCACAGAAATAGAACAAAGAATACTAACACTCACATGGGGCAACAAAAGACCCCGTATAGCTAAAGCAATCCTGAAAAAGAAGAACGAGGCTGGAGGCATCACAATCCCTGACTTCAAAACATACTACAAGGTGAAAGTAATTAAAACAGCCTGGTACTGGTACAAAAACAGACACACAGATCAATGGAACAGAATTGAAAGTCCTGAAATAAAACCTCATATCTATGGGCAGCTAATCTTTGACAAAGGAGCTAAGGACATACAGTGGAGAAAGGAAAGTCTCTTCAATAAATGGTGCTGGGAAAACTGGACAGCCACTTGCAAAAAAGAATGAAAGTAGACCACCTTCTTTTGCCATACACAAAAATTAACTCAAAATGGATCAAAGACCTGAAGGTGAGACCTGAAATTATAAAACTCCTGGAGGAAAATACAGGTAGTACACTACTTGCCATCAGCCATATAGGGATCTTCTTGAATTCCATGTCAACTCAGACAAGGGAAATAAAAGAAAAAATAAACAAGTGGGACTTCATCACATTAAAGAGCTTCTACAAGGCAAATGAAACCAGGATCAAAATGAATAGGGAACCCACCAGCTGGGAAAACATATTTGCAAACCGTATATCTGACATGGGATTAATCTCCATAATATATAAAGAACTCACACAACTGAATAACAAAAAAACAAACAACCCAATCAAAAAATGGGCAGAGGAAATGAACAGACACTTTGCCAGAGAAGATGTACAGATGGCCAATAGGCACATGAAAAGATGCTCAACATCACTAGTCATCAGGGAAATGCAAATCAAAACCACACTAAGCTATCACCTTAGACCCGTTAGAATGGCTATAATCACCAAGACAAAAAGCAACAACTGCTGGAGAGGCTGTGGAGAAATGGGAACCCTAATCCACTGCTAGTGGGAATGCAGACTGGTGCAGCCTCTATGGAAAACAGTAAGGAGATTCCTCAAAAAATTAAAAATAGAAATACCTTATGATCCAGCTATCCCACTAGTGGGTGTCTACCCAACGAACCTGAAATCAACGATCTAAAGAGACATATGCATCCCTATGTTCATCGCAGCATTATTCACTATAGCCAAGACATGGAAGAACCCGAGTGTGCCTCGACTGATGAATGGATAAAGAAGATGTGGTATATATATACCATGGAATACTACTCAGCCATAAAGAAAGACAAAATCATCCCATTTGCAACAACATGGATGGACCTGGAGGGTATTATGTTAAGTGAAATAAGCCAGAAAGAGAAAGACAAACAGGACATGATTTCACTCATATGCGGAAGATAAACCAACACACTCACAGATAGAACTGTTTGGTGGTTACCAGGGTCTAGGGGGGTGGGGGGTGGGGGGTGGGCACAAGTTGTGGAGGGATGCACTTATATGGTGACTGACAAACAATAATGTACAACAAAAATTTCACAATAAAAACAAAAAGAAATTACTGATTGTTGCAACCACTTTGGAAAAAGCCCCGTAAAATTGGGATAACTGTAAGCAGCTGGCAATATAATTTGGGATAATTTAAAATTACAGTGGCCACTTGGGGGCTTCTTTTTAAGAGCCAGGTAATAGACAAATTTCTTTAAAGAGCTGAGCTCACCACCTTCTGACACCTAAAGTTACCAGAAGCTATAAATGTTTATGAAGAACTGCAGAACATTACCAGGCTTGTTCAGTGTCCTGAGGGCTTGGCTTAATAATCATCAGGTTGGAGGTCCCAAACTACAGTTGGGTAAAAATATGGTTGCAGTCCATTTTGCAGCTAAGGGTCCTGTCAAACTGCAGTCAGCCTCAGGGGAATTACATTGGCCATCAAAAGGAAGTTTTGGTTTGGCCTTCGTTGTGTGGGTCTTGGTTCTAGCTGAAGCATACATATAATTTTCACCAGCTGTCTCTAAATTAGGAAACAATGGGAAAGGCTAATTCAATCCCCACCTGTAGCCCATTAGGCTGCATTCTCCCAAACTGGGTGACTTTTAGCTATGAGCCCATGAAACAGGAAAAGGTGATATTCTTTTATAACCCTGCATCACCACGATGTTCTTTAAACACTGGAGAAAATGGCCAGATGATGGATCATTCAGCGACTGTGAGAAATTTGGTTTATTGATCCTTCTCATACCAGAGATGGTCACTATCTTTCCTTGTCTCTGTCTTTTGTGTCATTTGTCATAAAAAGGAAAACACCATAGGGCAAGACTTCGGGATCTCCATAAGACTGGCCCTCACTAAACTTTGCTGCAGGTTAAATATGTGCATAAGGTGAAAGCTAGTGCTAAGGGGCCTCTTGGAAGCCAAAAAAAGACCACAGAGTATATAGACACACAAACAGAGAGACTCTACAGCTATTGTTTTGAAATTACTGCCATGAATCAGGTATAGTAATACAAGGCTCCCTAGTTATGAATCCAAATTTTGTTTTATGACTTTTTTACTAATATTTGTGGAGCAGACACTCAAGATGCTAGATTTTTGTCAAGGGCACTCTTATGGCTGTTTTTCTTTCCTTTCTTCCTCTTTTTTTCAGTCCTAGGAATTAGTGATGAGCTTGATATTTCCTGGAGAGTTTGCAAGCTCTTTAAGATAAGGGAAATGGAACCTGAACTGCCTCTAGAGCTGCATTTCGAGTCTTGCAAGGATCTTTTTAAGGACAGCTGCTCTTGATTTCTCAGAAATTGGGTTGTAACTCAAATGACATTATAGGTTGATCTACCTGTCCAACTGCATCACAAAGGCACAGAGAAACCATGCAAGTTTTCTCCAAGATGGAGTATGTAGGGCATATTTGCCTTATCATTTTCTAACATCCCAATATCTGTGAGCGTTTTGAGAGGAACAGAGGAGACTTTGGGATTGGAAAAAGGACAAGAGAACTTTGAACCAGCTTCTAGAGCCATACCACTGACCCTGCAGGGATTTCCAAGACAAAGATGGTTGTTTCCAATTCCCCAAAGAACTGGAAAGGTGGACCCACCCTTTCAGCTACAGTTTTCCAATTTAGAAGTTTTTCCAATTTAAGGATCCATCTTCCCACCTTTGATGAGTAAGTTCTTAATAGCAACTCAAACCAATAAGCATTTATGGCTTAACTATGGACGCAAGAGGCATCCCCAAAAGAGAGTGCAGAAGAAGCAGCCCTCACAAGATCCAGAAAGTTCACTCCTAAAAATAGCCCAAGAAAGCAAAGGCTTCTGCTACACAGGTGGTAGTGCACTAACAAACAATGAAGGTTGCAATGACTAAGGTCCCCTGCTGAGGTCCCCTGATGGACTGGGACCTCTAATGACAAACTCCCCTGAGAGCTGACACAGCTGAACAAAGAGAGCACATCTCAGATCCCCAGTCTACTCCACTGGCCACCAAGATGCACTTCAGCACATGCATCCTCCAGATGATGGAGAGCAAAGAGGTCACAAAGCCAAGCTCTCAAGACATAGAAGAAGGCAAAAGAAAAAAAAACACCTCATGTTATATACACATTAACAGCTTTAGCTATGCTTTGGGTCTCTTGGAGCCAGATTAATTCCTGGGGAGAGGTGCTACATGTTGGGGACTGTGTGTGCTATACAGAGTAGCTCGTCATTGCATGTATATTGAGGTTGGTGGGGGACCTGTCATCATCTACCCCATTCCATGACCAACTTTTCCTATCACAGGAGTCTTCTGGTTGTGGCAAACGCCCTAAAGGCTCTTAACTGCTCCATCCGCATCCACCAATTTTGTGGACGCTTTTGGTTTCCAAGATGCCCTTAGCAACAGCTTCCACTTCATGCACATACTCCATAGATGGGCCTTACAGTGAAGTTTACTGCAGGCCCACCCAGACAATAGGCCTATGGAGAAGCCTGCCTCTTGCCCTATGTTTTTTTCTTTTTATGATGAACAACACAAACAAAAGAGAGACAAGGGAAAATAGTGACTATCTCTAGGAGTAGAAGATTAATAAACCAAAGAGTATTCAGTAGTAGCTAAAAGTTGCCCAATTTGGGAAAATGCAGCCTAAGTGCTACAGGTGGGGATCAAATTCGCATTTCCCATTGTTTCAGAATTTAGACACAGCCAGTTAAAAGTATATTTATGCTGCAGCTAGAACCAGATTGTAAAAATTTCGGTGTTCCTGAAACCAAGACACTCATAATGAAGGCCCAAGCAAAGCTTCCTTCTAATGGCCAATGTAATTCCCCTGAGACTGACGGCAGTTTGGTAGGACCCTTAGCCTCACACGGGAATGCAACCTGCATTTCTGTCCAGCCATCTCTGATTGCAAAATGAAGTGCCATCACATTTGTGTCCCACTGTAATTTTGGGACCCCCCAACCTGACGATTATCAAGCCTTGCCCTCAGGACACAAAACAAACTTGGTGAGACTCCGCAGTCCTCTGCAAACATTTACAGCTCCTGGAACCTCTAGGTCAAATGGTGAAGCCCTTGACTGTTTAAAGATTTCTTTGTTTCTTGGTTCAAAAGCTCAAAAGGAACCTGAAGAGGCTGCTGTAATTTTAAGTTATCACAGGTTATCTTGCCAGCTGTGCACTGTTATCCCCATTTTAGGGGGCTTTTCCCAAAGTAGCCGCAACAAACAGGGTAATCTCTAAAGAGAGTTTGTTACGGTTACTGAGAAACTCAGTTCCCAAAACAGCTAGTTCAATTCAGACAAATATTAACACACAATGCAGTTCTACATATAACACAGACCAGAATACTAGCTAGTTTTCCGGGAGTAGCTTAGAACCAGTGCCAGGAGCTACCAGAAATCAGATTGCCAGAGGCAACTCAGAACCAGTGCCAGGACTTGCTCAGATGCAGAAGCAACTTCATGATGAGCCTTTTATCTTGCCTCTAATTACCTTGGGTGGTTCAGGCCCAAGGTTCAGGTCTCAGCCCACCAGGATTCCCCAGAATACAAGCCAAACTTACATCCAGGAAATCAAACCAGAGAGATGAGGTAAGGGACAGTCACTTTCTTAAAGTTACTTACCCAGAGCCCAGAGACATCTTGACCCAGAAGCTGTTTCTTCTCCCAAAGGAAGAAAAATGCCTTGGGCCTAGAGCAGTGCAGCCGGAAACAGGAATCCAATCAGTTGAGCCTCTAGATGGTGTTGTCTAGGCAGCTGTGTAGGGTCGATGAAAAGACCCCACACCCCTCTGGGGGTTCCAGAGCCTTGGGCATGTGGTCACAGGACCTTTGTCCCTTCTTGGTCACCAATTGTTGCCACACATAATTGGGGTTCTCTGCCCAATGTGCATAAACACGCCAATTAATTATGGCATCAGCCTTTGGGAAAAGAGATCGGCTTTATTCTGTGAGATGGATCTGCCAGGAGACAGGGGCCCTGTGTCCTCAGATCTGTCTCCCTGATTCAGGATTTGGGGTGAAATTTAAGAGGTTAGGCAGAACAGGCGGCCACATGGAAACCCTGGACGGGTTTTCATTAGTGGGCTTCAAGCATTTATGGTAAAGTTATAAATGGTTATGACAGGATTCTAAACATTCACGATGGGGTTCTAAACATTTTCGATAAGGTGGGGAAATAATTTTAACATAGGTTCTTCCTGAATGACAGACCCCCTACTTCTGATGAGTCCGACTTTCAAATTCTGGTCATGTCCCTGTCCTGGGGTTCGGTGGGAGGTAGGGTTTTTGGTTCTGAGGTCATTTCAGGTCACAATTTCTTCTTTTGTGCATGCCCTGGCTATGTGACTTTGCAGATTTTCTGAAAGGCAGTTCTCAATCACTCTGTTGATAAGAGATGGGGTCAGTTGAACCGGTCCTGGAGGGCCCGAGGTTACAGAATGACAATAGAGAAATCCCTCAATTTAGTGATCATGGTCACTGACCAAGGAAAAACCCCTGCTGAAGGAATCCCCTCCTGTGGCAATGGCCTCCACACTAGACTGAGAATCATCTCCTGGATGGTCACCCCCTGGCCCCAAAAAAAGGCACTGACCTCGACCAAATGGAGGGAGGTCAGAACCTGAGAGGACCCACAATTGGAAGAGTCTGTGATCTATGGAAACAGAGAGTCCCAGGTGGCTCGTGTGGCTACCATACCCGGTTCCAGGGGAGGCAGGTCCTTGAAGGTGAGATCACTTCAGGTCCTGCTTTCTGACACCATGTATGTTAACCTAAAAATAGAGAGCCAAAATGACAGGCAGAGAGGCATTTATTTGTGGATCAGAGAATTGCAATTCAGGGAGCACAGATTCAGGTAGAAACACAGAGTGTCCGCTAAGGAGCAAAAGGGGTTTTTAAAGGCACAGAAGGGAGGTTTGCATTACAAAGAATGTTAATTTGGTTTAGGGGCAGAAAGATAATCTTGGCTAAAAATAACTGACCACTAAGGCCAGCTAGAGGGAGGCAACAGTCCATCACTGTGAGGAGCTGCAGGTTTCTTGCAACATTACTCAGTTCAGAAGTTTATGTTCTGCCTGATGAGCACGTGCATGAGACCCATTTCCTTCATGGCTTCCCAGCTCCGTTTTAAAGCCCTTAGTCATAAGTGATTCTGTTTTGTTTCACATTCACAACCTCAGTCAGGTAATGCACAAGGGGCCAGCTCGGGGGAAACACTGGTCTCCTGACTTCTTACTCTGTCCCTCTGTTTACCAGGCTGCATCTCTGTCCGGCACTCAGCCCTTCCTGCCCCTGGAGTTCTCTCTTGGAAACAGTTTGGTGCTTTATCTTTTATTTAGATAAAAACTTTATTCACATGTCATAATACTTACCAACTGAAAATGTACACTTCAGGTGGTGGTAGTATATCCACAGAATTGTGCAACCATCACCACTATCTAACTTCAGAACATTTTCATCACCCCAAAAAGAAAAGCTGTACCCATTTGCAGTCACTTCCCATTCCTCTCTCCCCCCATCCCCTGGCAACCAGTAATCTACTCTCTGTCTCTGTGGATTTGCCTATTCTGGACATTTCATATCAGTGAAATCATACAATATGTAGTCTTTTGTACCTGGCTTCTTTTGCTTAGCATAGTGTTCTCAAGATTCCTCCATGTTGTATCACCACTTTGTTCTTATGGATATTTAATATTCCATTCTATGGATATTTCACATTTTATTTCTCCATCATGAGTTGATGGACATTTGGATTGCTTCTACTTTTGGGCTATTATGAGTAATGCTGCTATGAAAATCCATGTACAAGTGTTTGTGTGGACACCTGTTTTAATGTCTTGGGTATATACCTAGGGATGGAATGGCTGGATCATACAGTAACATCATATTAACATTTTAAGGAACTGCTCAATGATTTTCCAAAACAGCTGCACCATCTTACATTCCCACCAGCAGTGTGAGAGGGTTCTAGTCACTCCACTTCATCTTGAACACTTGCTCTTCTCGGACTTTTTCACTGTAGCCATCCTAGTGGGTGCATCGCACTGTGGTTTTGATTTGCATTTCCCTAATGACTAATGACGTCAAGAATCTTTCCATGTGCTTATTGGACATTTGTATATCTTTGGAGAAATGTCTGTTCACATCCTTTGCCCATTTTTAACTTCGGCTATTTATCCTTTTATTGTTGAGTTGTAAGAGTACTTTATGTATTCTGGATACAATCCTCTTGTCAGATATATGGCTTGCAAATATTTTCTCCCATTCCGTGGATTATTCTCTTTTCATTTTCTTAATGGTATCCCTTGAAGCACACAAGTTTTTAATTTTGATAAAGTCCAATTTATCTATGTTATTCTTAGGTTGCTTGAACTTTTGGTGTTGTGGGGGATCAGAATTGGCCACCCTAAAATGTGCCTCTTTGGCGTGAGGATTATTTTGGGCTGGTTACTTTTAAAAACTGCAGACCAGGAAGAAGCTCTGAAAACCAAGTAGAAGTTACCCTTAGTAGGAGACATTTACATTTGTAAGGGAAATCTCCATTTGTAAAGATGTCTCCCTCTCTGTACCAGGAAGAGGAGGGAAGATCTTTTCTCTAGAAATGCTTATCAATGCAGAAAGCAAGAACTTAAATCTGCAGAATAACTTTACTCTTGTTCACTGTTCTTTTTCTTTCTTTCTTTTTTTTTTTTTTGTAAGGAGATCAGCCCTGTGCTAACATCTGCCAATCCTCCTCTTTTCTTTTTTTTTTGCTGAGGAAGACTGGCCCTGGGCTAACATCCATGTCCATCTTCCTCCACTTTATATGGGATGCCGCCACAGCACGGCTTGCCCAGCAGCACGTCGGTGCGCGCCCGGGATCCGAACAGGCGAACCCCGGGCCGCTGCAGCAGAACGCGCGCACACTTAACCGCTTGTGCCACTGGGCTGGCCCCCCACTGCTCTTTTTCTAGTAGTCTCCCATGACTGACTCCCCCCAGTCCCAACAACTGCCTTAGTCTTTAGCTAAAGATGGTGTTTAAGGAGGTGACCTCAGCTGTTCTGGCGAGTTTCTCAGTTTTCCTGGGTTTCTCCCATGTATAGATATTATAAAGCTTTGTTTGATTTTCTCCTGTTATTCTGTCTCATGTCAATTTAATTCTTAGGCCAGCCAGAAGGACCTAAAAACTAAAGAAAGAAAGAAACAATTGGCTAATCCACTATCCAAGAGTCATGAAGATTTACTCTTACATTTTCTTCTAAGAGTTTGTTGAGAGTTTAGCTCAACTACTCCATAGTGTTGCTGCCTCGGTATCCATTTTGTGTGGCCAAGCAGCCTGCAGGGGCTTTGAAGTGAATCTAGACCCTCTTGAAAGCTCACGCCCTGGATAACCACTGGCAGAGTTGTTACCAGTTTCACTCCGGTGGGACTCAAACCCACAATCGGATTCCAATTCTGTTACCAGTTATGCCTCCCTCTGGTGGGACTTGAACCCATAGTCAGAGGGCACCTGAAGAAGAGTCCATGGGTGGGACTCCAACTCACAATCCCCAGCTCTTCCTCAGAGGGTTCTTTACTGTTCCATATGGCAGAGTTGATACAACTGAAGCTGAGTGTTCAGTAGCACCAGCTTTATTCGATGACAAAAGAATGGAAAATTATTGACAAAGTTCACAGAACAACTTCTCAGCTCTGGGGGGATTAAGCAGGTGTTATAAGGGGTCAGGGTAATGAAGAGGAGGAATATTCATAGCAATATGGGGAACTGAGCAGGCTTTTCTGGAGAATGGGGCGCACCCCTTTGCTTCCCTTATCTGGTCTGGAATTTTCTTCATCTGTGGGTAGGTGTGTCATGTAGCATGATGATGTATTACAATGAGCATATAATGAGCTGCAGGGTCTATGTCAGATGAAGTCAGGCTGTCATGTTGCCTTCAACTTGTTTTAACTGGTTTTGACCATGTGTCTCAGCCATCTTCTCTTTCCTCTCTCTGTGGTTTCCTGTAAGCTAAAGATCATGTTAGGTTTGTTCTGAGCAGGGTTGTGGTTAATGTCTTACAAGGTTGGTGGGCCAGGTAACAGTGTTGCAAGTAAATGTAAGTTCCTGATATGACTCCTGCAACTGCCCTTGTGAGAAGCATTCTCCCAGCCTCCCAGGGCCTTCCTGTTGGGCGCCCCTTAGATGAGACCCCTGCAAAGCTTGCCACAACCTCTCCTTGCTTTGAATTGACCAATCCAGACTTAGCCCGGGATCAGCAAAGCACTCTGCCTATGGACCCCAATGAAGGAATATGCCCCAGGTCCTGCCCTGCTCTTTGCGTGAACCTCCCAGTGTGGCTCCTCAAGGTGTGCTGTGGACCTTCTCCAGGACCTGTGAGTAACAGACTTCTCTATTTCAGTTCGTTTGTGGTCTTTTGTTGAAGAGAGGCTCACCATCCAATACCCCCAGGGCTTTACTTAACAAATGTTAATTTAACAAAGTCACAACATGTTTTACAGGCCTATCTCATTTTATTGTGCTTTGCAGATATTGCATTTTTTACAAATGGAAGGTGTAGGTGAAGAGGGAGGATAACCCCCTTTTCCCCTTCTGGTTTTCATGGCTGGCCAAAGAATTAAAAATGACATGAGACAGGTTAGCAGGAGAAAATGAAACAGAGTTTAATATGTGTACATGGTGAATTCACATAAGCATGAAGAATTCCAAAGACAGTCAGGCAAAATGAGGTATTTATGTCCTTCTGGACTAAGGAGAGGGAGATAGAGGTCTGAGACTTCAAAGGGAGAGAAGGCAACTTACAGGAAAATGAAAACAGTTCATATCTGGTAAATAAATATTTGCATTGTTCCATCTATAGACAATGGAACCTGAAAGAGATCCTTTGATAAAATGGACCTTGCTAGATGCCTTCCTGCCGACCACACCTAGAATTATCTATGATAAAATTTCCTTCCTGGAACAGGTCCTTCTATCTTAAATTCTTTTAGCCAGGTTGGGAGAAGGTCAAATGTTCTTCTAGTCCTCTGAGCCTTGATTATCTTCAGCTCAAAATAACCCTTGTACCAGAGTGGCACATCTTGGGGCAGCCTGTCCTGAACCCATCGGTTCCCTCTGTTGAAAGTTCCCTGTTGTTTCACATTTTAAAAGCTGACCTGGTGACTGTGGAGAGAGAAAACGAGTTAGTAGCTGAGTGGTCAGAAATCTACAAAGGAAGAAAAGAAGATAGATTTGAATGAGGATGAATAAGCAGAAAGGAAGGGATCAGAGCACATCTCCTCACACCCATTTAAACCAGTTCCCCAGTCCTGGGAATAAGTCAGTCCAATGAAATGGGTGAGCTTCATTCATCTGATGGAAAATATTAATTTTCTCTTTTAATAGATGTAAGTTAGATACTACTTGCCCTGTTTGGTTCACATAAAAGCAGCATTTTTCACTGATGACTGCACAAGCTCCTCCTTGCTGGGCAGTCAGTGTGTCCAGAGCACATCGACTTTTGAGGACCACAGAGGCCAGGCTGTTAACCTCTGACTGGAGTATTTTCAAGGTTTGCATGGTGGTGTAGGGGAGGAAGAACTATTGCTCTACCCTCTAGGTCTTTCTGGCTGGTCTAAGAATTAAAGTGACATGAGATAGAATAACAGGAGAAAATCAAAGTTTAGTAACACGTATACATGGGAGAAACCCAGCAAAACTGTGTAACTCACCAAAATGGCAGAGGCCACCACCTTAAATACCATCTTCAGCTCAGGACAAAGGAGGATGTTGGGGGTAGTGGTTTGGGACTTCAAAGGGGAGGAGGGCAATTTACTTAGAGACGGAAAAGAAAATATTTGATAACAGATATTTATTGGGCTATCTATAGACAATATGATGAGAGAAGGAGAGAAAGAGAACTTTGATAAAAGTGGGCTTAGCAAGGATCCTCCCAGTCTATTGTTCCCAGAGTTATGTATGGTGATGGCTTGTCCTGGGGACACGCCTTCTATCTTAAATTCTTTTAGGCAGTTAGGGGGGAAGTGAAAATTTCTTTCAGAGTCTTTTGTCTTTAAAAATAATCAAGTCAAACAGACACATTTTGGGGTGGCCAATTCTGATCCACCAGAGTGGTGTTCAACTCTTGTTCCATCACCATGGAGAGATTTAAGATTGCCTTTTCCAACTCGTTAATTTCCAAAGGTGCAGAATAAGGCTCTTGATGCTGAAAAGAACTTGGAGTTGTGATATGCAAGTGGATTCTCTACGATTTCTCAACTGTGTCGTTTATGTGGCACAATCTTATGAAGAAAGGAACCCAAGTTTGCCATGTGGCTGGCGTTTAGGGTGGAGTATCTGGTGACAGAAGTTTCCAGGTATCCAAGTCCACATTGTCCTGACCAATTAGGTGGGAACCCTTTCTATACTTTGTTGCCACATAAAATAAAAAGACCAGTGTGGTTTACAGACAAAGTTAGCACGGAACCTGTAGTTCCCAAGGTCTGGATTGTTCCATTTGTCACTGGTACTGTTCGTGCCTAAACTTCTCCATTTTCCACGCACTCCTGTCAATCTCAAAGAGCAGAACACATTGTTGAATAGCTGGTACAGGAGGCCTGCAGTCTCACTTTGGCAGCTGTAAAGCCTGGTCCAGTCACCTGACCAAGTGAGTCCAGAATTTGGATCCACCCATATATAGTTTGTGGTTTTGGGCAGCTTTACCATGCTGGCAGCTGCAATACTCCAAGTTGTACGAGGGTGGCTCATAAGACATCCAGAACATTTGGTGATTTGAAAACCAAAGGGAGTAGTGTTAGAGTCACTTAAAATTACACTGAGATCTTTGAAGATCCACCTGTGGAATCAAACCACAGAGTTTGGTTGCACTATTGTCCTTGATTGTCACCCAAAAAATGTCCAGGGTCATGTTTACTTTCAATGCAAAGGGAACAATTTTCACCTATTGTCTTTATCTGGGCAAGGGACAGTCCTTGAGCTTCTCTAGAGGTTTTCTGGGCCCAAGTGACTCACCAGAAGAAGAGGCAGAGTGATGTTTTCCTTGTCGTGGATGCCACACCCTGTCGTTCACCCATCTTCTGTACTTAGTCCACCAGGTGTTCACAACAGCAGGAACAGAGACTAGTTCAGGTTCTTTTGTGCTCTCTAGCTGTTGACATAACCAACAGTCAGATTGACTGGTTAGTATGGCCAGGGTTTGGTAAACTGACATAGGGGGTGTTTGGTTTGGGCTCAACCTGTTGAGAAAGAGAAAGTTAGTAAGAGCAAGACATAGATTGGAAAAGAGCCCACAGTGGAAACTTAGAGAGGGGAGATAGGACAGACAGAGACCAGCACTCTCCAGTCAGCTTTCTAATAAATGATTAAGAAGAATATATATATTCCTTAACAGGAAAAGGGTTGTTGTTGATGGTGTGTGTGTTTGTGTGTGTGTTTAGGGAGTTTTAAAATCAAGGTGGAAAATAGGTGAAAGCAAGATTTCTTGATCCATGATCTTGGGAAAATCTATTTACTTCATGAGTCTGGCTGATTCTCTGATCTGGGAATTGGCCCTGGAAATCCTTAGTTTAAGGTCACCTGTGGGGACTGTCTCCCAGGAGTCTTGAGAGTGATGTTCTGGGTCTATTTTGGCGTGGCTTGCATGGATCCACAGAGACTTTTCTTTTATTTTGATGGCAGTGTAGGTGGTCATTAGGACTTTATAATGTTTGTCTCAGTGAGGTGACAGTGCATTTTTTCTTCTAAAGACCTGGATGTACACCCAATCTCCTGGTCCACAGTGATGGCAAAGCTTGTCAGAAGGTGGGAGCCATGCCTCTTTCCCCTGTTTACCGTGTGCTTCAAGTAGACTAGTTAATTTTTCTCTATAGCTAGTCACAGCATCAAATTGTTCACTTAAGTTCCCATAATATTCACTTAATCCAGGAATGGAAGGTGTAGAGAGGTCAGTAGGCATCAGGCATCCAAAAACTATTTCAAAAGGAGTCAATCCATGTCTCCTATTTGGAGTATTCTGGATCTTTATAAGGGCCAAGGACAGAGCTTCTGGCCACTTAAGTTCAGTTTCTTGACAGACCTTTCCTAAAGTCCTTTTTTTTTTTTGTTTTGTGAGGAAGACCAGTCCTGAGCCAACATCTATTGCCAATCCTTCTCATTTTTCTCCCCAAAGCCCCAGTAGATGTACGTCATAGTTGCACATCCCTCCTGCTGCTATACGTGGGACGCTGTCCCAGCACAGCCAGACAAGCAGTGTGTCGGTGCGCTCCCGGGATCCAAACTCGGGCCACCAGCAGTGGAGTGCATGCACTTAACAGCTAAGCCACGGGCGGGCCCCATCCTAAAGTCCTTTTGATGTCTAGATTTTTACATTCCACTTGCCCTGATGATAGAGGGTGATACAGGCTATGAAATTTTAATGAGTACCCCAGAGTTTCTGAAAGCAAGTGGTTTATCTCCTGTAAAATGAGCTCCTTGATTTGATCCATAAGGGAATGCCAAAATGAGGAATAACTTCAGTTATTAATTTCTTTACCACTGTTGTGGCATCAGCACGTCTGATTGGATAGCATTCAGTCCATCCACCAACCATGCAGACAATAACCAAGCAGTGAGAGTAACCTAAAGCTGGGGGCAGTTCTATAAAGTCCATTTGGAGTGCCACAAAGTGCAGGGGGGGACTGGGGGGACTTCCTGGGGTACACTGATTTCTCCCAGAAACTCGGTGAGATTGGCAAGTAGTGCACTGGGAAATAATTGGGTCAGAAATTTTGTGACTGCCAGGGCAAAACCAATTGTCTTTAAGTTCCTTAACTTTCCCTTGTCTGTACATATGTCCCATTTAGGGGGAGATAAGTGCAAGCCAAAAGCCAAACGAAAAGGAGATACAGGAAGTCCTTTTGATCCAGTGTCTAATCCACCTGATCACTGTTTTGTGCCCTTTTGTATCCAATTGTCTTTTTCCAATTCTGGCACATTTGCCTGATAAATAATAATGTCAGTCAGGGATTAAGGCAAGTTTAGAATTTGGATGGAGAAGTGGAAATTTGAGAAGGGAGGTGAATAGGTTTTAATGGGGCAGGAATTAGTGTCCATTACCAACAGGAGTTCCTGCAGAAGTCAAGAATCCAAAAGATTTCCAAATTGTGCCAACAGCGTGGCAGACTCCAAAAGCATATCTGGAGTCAGTGTAAAGAGTGGCAGTTTCCCTTTGCTCGTGTGCAGGCTCTAGAAAGAGCTATGACTCCAGCAGCTCGGGCTGGTTTTACAGTGGACAAAGAACAAGCTTCAAGCATTTCATGTGGGGAAACTGTGGCATAACCAGTTATTATGGTTCCCTGGAAATTCTACTTACAGGAGCAGTCACAATACAGAAGTCAGTCTGGAGTGTCTAAAGGGATGTCTGAGAGATCCTCTCATGGCTTTGAGACCATTTCTGTAGTTTCAGGGCAAACAGTGGGATGGAGTGGGGCTCTCCTTCAGCATGGAGGGGTGATAAGGTAGCTGATTCAAAGTGTTACAAGGATGTAAGATGATGGAAGGGTTAGTTAAAAGAGCCTGATCATAGGTGGTCTGTCACCCTGTAGAGAGGTGTGGTGCCCTGTGAACCTACAAAATAGTGGACAGAACATGGGGCACATAGAGGTGAATGGGAGAGCCTAACGTTAGAGTACTGGCTTTGTCAGTCAGGGTGGCAGGTGTGGCCGCTGCACATAAGCATGGGGACATACCTGATGCCACAGGGTCTAGTTGGCATGGGAAATATGCCATAGGACATATATGAGAGGCAAAGACTGTCCTAGAGTGCTTGCAGCAATTCCATTATTTTCATGGCAGTATAGATGAAAAGGTTTGTCAAAATTAGGTAAGCCATGACCCGGGGGTTTGGACAAAGCTAATTTTAAGGCTTCAAAGGAGTTTAATGCCTCTGAAGGCCAGGAAATAGGCTTTGGGGTGATATCTGGGAGAAGAACATACAGAGATTTAGCAAGGGCTGCAGAATTAGGAATCCACTGGGGCAGTAACCAGCTGCCCCTAGAAATTTACACAGCTGTTGTTTTCATTTTTGGGAGTGGGATGGACAAAATGAACTCAAGGTGCTTGGGTCAGCTTTCAAATGCCTTTTGACAGCTCATGTCCTGAATAGGTACCAGTCATTTGCAACCACTGAAGTGTAGATCTGGAGGGTTTATGGCCTCGTGCAGCTCGTGCCTTCAGGAGAACAAGGGAATCTGTAAGGGCTCCTTGTTGAGTTTGATCACAGAGTAGAAGGTCATCCTCATATTGAACAGGAGTGGTCTTGAGTAAAGACTACAGAATACAAGTCGGCTGTAAGGATTTGGAAAAATATTGAGGAGGACTCATAATATGCCTGAGATAGGTGAGTCCATGTGAATTGCCTCCCCTTAAATGTAAATACAAAAAGAACTTGTGAGTCAGGGTGCAAAGGGATTGAAAAGAAAGCTGAGGAAGGGTCAACTCCTGTCACCCAGGCTGCACCTGCAGGAACTGTGTTCAGGATGAAGGCTGGATCAGGGACCATGGATGCTGAGGGATACAAAAGACTTTATGGCCTGAGGTCTCATAGAAATCAGTAGATTTGGTTCCCCTCTGAGTCACACATGCCTTCTTTTCTCACTGGCAAGGTTAGAGAATTACATGGTGAGGAAGTAAAAACTAGTGCACCCTGTTGCAGAAGGGAGTCTGTTATACATTCAATTCCTTGCTCTGCATCTCTGGAGAGTGGTTATTGGTCTACTGGTGGGCAAGTTTCATTCTTTTTCCAAGCCCATGGGTTCTGCACTAACAATCCTACCTCATTTGCATACATAGCCCAAAGACAAATTGGGACATCTTTTAAAGACTCCTCATCTTCAGAAGAATTTAAAGCATGATGAGTTTCCAGCAAGGAAAGTAGGAGACTTGGTGTTTGATCTGAGGGCAGGGAGATAAAAACATCTTTCTCAGTACAATTTCTAGTGGCATTAAATTTACATAACAAACCTCTGCCAAAATGGTTTCCTGGTGAACAGTGGGAGACTAGAAAGGCAGGATGAGTGTTAAGGGGCCTAAAGATATAGGAGTGGGCTGAGATATGGGCCATGAAACAGGTTGCCTAGAAACTCCAAGAGCTTGAGTAGAATCAGGGGTGACGAGTAGAGATAAATCCTCTGAAGGGATAGTAGAGAATATCACACCACTGTCAATTAAGAACTCCAGTTCCATATCCTCTGTTTTAAGTTTAATGGTAAACTCAGGGGTGAGACTGAGGATAAGCTGGCCCAATTGTAGTTGGAAAAACCCGGGACCCTGTCACTGTAGCCGAATCAATGAACACAATGAGAAGGGATCGAGAAAAAGAAAAATGGTTTAATTTTGCCAGCAAAATGAGGCTGCGGTGGGCTCATGCCCCAAGACCCACAATCCTCCTGAGGCATTAGGAGTTGGGGTTTTTAAAGGAAAGCCTGTGGGAAAGAATGTACTCTTCATGACTGTGATTAGAATATTGTGGGGGTCTCAGACCTTCTGGCAGCAGACCAGCTGTTATCTCTATCTATGGCAGGAGGTTTAGAGCTCCATTGTTCAATCTTCCCAGGCCACCTGAAATTGGGCCCTGGGGAGTGGCAGGAAACTGCAGCCAATTAATGATTACAAAGTTTAAATGTTTAGATAGGGGAGGGGGAGCTGTGGCTTTGCAGTTCATTGTCCTCCCATCAGCCTGCATTTGGCTGAGATAAGGGAAGCTGCAGGTGTCCTCCGTTTGGCTGTCTCCATCATGAATGGTGGATTTGGCACCAGGAACAAGAATTTGGGAGCTTTAGCTTCTTGGTAATTTCAGGATATCAGTCTCTCTGTAACAAACCTCAAGAACTGGTAATTAGCCAGAACTTCAGTGTGTAACAATTTATTACCTCCACTTGCCTTGTGGAATTCAGGGACACAAAGGCTAAAACAACCAAGATTGACATGTGAATGTACCTTAGAGAAGCAGGGAAGGGGAATGAGTGCTTTTTGGTTTTTAACCCCATATATGCTGTGTTCAGTGTAGGGGAACTGATATCAGGGCCAGCATCACCATCATTTAAGGGGGAAATGCCCCTCAGGAGGAGAAAACCAAGCCTTCTGGGGGTGCTGGGGTCAAGGGAGGGGTATGTTTTCATCTTTCCCTTCTCTTAAGAGCAGGACAATCTCTTTTCTGATGCCCTGGTTTCTTTCAAAACCTGCTATTGTCTGGAGACAAATAGGGAGGCCTCTGAGTGGGCTTTAATTAACTTGCAGGGCTATGTTTTTGCTTCTCTAATTATTCAAGTTGTAAAACCTGAAGAGTTGCTTTCAATTCTTTTTTCCTTTCCTGCTGACTATTTTCAAAGAATTGTGTAGCAGTCTCCATTATTATACTTAGTGTTTGCCCTGACCCACCAACTACACTATTTTGAATCTGTTTTTTATATCAGGAAGACCATTTCCTACTAAAGCAGAAATTAGGAGGTTCCTGTTCTCTGGGGCTTCCGGATTTAATGCAGTGTGCCTTTGAAAAAAGTTTGTATGAAACGTTCAGCAAAGACTTTTGGATGTTCCCCATCATTCTGAGTTCATCATTTAATTTTTGACCAATGCAATGTCAATGCAAAATAACCAGTAACCATTCTATAGATAAGAGAAATAAGATGAGTTCACTTGAGTCAGAGTGAGGATTATAACCTGGGAAGACATTAGAAAGTGTTCTGGAGAAGCATGGTTTTCCATATAGTCTTATATCTTTTTAGAACAGAGAACATACATGAAACAGACCCAGGATACATTTTCATCAAAATTTCAAAGAGGTATCCAGATGCAAATTAGCAGGTTAACGTGGCCCTGATGTCAGGAAAGGGACTAATCCAGGTGTTACCAATAGGGCGTTACCAATAGGGCATAGGAGGGGAAGCACGTATTCTTATCTTATGAGAGTGTATTCTTTAACGGTTAAGCATATGTACAATGTATGCTTGATAGGCCATAAGTCAGCCATTTTAGTTCAAGCCAAATCAGTTTTGAACCCGAATAGTTACCCTGTATACCTCAATATGTGAGAATCTCTTGTCATAACTTTAGGAGGAAACGCCTCTAAAATCTCACCTATTAAACCTTGAATATTAGCCTCTAGCAGAGCCACTTCCCGGTTATTTGCAGGAGGGCCTGAGAGAGGGTCTGGCCATCTATTTCCTCTACTAGGGGGGTTTCCTACAGGGGCCCCTCTGGCCTGTCTGATAACTACAGTGTAATCCTGGGCTGGAAGAATGCCCCTTAGCAGCCAGTCAAGATCTCTGTGGGTGGGGTTATGAATAGCCACTAATCTTTCTAATTCCTCTCTAAATTTAGTGGCATCTTCTGACAATGGAGGCAGGAGAGTTTTATAATTTAATAGATTGGCTGCTGTCCAGGGGACATGAATTCTCTGCAGTGGAGGTCCAGGACACATCCACAGTGGACACTGTGGAGGAATGCCTGAAGCTGGCAGAGCCTGATGACAGAGCCCTGGACAGTAGGAGGACTTAGGAGGGACAGCAAAGCCAGCCTTCCTGCCTTTCCTGGCTGCTTCTGCTGAATTCACTTTCTGGCTTTCAGCATTTACACGTGTGACCTGTATGCCCCTGGCTTGGAGGGCAGGCCTGAGTGCTCCCTGTAAGTCTGCTAAAGAGAGGGAAGGGAAAATGGGCAGCTGAGTGCTGCTGGGGAAGTCAGAGTTTTAGGATCTGAAGGAACTGCCTGAGGAGTTAAGTCTTGAGATGGGGAGTTGAAACCAGGGGCCCAGAGATCCAACAGATCTTCTGGGGAGTCAGGGACAGGGAGTTGGGGATATAGGGGAGTATAGTGTCGGGGGAAGAGGGAGAATCTCCCTCTGCCCTTTCCCTTAAGGTTCTTCTGGCTGGCCAAATAATCAACAAGACAGGTTAGCAGGAGAAAATAATACCAAGTTTAATAACATGTATACATGGGAGAAAGCAGGGACACTGCGTTTCTCAACACAATAGCAGAAATTCTCGTCTTAAATATCATTTTCAGCCAATGACAAAGGAGGATTTTGGGGGTGGGGGGAGTCAGTTATAGGAGATTACCACTAAAGCACAGTAAACAAGAGTAATGTTATTACGCAGCCCAAGGCCTCACCTTCCACATTGATAAGTTACTAGAAATGAGCTCACCCCCCACTTTTCCCAATACAGAGAGGGAGATACCTTTACAAATGGAGACTTCCCTTGTAAATGATTGTCTGACAACTCCTCGCAGGGCCATCCAAAGAATGTGGCCAGAGAGACAGAACTCCCGATAAGATGGGCTTGTTGGTGCCTTTTCTATTGTAACCTCTATCCTAAATTATCTTTTATAGCAGTCATGATAATAACCCCTTCCTAAAACAGATTTTTTGGTTTTAAATTCTTTAGGCAGTTTGGGAGGGGAAACTCAAATATTTTTCCTGAGCTCTCTAAGTCCTTATTGTCTTCAGCTCGAAATAATCCGCATACCAGAGTGGTGCTTCCT
Organism: Ceratotherium simum simum; assembly: GCF_057802395.1. Taxonomy (NCBI): domain Eukaryota; kingdom Metazoa; phylum Chordata; class Mammalia; order Perissodactyla; family Rhinocerotidae; genus Ceratotherium; species Ceratotherium simum. The sequence continues at coordinate 4,624,874 of NC_141934.1, forward strand.
GGGACAGCTTGCCCTGAGCACCATCAATAGGAGGGAGGAGAGGGCAATTTTCATTATAATTGCTCCCCTCCCCATATGCCAGGTCCTCTTATTATTTCATTTCATCTTCCCAACGGTCTCATGAGGCAAGTACTATTATTTTCTTTCTTGTTTAGATGCAGAGACTGAAGTTCAGAGGAGTGAAATCACCTGCCCAGGGCCACCCGGCTGGTAAATGTTCTCAGTAATTCCCTCTGGCCACTGCACAGAGAATCAATAATGTAGGGGTGACAGGAGGGAGCAGGGAGACCTGCTAGGAAGCCGGTGCAGTGATGCAGATGAGAGAGAAGATGGTGGTGGTGGCGGTGGAGGTGGTAAGAATAGATCAAATTCTGGATATATATATACATTTTATTTAATTATTTTATTGAGATCATATTGGTTTATAATATTGTGTAATTTCAGGTGTACATTATTATATATCAGTTTCTGTGGAGACTGCATCATACTCACCACCAATAGTCTAGATTTTATCTATCACCATACATATGTACCCCTTTACCCCTTTTGCCCTCCCCTAACCCCATTCCCCTCTGGTAACCACTAATCTGTTCTCCTTATCCATGTGTTTATCTTCCACATATTGCTGAAATCATATGACGTTTGTCTTTCTCTGGCTTTTTTCGCTTAGCATAATATCCTCAAGTTCCATCCATATTGTCACAAATGGCACACTTTTGTCTCTTTTTATGGCTGACTAGTATTCCATAGTGTATATATACGACACCTTCTTTATCCATTCATCCATTGATGGTCATTTGGGTTGCTTCCACATCTTGGCTATTGTGAATAATGCATAGATCTCTTTGAATTGTTGGTTTCATGTTCTTTGGATAAATATTCAATAGTGGAGTAGCTGGATTGTATGGTATTTCTATTTTTAATTTTTTGAGAAATCTCCATACTATTTTCCATAGTGGCTGCACCAGTTTGCATTACCAGCAGCAGTGTATGAAGGTTCCCTTTTCTTCATATCCTTTCCAACATTTGTTATTTCTTGTCTTGTTAATTATAACCATTCTGACGAGTGTAAGCTGATATCTCATTGTAGTTTTGATTTGCATTTCCCTAATAACTAGTGACATTGAACATCTTTTCACGTGCCTGTTGGCCACCTGTATGTCTTCTTTGGAAAAATGTCTATTCATATCCTCTGCTCATCTTTTAATCAGGTTGTTTGCTTCTATTGTTGTTGAGTCTTCGGAGTTCTTTGTATATTTTGGATATTCACCCCATTATCCTGGCAGGATAAATGATTTGCAAATATTTTCTCCAAGTTGGTGGGTTGTCTTTTCATTTTGTTCATAGTTTCCTTTGCCTTGCAGAAGCTCTTTAGTCAGATGAAGGCCCATTTGTTTATTTTTTCTTTTGTGTCCCTTGCCTGAGAGGACGTGGTATTCGAAAAGATACTGTTAAGACTGATGTCAAAGAGTATATCGCCTGTATTTTCTTCTAGGAGTTTCATGGTTTCAGGTCTTACACTCAAGTTTTTAATCTGTTTTGAGTTACTTTTTGTGTATGGTGTAAGATAACTGGTCTACTTTCATTCTTTTATGCCTGGCTGCCCAGTTTTCCCAACACCATTTACTGAAGAGACTTTCCTTTCTCCATTGTATGTTCTTGGCTCCTTTGTCGAAGCTCAGCTGTCCATAGATGTGGTTTTATTTCTGGGATTTCAAATCTGTCCCATTGATCTGTGTGTCTGTTTTTGTGCCCGTACCATGCTGTTTTGATTACTATAGCTTTTTAGTACATTTTGAAATCCGGGAGTGTGATACTTCCAGCTTTATACTTTTTTTGTCTGGATTGCTTTGGCTATTTAGGTCTTTTGTTGTTCCTTATAAATTTTAGGATTCTTTGTTCTATTTCCGTGAAGAATGCCATTGGGATTCTGATTTAGATTGCATTGAGTCTGTAGATTACTTTAGGTAATATGGACATTTTAACTATGTTTATTCTTCCACTCCATGAGCATGGAATATCTTTCCATTTCTTTATGTCTTCTTTGATTTCTTTCAATAATGTCTTATAGTTTTCAGTTTAAAGGTCTTTCACCTCCTTGGTTAAATTTATTCCTAGCTATTTTATTCTTTTCATTGCAATTGTAAATGGGTTTGCATTCTTGACTTCTCTTTCTGCTATTTTGTTATGTGTATAGATATGCAACTGATTTTTGTATGTTGATTTTGTACCCTGCAACTTTGCTGTAGTTGTTGATTATTTCTAATAGTTTTCTGGTGTAATCTTCATGGTTTTATATATAAAGAATCATGTCATCCAGAAAAAGTGAGAGTTTTACTTCTTCCTTTCCAATTTGGATACCTTTTATTTCCTTTTCTTGCCTAATTGCTCTGGCCAAAATCTCCAGTATTATGTTGAATAAGAGTGGTGAGAGTGGGCACTGTTGTCTTGTTCCTGTTCTCAGAGGGATGGCTTTCAGTTTTTCACCATTTCAGTATGATCTTGGCTGTGGGTTTGTCATATATGGCCTTTATTATGTTGACATACTTTCCTTCTATACCCATTTTATTGAGAGTTTTTATTCTAAATAGATGTTGGATCTTGTCAAATGCTTTCTCTGCATCTCTTGAGGTGGTCATGTGATTTTTATTCCTAATTTTGTTAATGTAGTGTACCACACTGATTAATTCATGGATATTGAATCATCCTTGCAACCCTGGAATAAATCCCACTTGATCATGGTATATTATCCCTTTAATGTATTGCTTTATTTGATTTGCTAATATTTTGTTGAGGATTTTTGCATCTGTGTTCATCACTGATATTAGCCTGTAATTTTCCTTTTTTGTGTTGTCCTTGTCTGGTTTTGGTATCAGCTTAATGTTAGCCTCATAGAATGAGTTAGAAAGCATCCCATCTTCTTCAACTTTTCAGAATAATGTGAGAAGGATATGTATTAAATCTTCTTTGAATGTGTAGTAGAATTCTCCAAAGAAGCCATCTGGTCCTGGACTATATTTACTTTTTAATCTTTATTATAAGTCTGACTTCTGGTCTTTCATTTTATTAAGAGATTCCCTGAGGTTAGCCATTATATTTTTGGAGGTTTTCTTTTCAATTTAATTTTCCCACAAATACCAATAAGGCAGCTGCTTGTGATGAGAGCTCTCTAAAATAGTTTTCAAATATAGAAGTTCCCAATTCAAAAGATCCATCACGTGGTCATTGATTAAGAAGATTTCCATTTGTATATTTATTCCAATAGTGACTCAATCCAATAAGCCTTTTTAAGGAAAGATGTGGAGGTAAATTTTCAGGCTTAGAACACATCTTTACCGTGGACACAAGAGGTGTTCTTGGGGAAGACACAGATTATGTAGCCCCCATGATCCAAAAAGTTCACTCTCCAAAATAGCCAGAGAGAGTAAAGAGCTTTGTTGCACAAGCGGTAAGGATGGTGTGGTGAAAACAGTGTCTCTGGTCTCTCATGAGAGTGAGGGATGCATCCATTCAAAGACCAACTAATCTGTGACACCAGGAAGCACTACAGGAATAGGATTTTTCCAGTACTAACAAGCAAGGAATGTTGAGACAACAAAGGCCTTTATGGACGAGACCATTTATGAGAAAATCCCCTAAGAGCTTGGCACAGCCAGATAGAGAGTGCTCAAAGCCCCAGTCTATTTGACTGGCCACCAAGGTGCACTCTGGTAAATGCACCTTCCAGATGGTGGAAACCGAGGACAATCTTCTCACTCATCAAAAAGCCAAGTTCTCAGGACATAGAACAAGATGGAAGGAAAAACCTCACCTTTTTTGTTTTTCTTATATGCACAATAACAGCTTTAGCTATACCTTGGATCTCTAGGTGCCAAACAAACACCTAGGAGGGATATGCCACAGAGTTGGGGGTGGTGTTTGTTTCATAGAGTACCTCATGAAATACTCTTCAGGTCATTGGGGGACCTGTTGTCATCTACCCTGTTCTGTGACCAATTACTCTATCACGGGAGTCTTCTTGAGGAGGTGAGCACCCTAATGGCTCTTAACTGCCTGACCCGTGTTCACCAATATTGTGGCCTTTTGGCTTCCAAGATATCCCTTAGCAACAGTTTTTACCTCATGTGCATATGAACACACAGCAAAATTTCTCTCAATAGATGCTGGTCTGATGAGACTGCAAACTCACCAGCCTATGGGGCTGGCCCAGACAACAGGCTTATAGGGCCTATGCCAGCATCCTCCCCTATGGTATTTCCTTCTTATGACACATGACACAAAATGCAGAGACAAAAAAGAAATAAAACGGTGACCATCTCTGTGAGGAAAAGGGTCAATAAAGCCAAGAGTACTCTACCAAATATACAAGTCACTAAAAAGCACAAGAATCTAGTTTCCCAAACATTCTCTCCTGTAAATCTAAATTTAGAAAGACAAAAAAAATTCTCACCGCTTATTTCCACTGGATCCTGCAGATAGAGATTCTAGGAGGCTGATGTGGTCAGAAATCTTACCTCTTGCCGCCTTTCATCAGGCGACCCAGAATCTCCTCATCTGCAGTCATGCTGGGGAGAAAGCAGTTCTTCCAGTCAGAGAACACAGCTTGCCAGCCAGTGGAGATCCTGCCAGCTATGCCAAAACTGTAGGGGAAGAGGGAGAATTCCCCCCACTTTTTCCCTTCTAGTTCTCACGGCTGGTCAAAGAATTAAAAATGATATAAGGCAGGTTAGCAAGAGAAAATCAAACAAACTTTAATATGTGTTCATAGCGAATTCACATAAGCATGAAGAATTCCAAAGACAGTGAGGCAAAATCGGTTTATATGTCTTTCTGGACTAACGAGAGAGAGATAGAGGTCTGAGACTTCAACGAGGGAGAACACAATTTACAGGAAGACGAAAAGAGTTCATATTTGGGAAACAAATTTATGCATTGTCCCATCTATAGACAATGGCACCCCAAAGAGATCTTTTGAAAAAATCACCCTTTCTAGATGCCTTCCTGCCTACCACACCTAGAATTATCTATGGTAAAACCTTCTTACTGGAGCAGACCCTTCTACTTTAAATTCTTTTAGGCAATGTGGCAGAAGGTCAAATGTTCTTCCAGGCTCTTCTGAACTTCGATTGTCTTCAGCTCAAAATAATCCACATACCAGAGTGGCATATCTTGAGGCAGCCTGCCCTGAAACCCATCAAAGGTTTGTGGTAACGCCATCTCAATGAAGTCTATTGGTGCCATTTTTCCAACATCATTTGATCATTTTGTGTCTTAGTCTCACATTGTATTAATTCTTACAATGTTTCAAACTTCTTCATTATTATTAATTTGTTTTGGTGATCTGTGATCAGTGATTTTTGATGTTAGTACTGTAATTGTTTTGGGTTGCCATGAACTGTAAGACAGCAAACTTAATTGATAAATGTTGTATGTGTTTTGACTGCTCCACTGATGGGCCATTCCCCCATTTCTCTCCCTCTCCTCAGGCCTCCCTATTCCCTGAAACACAACAATATTGAAATTAGGCCAATTAACAACCCTATGATGGTCTCTAAGTGTTCAAGTGAAAGGAAATGTCACACATCTCTCACTTTAAGTCAAAAGCTAGAAATGATTGAGCTTAGTGAGGAAGGCATGTCAAAAGCCTAGAGAGGTCAAAAGCTAGGCCTCTTGCAACAAAGAGTTAGCCAAACTGTGAATGCAAAGGAAAAGTTCTGAAGGAAATTAAAAGTGCTCCTCCAGTGAACGCATGAACGATAAGAAAGTGAAACAGCTTTATTGTTGATAAGGAGAAAGTTTTAGTGGTCTGGATAGAAGATCAGACCAGTCACAAAATTCCCTTAAACCAAAGCCTATTCCAGAGCAAGGCCCTAAGTCTCTTCAATTCTATGAAGCCTGACAAAGGTGAGGAAGCTGCCAAAGAAAAGGTTGAAGCTAGCAGAAGTTGGTTCATGAGGTTTAAAGTAAGAAGCTGTCTTCATAACATAAAGGTGAAGGTGAAGCAGCAAGTGCTGATGTAGAAGCTGCAGCAAGTTATCCAGAAGATCTAGATAAGATCACTAATGAAGGTGGCTACTTTAAACAAGAGATTTTCAAAGTAGATGAAACAGCTTTATTTTGGGAGAAGATGTCATCTAGGACTCTCATAGCTAGAGAGGAGAAGTCAATGTCTGGCTTCAAAGCTTCAAAGGACAGGCTGACTCTCTTGTTAGGGGCTAATGCAGCTGCTGACTTGAAGTTGAAGCCAATGCTCACTTACCATTCTGAAAATCCTGGGCTCTTAATAATTGTGCTAAATCTATTCTGCCTGTGCTCTATACATGGGACAACAAAGCCTGGATGACAGCACATGTGTTTACATCATGGTTCACTGAATATTTTACACCCACACAGTTGAGACTTAGCGCTCAAAAAAAAGATTCCTTTCAAAATATTGCTCCTGGGGCTGGCCCGGTGGCATAGCAGTTGTTTGCATGCTCCGCTTTGGCTGTCCAGGGTTCTGAGGTTCGGATCCCGTGCTTGCATCGATGCACCACTTGTTAAGCCGTGATGTGGTAGCATCCCATATAAAGTGGAGGAAGATGGGCATGGATGTTAGCCTAGGGCCAATCTTCCTCAGCAAAAAGAGGAGGATTGGCATCGGATGTTAGCTCAGGGCTAATCCTCCTCCCCACCCCCAAAAAAAGTATTCCTCCTCATTGGCAGTGCACCTGGTCGCCCAAGAGCTCTGATGCAGATGTAAAATGAGATTGATGTTGTTTTCACACCTGCTAGCATAACATCCATTCTGCAGGATCTGGGCAGCATTTTTGATCATGGATCAAGGAGTAATTTTGACTTTCAAGTCTTATTATTTAAGAAATATATTTCATAAGGCCATAGCTGCCATAGATAGTGATTCCTCTGATGGATCTGGGCAAAGTAATTTGAAAACTTTCTGGAAAGTATTCACCATTCTAGATGCCATTAAGAACATTCGAGATTCATGGGAAGAGGTCAAAATATCAGCATTAATAGGAGTTTGGAAGAAATTGATTCAACTCTCATGGATGACTTTGAGGGGTTCAAGGCTTCAGTGGAGGAGGAACTGCAGATATGGTAGAAATAACAAGAGAACTAGAATTAGAAGTGGAGCCTGAAGATGTGATGAATTGCTGCAATCTCATGATAAAACTTTAATGGATGAGGAGTTGCTTCTTATGGATGGAAGAAGAAAGTGGTTTATTGAGATGGAATCTACTCCTCGTGAAGATGCTGTGGAGATGTGGAAATGGCAACTAAGCATTCACAATATTACATAAACTTAGTTGATAAAGCAGTGACAGGGTTTGAGAGGACTGACTCCAATTTTGAAAGAAGTTCTACTGTGAGTAAATGTTATCAAACAGCATCACATGCTACAGGGAATTGTTCAAGAAAGGAAGAGTCAGTCGATGCAGGAAACTTCACTGTCTTATTTTAAGAAATTCCCATAGCCATCCCAACCTTCAGCAACCACCACTGTGATCAATCAGTAGCAATCAACACAGAGGCAAACCCTCCACCAGCAAAAAGTTTACAACTTGCTGAAGGTTCAGATGATGGTTAGCATTTTTTAAACAACAAAGTATTTTTAATTAATGTGTGTACATTCTGTTTTTAGACAAAATGCTACTGTATACTTCATAGACTACGGTATAGTGTAAACATAGCTTTTATATGCACTGGGAAACCAAAAAATTCATGTGGCTCACTTCGTTGTGATATTCGTTTTCTTGCAGTGGTCTGGAACCGAACCCCAGTATCCCCCAGGTTTGTCTGTATAGTTTCAGCTTTTAGATTTAGGTCTCTGATCCATTTTGAGTTAATTTTTGTATGAGGTGTGAGGTAGGAGTTCTGACTTCATTCATCTGCATGTGGATATCCAGTTGTTGCAGCACAGTGTGTTGAAAAGACTATTGTTTCCCCATTGAATTGTTTTGGCACTCTTGTCAAAAATAAGTTGATCATCAAGAGAATGAGAAGACAAGGCATAGACTAGGAGAAAATATGGGTAAAAGACATATCTGATAAAAGATTCTTATCTAGAATGTAGAAATAATTCTTTTTTTATTTTCAATTTCTGTGTAGACTACATCATGTTCACCCTCAAAGTCTAATTTCAATCCATCACCACACACATGTGCATAATCCACCCTTTTGTACTCCTCCCTCCCCCTTCCCCTCTGGTAACCAGCAATACAGTCTCTCTCTCTGTATGATTGTTTATCGTTGTTATCTTCTAGTTATGAGTGAGATCATATGGTATTTGACTTTGTCCCTCTGACTTATTTTGCTTGGTATACCACTCTCAAGGCTCAAGGTCCATCCATGTTGTCACAAATGGCTGGATTTCAACATTACTTATGGCTGAGTAGTATTCCATTGTGTATATATACAACATCTTCTTTATCCATTCATCCCTTGATGGGCACTTAGGATGCTGCCAAGTCTTGGCTATTATGAGAAATGTTGCAATGAACACAGGGTGCATGTATCTTTACACATTTGTGTTTTCATGTTCTTTGGATAAATACCCAGCAGTGGAATAGCTGGATCATATGGTAGTTCTATCCTTAATTTTTTGAGGAATCTCTATACTGTTTTCCACAGCGGCTGCACCAGTTTTCACTCCCACCAGCAATGTATGAGAGTTCCCTTCTCTCCACATCCTCTCCAATACTTGTTTCCTGCTTTGTTAATTATAGCCATTCTGATGGGAGTGAGGTGATATCTCATTGTAGTTTTGATTTTCATTTCCCTGATAGTTAATGATGTTGAACATCTTTTCATGTGCCTATTGGCCATTTGCATATCTTTGGAGAAATGTCTGATCAGATCTTTTGCCTATTTTTTAACTGGATTGTTAGTTTTTTTGTTGTTGAGATATATGGGTTCTTTTTGTATTTTACATATTAGCCCCTTATCAGATATATGGTTTGCAAATATTTTCTCCCAATTGTTAGGTTGCCTTTTTGTTTTGTTGATGGTTTTCTTTGCTGTGCAGAAGGTTTTTAGTCTGTTGTGGTCCCATTTGATTATTTTTTTCTATTGTTGCCCTTGCCTGGTCAGACATGGTACTTGAAAATATGCTTCAGTGACCAATGTCAAAGAGCATACTGCCTATGTTTTCTTCTAGAAGTTTCATGGTTTCAGGTCTTAAATTCAAATCTTTAATCCCTTTTGAGTTAATTTTTGGGTATGGTGTAAGATAATGGTCTACTTTCATTCTTTTGCATGTGGCTGTCCAGTTTTCCCAACACCATTTATTGAAAAGACTTTCCTTTCTCCATTGTATGTTGTTGGCTCCTTTGTTGACAATTAGCTGTCCATAGACGTGTGGTTTTATTTCTGGGCTCTCAATTCTCTTCCATTGCTCTGTGTGTCTGTTTTTGTGCCAGTACAATGCTATTTTGGTTACTATAGCTTTGTAGTATATTTTGAAATCAGGGATTATGTGAAATCAGTGATACCTCCAGCTTTATTCTTTTTTCTCAGGATTCCTTTGGCTATTTGAGGTCTTTTGTTGTTTCGTATAAATGTTAGGATTCTTTGTTCTATTTCTGTGAAAAATGTTGTTGTAACTTTGATAGGGATTGCATTGAATCTGTAGATTGCTTTAGGAAGTACGGACTTTTTAACTCTGTTATTTCTTCCAACCCAAGAGCATGGAATATCTTACCATTTCTTGTGTCTTCAATTTCTTTCAAAAATGTTTTGTTGTTTTCAGTGTATAGATCTTTCACCTCTTCAGTTAAGTTTATTCCTAGGTATTTTATGCTTTTAGTTGCAATTGTAAATGAGATTGTATTCTTAATGTCTCTTTCTACTACATTGTTGTCAGTGTATTGAAACGCAACTGATTTTTGTATGTTGATTTTTTATCCTGCAACTTTACAGTATTCATTCATTATTTCTAAAAGTTTTTTGGGGCATTCTTTAGAGTTTTCTATATATAAAATAATGTCATCTGCGAATAAATAGTGACAGTTTCACTTCTTCCTTTCCAATTTGGATCCCCTTTTTTTCTTTTTCTCACCTGATTGCTCTGGCTAGGTCTTCCAATACTATGTTAAATAAGAGTGGTGAAAGTGAGCATCCTTGTCTGGTTCCTGATCTTAGAGGGATAGCTTTCAGTTTTTCTCCATTGAGAATGATATTAGCTATGAGTTTGTCACATATGGCCTTTATTATGTTGAGGTACTTTCCTTCTATACCCATTTTATTCAGAGTTTTTATCATAAATGGATGCTGTATCTTGTCAAATGCTTTCTCTGCATCTATTGAGATGATCATGTGATTTTTATTCTTCATTTTCTTAATGTGGTGTATCACATTGATTGATTTGCAGATGTTGAACCATCCCTGCGCCCCTGGAATAAATTCCACTTGATCATAGTGTATGATCCTTTTAATATATTGTTGTATTCAATTTGCTAGTATTTTGTTGAGGATTTTTGCACCAATGTTCATCAGTGATATTGGCCTGTAATTTTCTTTTTTTGTGTTGTCTTTATCTAGTTTTGGTATCAAGGTAATGGCTTCATAGAATGAGTTAGGAAGCTTCCCCTCCTCTTCAACTTTTTGGAAGAATTTGAGAAGTAGAGGTATTAATTCTTCTTTGAATGTTTGATAGAATTCACCAGGGAAGCAAACTCGTCCTGGACTTTTATTTTTTGGGAGGTTTTTGATGACTGTTTCAATCTCCTTTCTGGTGATTTGTCTATTCAAATACTCTACTTCTTCTTGATTCAGTTTTGGAAGGTTTTATGAGTCTAAGAATTTATCCATTTCTTCTAGATTATCCAATTTGTTGGCATATAGCTTTTTGTAGTATTCTCTTATAATCTTTTGTATTTCTGAGGTGTCTGTTGTAATTTCTCCTCTTTCATTGCTGATTATATTTATATGAGGCTTCGGTCTTTTTTTCTTAGTGAGTCTAGCTAAAGGTTTGTCAATTTTGTTTATCTTTTCAAAGAACCAGCTCTTCGCTTCATTTATTTTTTCCATTTTCTTTTTTAGTCTCTATTTCATGTATTTCTGCTCTGATTTTTATTATTTCCTTCCTTCTGCTGATTTGGGGCTTTGTTTGTTCTTGTTTTTCCACTTCCTTTTAGGTGCGCTGTTAGATTGCTTATTTGAGATTGTTCTTGTTTGTTGAAGTAGTCCTGAATTGCTATAAACTTCTCTCTTAGAACTGCTTTTGCTGTATCCCATGAATTTTGGCATGTTGTATTTTCATTTTCACTTGTCTCCAGGTATTTTTTGATTTCTCCTTTGATTTCTTCAATGACCCAGTCGTTGTTCAGTAGCATTTTGTTTAATCTCCACAAATTTGTGTCTTTTCTGATTTTCTTCCTGTAGTTGATTTCTAGCTTCATACCATTGTGGTCAGAAAAAACGCTTGGTATTATTTCAATCTTCTTAAATTTATTGAGACTTGTTTTGTGGCCTAATATGTGATCAATCTTGGAGAATGTTCCATGTACATTTGAGAAGAATGTGTATTCCGTGGTTTTTGGATGGAATGTTCTGTATACATCTACTAAGTCCATCTGGTCTGAAGTGTCATTTAAGGCCAATGTTTCCTTTTGGATCTTCTGTTTGGATGATCTATCCATTGGTGTAACTGGGATGTTAAATTCCTCTACTATTATTGTGTTACTGTCTATTTCTCCTTTTATGTCTGTTAATTATTGTTTTATATATTTAGGTGTTCCTATGTTGGGTGCATAGATATTTACAAGTGCTATACCTTCTTGTTGGATTATTCCCTTTATCATTATGTAGTGCTCTTGTCTCTCAATACAGTTTTTGTTTTAAAGTCTATTTTGTCTGATATGTGTATTGCTACCCCAGCTTTCTTTGCATTCCCATTTGTGTGGAATATCTTTTTCCATGCCTTCACTTTCAGTTTGTGAGTGTCTTTAGGTCTGAAGTGTGTCTCTTGTATGCAGCATGTATATGGGTCTTGTTTTTTTATCGAATCAGCCATCCTATGCCTTTTGATTGGAGCATTTAGTCCATTGACATTTAAAGTAGCTACTGATAAGTATGTACTTATTGCCATTTTGTTACTTTTTTTGTGTGAGGAAGATTAGCCTTGAGCTAACATCTGATGCCAATCCTCCTTTTTTTTTTTGCTGAGGAAGATTGGCCCTGGGCTAACATCCATGCCCATCTTCCTCTACTTTGTATGGGATGCTGCCACAGCATGGCTGGACAAGCAGTACATTTGTCCACACCCGGGATCTGAACGTATGAACCCCGGGCTGCTGGAGCAAAGCATGTGAACTTACCTCCTACACTACCAGGCTGGCCTCCAGTTTGTTACTTTTTTTTTAATTGATGTTTTAATAGTTTATAATATTGTGAAATTTTTGGTTGTACATTTTTGTTTGTCCATCACCATATACATGTCTCCCTTCACCCCTTGTGCCCACCTCCTACCCCCATTGCCCCTGTAACCACAATACAGTTTTATCTGTCCATGTGTTCGTTTATACTCCACATATGAGTGAGATCATACAGTGTTTGTCTTTCTCTTTCTGGCTTATTTCACTTAACATAATACCTTCCAGTTCCATCCATGTTGTTGCACTTGGGATGATTTTGTGTTTTTTATGGCTGAGTAGTGTTCCATTGTATATATATACCACATCTTCTTGATCCAATCATCCATCGAGGGACACTTAGGTTGCTTCTACTTCTTGGCTATAGTGAATAATGCTGCAATGAACATAGGGGTGCATAAGCCTCTTTGGATTGTTGATTTCAGGTTTATTGGATAGATTCACAGTAGTGGGATAGCTGGATCGTAGAGTATTTCTATTTTTAATTTTTTGAGGAATCTCCATACCATTTTCCATAGAGGCTGCACCAGTTTGCTTTCCCACCAGCTGTGTATGAGGGTTCCTGTTTCTCCCCATCCTCTCCAACATTTGTTGTTTTTTCAGTTTGTTACTTTTTTTCTGGGTGTTTTAGTAGTTCTCTGTTCCTTTCTTCTTCTCTTGCTCTCTTCCCTTGTGGTTTGATGGCTTTCTTTAGTATTATGTTTGGGTTCGTTTCTCTTAGTATGTTGTGTATTTATTATAGGTTTCTGGTTTGTGATTACCATGAGGTTCATATATAGTAACCTATGTATATAGCAATCTATATTAAGTTGATGGTGTCTTTAGTTTGACTTCTTTCTAAAAGGTCTACACTTTTACTCTTCTCCTCCCACATTTTATGTTTTTGATATCATATCTAACCTCTTTTTGTGTGTGTTTCCCTTACCCTCTTATCATGGAAATAGGTAATTTTGGTACTTTTGTCTTTTGACCTTCATATTATCTTTATAGTTGTTGATCTACTACCTTTAGTGTATTTTTGCCATTACCTGTGATTTAATTGCTTTTTTAACAAACAATTTTCTTATTGCTATTTGTGGTCTTCTCTTTCCCACTTAAACAATTCCCTTCAGCATTTCTTCTAAGACTGGTTTCTTGGTGATAAACTCCTTAATTTAATTTTTGCTTGCCTGGGAATCTTTTCATCTCTCCTTCCATTCTGAATGATAACCTTGCTGGGTAGAGTATTCTAGTCTATAGGTTTTTTTCCCTTTCAGCACTTTAAATATGTTGTGCCACTCCCTTATAGCCTGTAACGTTTCTGCTGAGAAGTCAGCTGATAGCCTTATGGGGTTTCCCTTGTATGTCACTTGTTACCTTTCTCTGGCAGCTTTTAGGATTCTCTCTTCATCTTTAATTCTTGACACTTTAATTATAATGTGTCTTGATGTGGGCCTTTGTGGGTTTATCTTGTTTGGTGCTCTCTGTGCTTCCTGTACCTGGATGTCTGTTTCCTTCCTTAGGTTAGGAAAGTTTTCAGCTATTATTTCTTCAAATAGATTCTCTGCCCTTTTGTCTCTCTCTTCTCCTTCTGGGACATCTATAATACAAATGTTAGTGCACTTGATGTTGTCCCAGAGGTCCCTTAGACTATTCTTGTTCTTCTTAATTCTTTGGTCCTTTATCTGTTCAGCTTGGGTGATTTCTTCTACTCTTTCATCCAGCTTGCTGATACATTCTTCTGTATCATCTACTCTGCTATTGAGTCCCTCTAATGAATCTTTCATTTCCAGTATTGTATTCTTCATTTCTGATTGGTTCTTTTTTATATTTTCTGATTCTTTGTTAACATTCTCACTGAGTTCATCCAATCTTCTTCCAAGATCAGTGAGCATCCTCATGACTTTTTGTTTGAACTCTTTGTCAGGTAGACTGTTTAATTATGTTTCATTTAGTTCTTTTTCTGGGGTTTTGTGTTATTCCCTTACTTGCAATGTATTCCTTTGCCTCCTCATTTTGCCTCTTTCTCTGTGCTTATATCTATGTATTAGGTGGGTCAGCTATATCTCCTGATCTTGGTGAGGTGGCCTTATGTAAGAGATTCCCTATGAGGCCCAGCAGTGTGCTTCCCTCTCATTACCAGTTCCAAATATTCCAGAAGTGAGCCCTGTGTGGGCTATGTGTGTCTTCTGTTGTGGCAGGATTGTTCTTGCTGCAGGTGCCCAGGGAGTCTAGGCTGTCCCCCTAACAAGGTGGTTGTAATGTTCAGCTGCATGTGGCTGCTATGGATGCTTCAGTCACTTTATAGGGTGTGGGGAGCCCCAGTACAGTTGGCTGCAAAGTCTAATAGCACATTCCTGTTGCAGTTTTTCTGTTGAGTAGCCCCCCCAACATGGCTATCTGCTAGGCTCAGGGGCTTGTAATTGCTGTACAAGGCTCTTGTCAGGTATCTCAGGTTTGCAGCTGAGTGGAGCTGGCCCCAGGCAAGGGAGCACCCAATTGTTTCAGGCTTTGGAAGGTGGGGCCAATCTCCTCTGTGGCTATTTGAATAGCACAAGTCTTCTACAGCTGACAAGCCCCACCACCCTCAGGGCCACACAGACTCTCAACACAAACCTGCCTCGTGTGTGTGCATGAAACTCCTGAAGTGGACCCAGTCAGCCCACTGCAGAGGCTCCACACACTCCGCACATGCTCTACACACTCCATCGACTCCTCATGCACACCCTGCCCCACAGAGGCAGACCCACTCACCCAGCTGCAGAGCATCCAGGCACCCAGCCTATGCAGGCCCACAATTTGCCCAAGGGCTTGCTGTTGGGTGGAGCCCGTCCCTAGGGCAGGCTGCCTGACCTGGCTGAGCTGGATTAAATCAGTGCTCTAGTGGGTGGGGCAGACCCTGGGCTAACAGGCCAGGGGAAGAACTCCAATGGTGTCTGCCAGCATCTGTGTCAGCTTGCCTGTGCTAGATCACAATAATGGATGTTGCCAACGTCTCAGTCCCTGGAGAGGTCTCACCTCTCACTGAGATGCATCCAGATCCCATCAGGTGAGTCTCTTTTCACCAAAGAACTGTGCACCTTTCTTTCTGGTGATTTTAGGTTGCTTTCCAAAATGAGTGAATTTATGCGTGGGCCCTTTCAGAGCAGGCTTTTTCCCCCTTATGTCTGATAGCTTTTCTGAGGGTATTCCTCATTGTAGTTACTAGCCAGCAAAGCCAGACATTATGACACTCATCTCAGTTGTGCTGAGTCCAAAAGATGCTTATAGCAGTAATGCTCCCCCACTCAGGTCCCCCACTCCTCCAGAGAAAGCTGTGTACATTAGCATTGCTCTCAGCTGGCCATGAAGTGCCACAGCTTGTGAAGGTGGCTTTTTTTGTCTCCATAAAGGAACTTCTGCCTCTTCCACCTCAATCAGGACTGTCCCTTGTTGCAGTGGTTCTTTTTATCCAGTTTTCAGTTCTCTCTCAGGGGTAATTGTTCCAATAGTAGTTGTAAATTTGTTGTGTGCATGGGAGGAGGTGAATTCAGAGTCCTCCTACACCACCATCTTGACACCTCACTCTGAAAGAACCCTTAAAAGTCAACAATAAGAAAACCAACAACCCAATAAAAAATGAGCAAAAGATCTGAACAGATATCTCACCAAAGAAGATATACAGTTGGCAAATAAGCCTATGAAAAGATGTTCCAAGTCTTATGTCATTAGGGAATTGCAAATTAAAACAACAATGAGATACCACTGATACTGGCTCAATACAAGGTTGACATAAGGGACGCCATGTTGTAGGAAAGACACCATGTAGTAACTTGGAATGACCTATGACTAACACTGGACTTTATGGCCCCTCCCAGCTGCTATAAGTTGATAACTTTGTTCTTTTGAGTTCCTTAGGAATGTGATGACCCCTGGGCAGAGAGTCTGTGCTGATAGCCATCATCAATGACGACTGAAAGATCAGCGTATAGGGCACTGCTCCAGTCTCTGATACATATCAAGTAAAACAAAAGACTGCCAGGAACTAAGACCAGATGGTTGCCCCCACCCTGAAACCAGATGCCTCCACCCTGTAATCACATGGATGCCCCCACCCTTGGACCAGCTGCCTACCCTACTCGGAGACCAGCCCTCTATATAACTGGCCTGTAGTCTTTGTTCTGTAAGATGGTTCTTTGAGACATTAGTTGGCCATCTTCCCCCTTGCTAGCAAGCTGTAAAAAACTGCTCTTTCTTTTCCATCATCTTGCCTCTTGATGATTGGCCATTGTCTTGCAGTGAGCAAATCGTGCCCTTTGTGTGGTAACACCACTACACACCTGTTAGAATGGCAAAAACCAATACACTGACAACGCTAAATGTTGCTGAGGATGCAGAGCAACAGGAACACTCACACATTGTTGGTGGGAATGCAATATGGTACAGCCATTTTAGAAGATAGTTTGGCAGTTTCTAACAAAACTAAACATACACTTACCACATGATTCAGCAACCACACTCCTTGGTATTTACCCAAATGGGTTGAAAACTTGTGTCTACATAAGTACCTGAGCATGAGTGTTTACAGCAGCTTTATTCATAATTGCCAAAACTTGGAAGCAACCAAGATGTCCTTCAGTAGGTGAATGGATAAATAAACTGTGGTACATCCAGACAAGAAATATTACTCAGCACTAAAAAGAAAGGAACTATCAAACCATGAGAAGATGTAAGATGACATAAATGTATATTAGTAAGTGAAAAAGGCCAGTCTGGAAAGGCTACGTATTATATGATTCAATTCCCAATATATGACATTCTGGAAAGGCAAAACTGTGGAGACAGTGAAAAGAGCAGTTGTTCCCAGGGTTTAGAGGGGAGGGAGGGATGAGTAGGCAGAGCAGGGATGAATTTTAGGGCATACTGTAACAGTGTATACATGTCACTATACATTTGTCATAACCCATGGCATGTAGAACACCAAGAGTGAGTCCTAATGTAAACTGTGGACTTTAGGTGATAATGACATGTCAATGTAGGTTCATCAATTATAACAAATGTACCAATGTGGTGGGGGATGTTGATAGTGGGGGAGATTGTGCAAGTGTAGGGGCTGGGGGTATATGGGAACTCCACCTCCTGATCAATTTTGTTGTGGACCTAAAACTGCTCTAAAAAATAAACTATTTTTAAAAAATCAATTGGCCATAAATTTAAACTGGCCATAAAATTTTTAAAATTAATTGCCCATATTTTCAGACTCTCAATTCTATTCCATTGATCCATATGTCTATCTTTACGTCAGTAACACACTGTCTTGATTTCTGTAGCTTTGTAGTCAATTTAGAAATCAGAACATGTAAGTCCTCCAACTTTGTTCTTTTTTTTTTTTTTTGTGAGGAAGATCAGCCCTGTGCTAACATCTGCCAATCCTCCTCTTCTTTTTGGCTGAGGAAGACTGGTCCTGGGCTAACGTCCATGCCCATCTTCCTCCACTTTATATGGGACGCCACTACAGCATGGCTTGCCAAGTGGGGCGTCGGTGTGCGCCCAGGATCCAAACCGGTGAACACTGGGCTGCCTCAGCAGATCGCGCGCACTTAACTGCTTGTGCCACTGGGCTGGCCCCCCAAATTTGTTCTTTGTGAAGATTGTTTTGACTATTCTGGGTGCCCTGCATCTCCATATAAATTTTAGAATCAACTTGATAATTTCTGCAGAATAGACAATTTGGATTTTGTTAGGGATTGCACTGAATCTGCAGACCAATTTGGGGAGTATTGCCATCTTGACAACAATAAGTTTTCCAATCCATGAATGTGAGATATCTTTCCACTTATTTAGGTCTTCTATAACTTTTTTCCAATGATGTTTAGTAGTTTTCAGTGCACAAGTCTTGTATTTCTTTTGTTAAATTAATTCTAAGTGTGTTCATACATAAATTTATTCTTTTTGATACTATGCAAGCAGAATTGTTTCAATTTCATTTCTGGATAGTTCATCGCTAGTGTATAGAAATACAATAGATTTTTGCATGTTGATCTTGTATCCTGCACCTTCGCTGAAGATGCTTATTAGTTCTAATGTTTTCTGTGTGGATTTCTCATGATTTTCTTTACATAAGATCATGTCATCTGTAGCTAGAGAGTTTTACTTCTTCCTTTTCAATCTGGATTCCTCTTATTTCATTTTCTCATCTAATTGCCATGGTCAGAGCCTCCAGTAAAATGTTGAGTACAGGTGGTGGGAGAGGCCACCCTGATGTTGTTCCTGATCAAAGGGAAAGCTTTCAGTCTCTCACCATTGAGTGTAGTAGCCCAGGGTTTATCTTAGATGGTCTTCATCAGTTTGAGGGTGGTCCCTTCTGTTCCAGGTTTGTTGACTCTTTTTTCTGTGTCTCTTGAAACGATGATGCGGTTTTGTCCTTTATTCTATTAGAATGGCATATTAAATTGGTTGATTTTCATATGTTAAATCAGTCTTGCATTCCTGGGATAAATCCCGCTTGGTCCTTTTTACATGTTGCTGGATTTGGTTTGCTGGTATTCAGTTGAGCAATTCTGCATCTATATTCATAAAAGATATTCATCTGTAGTTTTCTTTTCTTGTGATGTCTTTGTTGGGTTTGGTGTCAGGGTGATCCTGGATTTATAGGATGAGGTCAGAATGTTCTCTCTTCTTCTTCTTGTACTTTTTGGTGCTTTCTCTTCACTGCATCTTCCTGGTGTTGCTCTGTGTAACTGCCTTGCTCACTGTGGTCCAGCACTTGGCCCAGCCACATCCCTGAAAGTTTACAGTTTACTGCATCAACCATGAGTGGCCACAAGTATGCACTGGATGTTGGACCCTGTGAAAGGGAGTGTGGTGACAGCCCCTCTCTGGGTAGATAAGAAGTCAGTGCTCTGAAACCCTGCACACCAGCTCTCAGGTGGTCATCAGTAAGGCCTTGGGGGAGCTCCTGTTATGAAACTGCCCAAGCCTCTTGGTTGGAAATGCATTTTTCTGGATTTTTGTGATGGCATTTCAGAAGAAGGAACATCTGCTCAGTTATGTTTAGGCCACAAGGAGTGAAGTACGGTAGATGTCATCCCTGCAGGAAGTGGGAGCCCATCTGAGAAGTTCCTCAGAACAACATCAGCCAAATATCAGAAGGAGCAAAGGGGCCGGCTAAGGCAGAGTGTTCTAAGTGGCACTGTCATGTCTGGGAGTCACCATCCTGTCATCAGCCCACTGAGGCAGACAGCCTGCAGGTGCCCCTATAATCCTATTCTAAAACCACATATAAACCTGACAATATGGAGAGAGTTCTGGAGGAAGATGATATCTGTTTCGGTTTTGCTTTGCCTGCATGGATTGTCATCATTTGCTGTAAAGTTAACACCCTGTGACACCAACCTTTCCACTTTCAAAGAATTGGAAGAGCAGAAGAACAAAGACCCCTCACCCCCAGGAATAAATAAGCCTGAGAGTGGTTTGTGATGGTCACTTGATGTGTTTCCCTGTGATGAGGGGACTGGCATGGAGTAGATGCTCAGTCCATGGTACTCTCATGGATATCCACATTTGGGGAGCTGCTGTTAGGGTCCCCCAGGTCCTCCAGGCTTGACAGGTGCTCCTGGGCTTGGAGGGGCTGCCACTGGTGTCTGAGGGGCCCTAGGGTGCCCCACGCTGGAGGGCTGTAGTCATCCCCAGGAGTCTGCTTCCCTCCTTTTAAGTCATTGCCTGTAGCTAGAAGCTCAGAAGAGCCAGCATGAGTTCTGCCAACTCACAGAACTCTCCCCAAAGCTAGGCACTCCCTTGACAATGGATGAGGGTGGCTTACTGCCATCCAATCATGTCAGGTCAGGGACTGCCCAGGACCTCTTAGCCAGATGCATACCCTCATCTTACCAGAGTCTTGCCTGATGCTCGCAGCCCCCACACCTCCCAGTGTTGAGGGGCCTGGATGGTGTCCAGCTGGTAGAGTATGTGTGTTGGGATGAGGGCTCAAGGAGGGTGTCTGCAGCAGTGGAAAGCAGGTGGGCTCCATACCCAACCCCCAGACCTGGACCTTAACCTTCACAAGCCTCCCAAGGCCACCCCAGTGACCTGGGCTAGTCACTTACCTGGTGGCCTGGGCTTCCTCGTCAGTGAACCCGAGCATGGTAGTAGGGTTTCCCTAGAACCTGGTAAGCTCTGATCTTGACTGTGTGAGGCGTGGGTAAGGTGGGCTGGGTGCCTGTGGGACTTGGAGGTGCTGCCCAGTTCTGTATATGTCCCCAGGGATGGGGGTGGGCACAGAGCGGTGGCAGCAATAGTGACAGAATGTGAGTGGCAGTAACTCCTGTGGGGACAGACTGAGGCCAGAGAGGAGGTGAAGGCTCGGGTACTGGGGACAGGGGCACAGAGGAAGTAGGTGTGTCAGTGGCATGGTGGTGGCCTGTCAGGGTGCAGGGCCTTGGCTTCAGGCGCATGGCCCAGGATGCCCCGCACTTCTGGCAGAGTACGCTGATACACTAGCCTGGTGGGGCGGGGAGGAGAGTGATGAATGCTCCTATCTGAGGCCAGGTGGCCGCCTCTGCCAGAACACTCCTGTTCCTGGTCCTGGAGGCCTGGCCCAACTGCTGGGAAGTCTCGGGTTTCCACCCCACTCTGGGATCCCAGACCACTGGAGAGGTTCCTAGCTGGGCTCCCTGGGGCTGCCCCTCCCCACCCTCAGAGCCCCTTCCAAAGACACTCAGGTCCAGCTCCACCAGGGCCCCTCCCTTGCCTGAGGGGCAGGCAAAAGGGATCTACGTGCTTCCTGTGACCTCCTGCCCACCCGGCTCACAGGCCCTGACTCCTGCCTCATCCAGCCCTGCAGCTGGCCAGTGGTTCAAGGCTTGGGTCCCCAGGGCAGGATCAGAGCAAGGACTGAGGGCTGGTCAGGACCTGGCTGGGCAGCCTCTCACTACTCTCTGGTCCTCGTAGGTAATGGCAGCCGGCTTGGTGCTCCTCTCAGCTGCCCACCATGGCTTTGGGGCTGTCTAGCACTGCGAGCCTGGTGCGCTTCTGCCAGAAGCTGAACCGGCTGAAGACACTGGTGAGGCCCACCAGGGAGACGGCACTGCAGCGCCACCTGACCACGCTGCACCTGACCCTGCTGGGTGTGGGTGGCATGGTTGGCTTTGGGCTGTACGTGTTCACAGGCACCGTAGCCAAAGAGATGGATGGTCCTGCGGTGCTTGTGTCCTTCAGCGTGGCTGCTGTGGCCTCCCTGCTGGCAGCCTTATGCTATGCACAGTTGGGGACACATTTGCCTGGCAAGTGCTCTGCCTACCTGTTCATCTATGTGTCCATGGGTGAGCTGTGGGCCTTCCTTGTTGGCTGGAACGTGTTCATCTGGTACCTCATTGGTGGTGCTGCCATGGCCCGCACCTGGCGCAGCTATGTGGACACCATCTTCAGCCACCGCATCCATAACTTCATGGTGGCCCTTGTGGGCATCTGGCAGGTGCCCTTCTTGGCCCAGTACCCAGACTTTTTGGCTATGGCATCATACTTTTGGTCTCTGCATTTATCTCTTGAGGAGCCTGCATCACCTCCTGGCTCAACCACACCTTATCTGCCGTTAGCCTGGTTGTCATCCACTTCATCATCATCCCAGGGTTTGTCCTGGCCCGCCCACACAACTGGAGGACTGAGGAGGGTGGCTTTGCGCCCTTTGGCTTCTCCGGCATCATGACAGGTGCTGCCACCTGCTTCTACAGCTTTGTGGGCTTTAGTGTCATTATTACCTCCAGCGA
Source organism: Ceratotherium simum simum (assembly GCF_057802395.1). NCBI lineage: Eukaryota > Metazoa > Chordata > Mammalia > Perissodactyla > Rhinocerotidae > Ceratotherium > Ceratotherium simum. Next base: position 4,646,967 of record NC_141934.1, read on the forward strand.
GGAGGCCCAGAACTACCAGCGAGCCGTGCCTATGGCCATCACTATCTCGCTTGGCCTGGTGGCTGGTACCTACATCCTCGTCTCCACTGTGCTCACCCTCATGGTGCCCTGGCACAGCCTGGACACTTACTGAGCACTTGCTGATGCCTTCTACCAGCTGGGCTATAGCTGGGCGGGCTTCATCGTGGCGGCTGGCTCCATCTGCGGTAAGGGGCCCTTCTGGGCAAGGTGGGAGGGGACAGGGAAGTGGGCCCCTGCCCTAAGCCTCCCAGGGGACCCAATTCCATCTGGCCCTGTGTTCCCAGTTGCATCATGGGCCCAGGAGGGGCTAATGATTAGACTCCACACCCAGGCTTGTTGAGAGGGATCTACTCACCACCCCTCCCAATTGTACATAGAATGTCAGCTCTGGGCATTTGCTTCCAGATCCTTTCCTGGCAGAGGGACTCAGCCCTCAGCAGATTGTCCAGGGGGCCTGTCAACTAAACTGGGGTGTCTCATTCCTTGGTGATGAGGGGGAACAATCCAGCATCCCACATCACTGAGGCTCACTCTGAGAGCCCAGACAACCTCATGGCCTCGTTCCCAAGGGGCCACCCCTGCCCTGGCCCCAGCAGCAGCCTGTGGTGGGCCTGTCTACTATGCTAATCAGTCTCCCACTCTCTGCCATAGCCATGACCAGTGTCCTGCACAGAGAATTCATTTATTTGCCACACACAGTCTGTGCCGTGGCTGCTGATGGGCTCTTCTTCCGGGTGTTTGCCCACATGCACCCCTGGACATAGGTCCCCATAGTGAGTATCCTGGTGTTCAGGGTCCTCATGGCTTTCCTGGCGTTGCTGCTGGACCTCAAGGCACTGGTACAGTTCCTATACTTTGGTGCATTGCTGGTCTACACCTTCATGGCCAGCGGCATCATCGTGCTACACTTCCAAAAGTCCCCTCCATCCAGTTACCTGGGCCCAGTCAGCCCTGTGGGCACAGAGCAGGCCTCAGCCCCTGAGCTCGGGCATCTGTGACCAGCCCTGAGGCCCTACCTTGGCTTCCTGGGTAGGTGCCGGCCTGGAGCCACCGTGGCTTGGGCACTTGGTGTCCTGGTGGCCTCAGCCATCACTCTGGACTGTGTGCTGGTCTTTGGGGACTCAGCCCTGCACCTCCCGCTCTGGGGCTACACCCTGCTGCTCCTGCTCAGCTCCATCATGTTTCTGCTCAGTCTCCTCGTCCTGGGGGCTCACCAGCAACAGCACCAGGGGGATGCCTTCCAGGTACTTCCTCCAGCCAACACCCCTCACCCTCAGCCCAGCCAGCTCCCCTCGTCCCTTCCTCCTCTGCCATGGCAGGATGAACCAGGGATCACAGGGTGGGAGAGGCCAGCACTCCATCCCCCTCTTTCTGCATGGTGGTGGGCACTTTTCTCCAGAAACTCTAGAGGCAGAGAAAGGCTCTGTGGACTCCTGAGAAATCAGGCTCTGGGCCAGCAGACCTTCCCACAGCCCAGCCCAGCTCTGCCCTTGCCCCCTTAGGTTCCCATGGTGCCCCTGACTCCAGCCCTGAGCATCCTCCTCAACATCTTCCTTATGCTGCAGCTGAGCCACGTGGTCTGGCTGAGCTTCTCCATCTGGCTGCTGATTGGTGAGTGGGGGCCAGGCTGGGAGCCCAGGTGGGCTGCAAGAGGAGGGCAAGCAGGGCTTCAGGGCTGGGACTGCCCCTCAGGCTTGTGCCACCCTTGCAGGACTCGTGGTGTACTTTGGCTATGGCACCCGGCATAGCAAGGGGAACCAGTGGGAGCGGCCAGGGTTGGCTGCCCCACGTGGCAGCCTGGAGGAGATGTTGTAGGCCCTGCAGCCCCCCAGCCAGGCACCAGGCCAAGAGCTGGGCACCACAGAGTAGCCTACCAGTCCATGAGGACCACTTGGGGCCTGCCCACCTGCCCCCACTTCATCAGGGGGCCGGAGGTGCTGGCAGCACATTCTATCCGAGGCAGGTCAGGTTTGCAGGCCTGCCCATGCTGGAAGGTCCTCAGGACCTCAGCCCAGGTGCCAAGCTTCGAGTCCTTGGGCAGGGGCCATGGCCAGCACTGGTGTGGTGGACTCTTTGCCTAGCACCTTCCAGTTTATGACCAACTCCAGCTACTTGGGCAGGTGGAGAAGAGCAGACACAGAAGAGGCCCGCAACCCCAGGGATCCACAATAATAACTGCTGGGCCAGCTGCATGGCCTGTTGCTGTGTCCACCTGGCATTCTTTGTGGCACTGAGTCTTCCCCCTTCCCCGGGAACTGAGAGATTTTCCCCAATCCACAACAAAGATGCCGAGGTTCTGTTAGGGGGGTTCATCCAGGACAGAGAGAGCCCCGAGTGAGGGACATGGCCAGGTCAGGCTTCTGGGGCCCTGCCGTCAGGCCAGTGCCCTCTGCCCAGCTCAGAGGGGACCTACAATCCCGGTACAGAGGAGTCCCTGAGAAGGTATGGTCAGGCTCACTCCGAGCCTCCCCACATGTCCCCTTGGGGGTGGATCCAGAGAACACAGCCTGAACTCCAAGGAGGCTTCCTGGAAAGGGCAGTGTAGTTCCGGGGTTCCCTTGGTTTCCCAGGGCTCCCAGAGAGCAGGGCATCTGCCTGTGTTCCTGGGATGCAGAGGCCCACCTGCCCAGGCACACGCATCTCTCAGGCACAGGCCCACAGGCCCACATGGCTCCCCGGGGGGTGCACACCCACGTGCAGACTGAGACACAGCTGGTTCCAAGCTCAGGGCTGCCCGCAGCTCCCCAGCAGCCTCTCTCCCTGCCCGCCCCTCAGGGCTCTGTGATAAAGGCTCGGGATGGGACACACGCATGCAGGTGGGGGCACAAGCACCTGGGCCTGCTCCAGGTACCTTCTACACCCCTGGTGACAGTGGGGCTCCCGTCCTTAGGGATCCCCAGGCCCACCCTGCACCCCCACTGGTCTCCCCAAGGCCATGCTACGTCTACCACAGACGCCCCCACCTCCCCGTTCCTGCCTGGAAGGACCACACAGGAAGCTGCTGGCTCTGGCAGCTTTACTCCTCGGCTCTCTGCAGTCCTGACCACAGCTTTCTCTGGGCCCCAAGGACAACCAGGTACCTGTGACCCTGCTCCAATAAGCAGGCTCAGGGCCGTGTTCTCTCACCCTGGCCATTCTGAACCCGCCTCCCATGGATACGGCTCTGGGGACAGAGAGGAGGAGGGACCCCAAGGCTTTGCTGAGGCTCCAGGTGCCAGATGATTCCAGATGCTGCCCAGCCTGAGCACAAGTCCTGGCCCTCCCCGACCTGGCCCATGTTCCTCCACCAGCAAGCTGCCAGCATGCCCCTGGTCACCAGGGACCCATGAGAAGGCAGCCCCTTATCTCCCTGGGGTGGGTACCCCCAAATCCCTGCCCCACCCTGGGACCAAGAGAGGACTTGGCTCCTATAGCCCCATCCTTCCCCTCTTGACCATGGGCCCGGGGGCACAGGGAAATTCTCCAGCAGGCGCGACTCAGGCTCCCAGGAGGATTCCAGAGCCAGAACCAGGCCAGCCTGCTAGAGGCTTCCGTGTCCTCTGTTAGGGACATTCTTTCCAGCCCCTGGGCTCCACCTGGGGTCTTGGTCAGAGCGTGGTCCTCATGCAGACTGTTGTCTCAGGCTGGGGTGGGCAGCTGCCCAGACACGTTCTCAGGTGTGACCTTGGGGAGCAGTGACATATGTGTCCAGATATACAGCCTTCCCACCCCATGGCTCCCAGGAAGCCTGGTGAGCAGGTTCTAGGGCAGTGGGCTGGGGGTCACCAAAGGGTCCCAAAGGACCCCATGCCCACCAGCTCAGCCCCTCCCCCCTCCCCATCCCAGCCCTCCAGGAAGTGCCAGGAGGTGCCTGTGCCCTTGCCTGGCATCCTAGGGGGTCCTATCGTGTGCCCACTGCACACCTCATTCCCTGGATGAGGCCCAGAGCTGGGAGGGGACCTGCCCTAGGAGCCCAGCCCCAGAGCAGCTCAGATGACTTCTCCTGTCAGGCTTCCTTCTTCCTTGCCTTGGACTCAGGCTTCACAGACCCTGAGGCAGGGCCGCTGAGAGGGGAGGGGCTCTACTGTGAGGGGAGTGCTGGCAAGGGGAGGAGGGCTGGGAGCCAGCCAAGGCCAGAGTTGACCACAGCCAGTGTGGGGACAGCTGGTGAGTGGGGAGCTGCTGGAAACACTGGAGACAGACTGGGATGGCTTCCTCCAGACCAGACCCAGCAGGAACCCCACTGGTCCAGTGCCCTGCGTGATGTTTCCCTGCAGGTCTCTGTACAAAGCTGGCTTCTATGGTCCCAGGCAGCACCTTGCCGAGGCTGGAGTAGGGGAGGGACAGTCTGTCTGGGAGCCGAAGGGTGCAATTCTCCCCCCAACCCCTATCCTGGTCCTGCTAAGTCTTCATCCATGAGTCCCCAAGGCAGGGCCCCAAGCCTTCCTAGCCCCCAAACCCCAACCAGCAGAGAAAGGCTACAGGCCTCAGGAATGGGCCAGCGAGTAGGTGCCAGGGCCACCCTGATGACGGTGTCCAGCTCCCAGCAGCAGCGGTGGGGGCAGGTGCTGGGCCCCCTCTAAGGCACATGGGCAGCCGGATGTGGGGATGGGGAAGCCGTCTCTGTCTGCTCAGGGTTGGCAGTCACCTTCAGGACCTTTGCCTGCAGATGAGGACGGCAGGCCAGGGCTCCAGCCACCATCCTCTAAAATGTGGCCCAGGGTCCAGGCAAGCTCACAGCTCCTCTCCTTAGACGTGGTCCTTCAGGAGAAACGGTCTTCCCTGTCCACGTACATCAGCAGCAGGTTACAGGAGAAGGTGATCTGGGAGAGGCAGGGCACACCCACGTCCTGGCCCCCAACCTGCCATTCCGCCGCCTCCCCAGCCCTCATCCCGAGACTCATGTCAGCACAGGGGCTCGGGTGTGCACTCGGTGGGCACATGCTTGCCGGCAGCCAGAGGGAGTTGGCCAGACTCACCACACCCAGCCAAGCCGCTCCGGTGCCCAGAGTGAGGATTGTGGGGATGAGCCCGAACTTCCCTGTCTGACGGAGACCTGGGCTGAGCCTCTCTGGCTGTGGCAGTCGCCCCTCCCACACCTCACTCCTAACCACTCCCACCCAACCCAGGCTGTTCCCTACCTGCCCAGTGACAAGGATGTCTAAGCATCCCATAGAGCTTGAGTAGGCTCTGGGTCCCCACTTCTGAGGCCTCCCACCAGTGAGTGGCTGTCCTGGGGGCAGGAGAGAGTCTAGTGGCCTGCTCTGCCCACTCCTGGGCTGGGCTGGGCTGGACTGGCCCTCACAGGTCTCATCTTCCTCATCCATTGATTCCATCCAGTCCTAGCCTGAGTCCTGGGTCTCAGCCCGATGTCATTGCTGAGGACACAGGGGACAAGCAAGCTGGGACCGGCCTCTCAGAAGCTCCCTGCCTGCTGAGGGAACAGGGACAGAAGGTTCCCTAAACAGACACCAGCAGTGGGGGTGGGGGAGGTGGCGGCAGGCCTGGGGCTGTGGGGTCCAGAGAGGGGCACTCACTCTCCCCTAGGAACCAGGGAAGGCTTCCTGCTGGGAGACTCTTGGGCTGGTTTCCCAGGGGTCAGGAAGGAGCTCTAGGCAGAGACGCAGGGCGGGGGAGAGCACAGGGTGAGGGGAGCAGGGCATGGGTGGGGTCCAGCCCTCCATGGTTGTAAAGGGCTGGGGAGGTTGGTGAAGCCAGGCCAGGCCCAGCGAGCAGTGTTAGGGGCATCACCTACAGACCTGGTGTCTGTGTGCACGTATGTGTGAGGGTGACTAGGTGACATGAAGTGACAGGATGATAGGGGGTCTGCTTAGGAGATTCAAAGATAGGACAATATATGAAACACATGATCCTTGAGCACATCCTGGATTGGAAAAGAAAAGATTTAGGACTGTTATTGTCACAGCTGGGGAAATTTGAATATTAGATTTATCTGCCAATGTTAGATTTTCTGAGTGTGACAAGAGGCCAGCGGTCACCAGGGGAAAGTGCTCATTCTCAGGACAGCGTTGAGAGGGTGAGTGTCCGGATATCTGCCACTTACTTTCTAGCGATTTCCTGCGAAATCTATCTACATATATCGGGCTCACTCTAGAGAGGGAGGGAGAAAGTAAATGGGGGAAAATGGTAAAAAAAAAAAAAAAAATACAACCCTGGTGAACACAGATGAAGGCTATATGGGTTTTCATGCCACTAATCTATGAAGTTTTCTATAGATTTTTCTAATTTTTTAGATAAAACCTTGAGGGAAAAATAAAGAAAGTCCCTGTTCCATGGAGGCAGATGCTGGAGGCAGGGTGTAGTGGAGGAGGGACTGAGGGTCCTAGCTGCAGCAGGGGTGTGGGGACAGATGGGGTAGGCCAAGGGCTCAGGAGGGAGGCAGGACGGAGCCTGTGCAGGGGGACCTGGAGCTGAGAGCACCCCCTCCTGCCCTGGGGACCCCTCCACACACAGCAGAGCGTCCAGAGGGCTGGGCCAGGCTGGGGTCTGTCCCGGCTGCCACAGGAGGACAGGTGGAGGGGCACCTGGCTGAGGAGCAGCAGGCGGGCAGTGGGGCCGCACCTGAAGTCACAGCTCCTCTCCTGCAGCTGGAAGGAGTCGTGGGGCCGCCGTCGGAGCCCCCGGTGTCCGGGTCACAATCCCAGTGGACATAGATGCCCACAGCGCCGCCCTGCACACAGCGCATCACTGCTCCACCAGCACGAGGGCAGGGACCCTGTCCCTGAGCCCTCCCAGAACCCTGTCCCCCACGGAGCCACCAGCAACACCAGGTCCTCACAGACCCCTCCAGCCGCAGCCACCAGGTCCCCGATGGGGAACAGAGGGCAGTAGGGCTGAAGCCTGGGTCACAGGGGCAGCGCCTGAAATAGGTGGCATCCGAGGTCTCCAAGGCATTGGGCCTGAGAGTGGGTGAGGTGGGGGCGTCCGGCCAGGCAGGGAACAAGGAGGATCTGGGGCAGCCGGCAACCACCATGCTGACCTGGAGAAGTGAAACTTGCTGGGTAAGTTCATGCCAGGGTGGAGGTGCTGGGCGTGGCAGACTAAGGGAGGGACACTCAGAGGGACCTGCACAGAAGTGGGACCCCACACACTGTCCAAGGGACCGCAGGCTAGTCCCTTCCCGGCTTGCTCTGCTATGGACCAGGGACATTAGTGCCTGTATATGGTCACAGAGTTCTTGGCATCAGCCAGGAGGGGATGGTGGTGAGCTTTCTGGGAGAGGAAGCACCCTCAAGCATCGGGCACTGGCACAGACAAGGTTCTGCCAGTTGCAGGGTGGACACCTTTGACATTGGCACCGGGCTCAGGGGCAACAGAAGGACCACAGCACGAGGGTGGCAGGAAGCACCGGGGACCTGGTGGCCACCATTACGGAGAGGGCACCTTCCAAGGTTGCAAAGCAAGGGCTGGCAGGCTCTGATGGTGTCACCTGTGAGGGCTCAGCCTGGCTGCTGCGTGGAGTGCACCTGGGGGCCCACAAGCAGAACACAGGCACAGCGGGGGCAGCAGGGAAACCCGTCAGGAGACGGAATGGACAGGATGAGGGGCAGGGAGGTGGGGATCCGGGTCCAGCTTTGGTCCTGGCAGACGTCATGGCCCTCAGTGGATGAAAAGAGGCCGCACTGGGAGAGGGAGAGGGTTTCTCCTTGGACGTGGTGGGTGTGCATCAGGAGGCAGCTGTGCTCAGGGCAGGTGGTCACCGGGGCTACAACTGGGGCATCAACAGAACAGAGGTGGAAACTGGGGCTGAGAGGATCTCGGTGGAGGGAGAAGGGGTCGGAAATGCAGTGTGGGAGGGTCAGAGGAGCCAGATCACAGTGCCCCAGGTCAGGGAGGAGAGCATTCAGGAGCTCCAGGACCTGGCCCCTGCCCCTCCACCCCTCCCTCAAGCTCAAACCTTGAGTTCCCAGACCCCCCACTCTTCCGGGTGCAGCCTTTGTGAATGCAGTACCTCTGGCCTGGCTTCCTGGCCCGTACCCTTGTCTACCTGGAAACTTTTTACACATCCCTGAGAGCCCTGTCCAGGGCCACTCCTCTGTCAGGCTCTTCCTGAGCCCGGCCCTGTGATAGCGCCAGAACCCCCTCTGGCATCACGTGCCCTTCTTGTACACACTCGCTGCAAGGCTGGGGTCAGAGGTGTCAGCCCCTGGCAGCAGCATTGAGGCACCCACTGTGGCGGCTTCACGAAGTCGCCCACGTCCCACAACCGGTTCCCCAGCTCCTCAATCTGGGTCATGGAAACCCCTTTGAGTTTGGTGATGACAGAAATCTGGGGTCCATGACTTGCTCCTGGTGGCCTTTTGTGGCGAGGAGGGCCCACCTGGGGAGGAGGCAATGGGCAGTGTGGTGTGTCCCCGGCGCTCGGTGAGTAGTGGCAGAGCTGGGCCCCACCCACTCAGCCCTTACACCCTGTAGGCTCCCAGCACAGCGTTCAGCTCCCCGCATCTTCTCCAGCCTCATTTCCACCCCAAACACCCTGCACAGCCCAGAAGCCCCGGCCATGCATCGGAGAGCCAATGCTCTCAGACCCAGATGCCCACCACCTCCTTCACCAGCCTTCACCCTCCCCTGCCCCAGCCAGACCCAGCTCCCTCCTTAAAGGCTCCCCTGACCCAGCCACAGCTGTGGTCTTTCTCAGGGGCCCCAGGGCTCCAGCTCTTGCAGGTGTCAGGGACTACCTCCTGCCTCTCCCAGAGCCTCCTGGGCAGAGTGAGAGCCATCCTGCTCTGTGCCCAGAGCCCAACACGGCGCTGGGGACAAGGCCGAGGAAAGGAGGCAGGTGGGCACACAGGAGGACAAGAGCACGCGGCTTGCTCTTGTACCTGCTGCCTTGAGACAGACGGAGATCCTTCCTTCTGTCCCCAACCTGTCCCAACCTGCCCCCTCCACTACCACCAGTCCAGCCCCTGAGGAGTCACACTCCCAACCTCAGTCCAGCAGGACCAGTCACGGTCCCTCCAGCCAACCTGCCCAGGAGCCACTCTCTTACCCCACCACGAGGACCATGACCCCGAGCTGCAGCCGCCTCTGCGGGGCGCCCACCCCCCAGTTCCTGGTCATCACCTACTTCTCAGTTTTTTATCCAGAAGCCCTCAGCCTGTCCAAGTCCCTGGGGAGCCCATGCCCTCAGCTCCTGCTGGCTGCCGGGGAGCAGGGTCAGCAGAGCAGCTGCAGCCCCAGCTGAACAGGAGGTAACCCGGGCGCCCAGGCCAGGCCAGGCCAGTAGCTGGTAAAGGGACACTCCCACTGGGGGCATGGACCCAGCCCCACCCCCGCCCTGGGCTCAGTCCCCACCCCCAGCTGCCCTGGGCCTCCCTTCCTCTCTGACTCCCTCTGCCAGGGCCTGGGGCTCAGAGAGGAGCAGCCCCTCTCCCCTGCCCTTTGGCCTCACTTCCTTGGGGGTGAGGGGATGACAGGTGTTATGGGTACTTTGTGAGGGGGGTATGGGGGTCACAGCAGCCCAGAGGAGGGGCCAAGGAAAGCTTCAGGAAGAAGGGACCTCTGAGCTGACACCTGCAGATTGTGAAGTTCTACAAGCACAGCTGGGGAGGAATGTTCCTGGAGGAGGAAGCTGCATATGCAAAGCTGGAGCCTGAGAGAGAACTGGGGCCCACAGAGTGGGGGCGTGACTGTGGCTCCAGAGAGGAGGGTGGCTGGCTCTGCAAGGTTCCCAGGCCCTCCTGTGCAATGCCAGGCAGAGCTGCCCCACCCCCAGTGCAGGGAATAAAGCCCGGCTCTGGAGTCTGGCACAGTCCCCAGTCTGTGGAAGGGGGAGATGCTGGACCCACACCAGACGGCAGGGGGAACAAGAGCTCGAAAGGCGCCCCAGCCTGGGCCTGGCCCGTGGCGCGCGCCCTTCTGCACGCTGGCCAGGAGCAGGCTCAAGGGCAGCACAGGCCAGTGGTGGTTCCCACCACTCCAACAACACGGGGTTGCGGGGGCGACTGTCACTGGGGATCGTGTCTCTACTGACTGCCTTGGGCGCCTGTTCACTGAACCCCACATTCGATTGGTCCATGCAGCCGGCGGTTCCGCCTACATCCCCGGATGCGCTCTAGGTGGGTCCTGGCTGGGTCCCAGCCTCAGTGTGCATGACTGCGAACTGGGCAGAACCATGAGGGATCCCTGCGAGAAGTCTGGGGAGAATGAAGAGCAGGAGGAGGAGGCAGCGACCGCCGGGCATCCTGCAGGGGTCCCGGAGGCCGAGCGGGGTTCAGATGTAGATTGTGACTCTGACCTGAAGACTGGTGGCCCAGGCAGGGGGTTCAGGCCTGTCTCCTCACCTTGGGGCTTCTAGGCAGGGGTGGAGGGGGCAGGCTGGGGCCGAGGGGGCAAAGAACCCCTGTCCAGCAGATAGTGCATCCCTCCCTGGGACCCCCTCAGGGCAGCCCACGGCCCCTCAAGCCCCAGGACCTCCCGGAAATGCTCTTGGCAGCATCAGTTGTTCCACCATCAGAACATGCTTCCAGAATGATGTTAAAATGCAAATACCTAGCCAAACTGTCCAAGATATGTCCTACTCCTTCCTGAAACGGGATGAGGGCTGAGTTTTCCCAACCCACAGGAGAAACTAAGCAGATGGATGTATAGAACTTATAATTATTTCAGTGTTTTCCTCTATAAAATGTTCATAAATCATGTGTGGTCTGCGATCCCATAGAAAGGACACAGCATGCACTTTGGTGTCAGACAGGCAGGGTCCTAAGCCTGGCTCTGCCGGGATCAGCTACTACTCGCTGTGTGACTTTGGGGGAAAGGATTTGCTTTTTCTGAGCCTCGATGTCCCCATCTGTATATGGGGCAGGTGTCCCTACTAGCACAGGAAGAAATGCCACTAGAGGGAAACAGGCTGGGTAGTGACAGAGGGCAGGGGAGGAGGCAGGCGGCTGTGCCTGGGGAGGGGGCCACATGGACCCCTGTCTCTATCAGGCACCCATGGGCTCGGAGAACTGGTCAAGGACAACGTCCACCTGAGGTCTTGCCAGGCCCACAGCGTCGTGCCTGCCTCCTGCTCCCTGTGCCAGGGAAGCGCCCCAGAGCTGAGCCTGCAGCGTCTTGGCCTGCAGCCCCAGGTACCCCTGGAGGGACCCTGGGCCAGACTGGGAGGGGAGGACTTGGGAGGAGCAGCCATGGGAGTGGCCCTCCCTGAGCCCACTCCACACATTCCCTGGCCTTGCTCTGTGCCAGGTG